>NC_046220.1:21631659-21954659 GCF_011004875.1 Balearica regulorum gibbericeps
ATCAGCTAAGGCTGAGGTAGCATTAGCCCCACTGGAAGCCAGACCCCCGCAATCCTTGGAGCTGGTGTTGCTGCTGCTGGTGGTATTAGTAGAATTATTCATTTCAAATTTCTGTCTGTCCTTCTCCAAATCGGCGTCCAAATCAATTATTAAATTCCCAACACCGATTTCCCAGTCATCGCCACTGTCATAAGTGTCAACCGCGTTTGGATCCACACCTTTTCCTGCAGTGGAAGTGTTCAATGACATCCTGAAGATGAGATCTCTAGAGTAAAAATCCGATGAACTTTCCTTTGGAGATGTGGGGACATTCGTTTATCTCCGTTGGGCTCTCTTAAGTTCAACTCTTCTTGTCTTCCTCCCTTAGGTGTGTCTAGCTTCAAAACCTGCAGTCCACGTCCGCCTTGTCCTGTGAGGAAGGGAAAAGTCGAATATTTCTTGTCTGGGTGTTACCAGAACATAATACGACTAAAAAAAAAAAAAAAAAGGGGCGAGGTAGGGGGAGCGAAATCATTCACTGTTGCCACGTTTTTTTTCTTAAGTTTGTTAAACCGGAGGCAATGGCCGTGATGCTTTTATAGTGAGCATCTTTAATCTAGTTGTATACCAATATCCACAATTGCTCTTAAAAAGTCACGTCCACAAAAAAAAAGAAAAAGAAAAAAACCCCCAAAACCTCAATTAACTACATGATTTAAATCCACAAAGCTCAGGAAATACAGTCTTAGAAGTGGTGCCTAGCTGTTGGAGCACATGTTGTAATCTAACCCCTTGGACCACCACCTAGGCACGAAAGGGAGAAAAGGAAGGACACAGATTCACTCTTCACTGCATTCCATGGATTTTGTGGCTTTAAACCAGACCCTTGAAGTTTTGTGACTCTCCTATATTATCTTCTACCCTCCTTCCACTTAATCTCTTGGGGGGGGAGAGGGAGCGCTAAGGGAAGTGGGAAACCTAATTTTCCTTGCCACAATACAGCGTCAGTTAAAAACCAGTAACCTACAAACACAAACGTTTACTGGAAAATATTAAACTTCATTGGTTACAAAGAGAAAAAGAAGAAAATAAATAAAAAGGTCTTTTTTCTTTACAGAAAAATATTCTCACGATAACAGTTCTAAAAGCAGTTCTAATGTACTCCTAGGTCACACAATTGCTAGGTCTGTTAAATATAGTATTACTGACTGTACAGGAAACTGATTAAGACATACACTTTAAGTGATCTGCACCAAGGTGGCCTCAGTGACCGCAAATGAGTGTGTGTTTGACAAAGCTTAGTTAAAACGATTTTTAAAGGGATCTCTCCCTTTTACAGTCGACTGTCGAAATATTTATATACATATATATGCATAATGCTTACCTTTAATCCTTTATCATTTTTTAATTAAACCAGCAAATCAAAATGCTGTTCCCACTCGTCTCAGCAACAACTCTGTGCCTCATTTTACTTAAAGAGCAAGTGATCAAGAAGTAGAAAGCAAGTATCATCTCAGCCAGTATAAATCGGTCAATAACATATCTCCCCCTACTTTGGCACACGGATCAGAAGTCCTTTTTTTTGTTTGTTTAGGTTTTTTTTCCTCCTTGCTAAAAAAAAAAAAATTTAAAAAATTTAAAAATGCTGAGCCTCACAACTTTACCAGCTGGTAGGTAATATTTCACATTCAGACATTCAGAACTGAAGCATCAAGGACCAGATTTTTGTTTGTTTGCTTTTCCTGAATAAGCACCGAGAGGTAATAATCATCACAGTTATTTAAAAAAAAAAAATAAAAAAAAAATTGTTTCCCCAACTTCACACTCCGTCTTCAGCCCCGGACCTGGGAGCCATCCTGATCAGTAAGTAATGATCCCATGAAACAAACCTACAGGCGCCCGGGTGTTACAAGACAGAATGTGCTAACATCGGGATAAATTAGTGAAAGGGAGGAAGGAAAAAAAGAAGAAGAAAGGACTGAAAATCTGGGCTGGATTCCGCCTGTTAGTTGGGAAGTGGCATTTTTTTCGCCCGTCCTGACAGATCTGATTTCTTGAAGTAACTTGAGGGGAAACGGGGGCGGGGGGGGGGGGGGGAAGGGACGGGGGGGCGAGGAAGAGGAGGAGGAGCGGGAGAGGGGAATCACTGATCTGATAAACCGGTTATCAAAACATTTAGTGGGAGTGGAGGAAGGACAGCGTACTCTCAAACGAAGTAAATTTTCCCAGGGATAAGATTTCGGGGAGGGGGGTGTCTGTCCCTGTCCCCCCCGCCTCAGATCAGCGCTTTTCAAAAAGAGTGATAAAAAAAGCATAGGCACAGATTTTAAAATTGCTGTCTCGGGGAAAAAATAAAATAATAATAACAATGAAAAACCCGGGAGCTTGGACTAATCAGTCATGCGGTAAGTAATTCAGTAATTAGAGTCCGAGGAGATAAAGCAGACGACCTTTTTTTCAGGACAGATCGCTCCCACCTTATTGTCTCGGCAAACGTCGCAGTCTACTTCTATCCCCCCCTCCTCCCCTCGCCCTCCCGCCTCTCCCCCCTCCCCAAGTCAGACGGTCTCGGAGCTTTAGCTTAGTATTTTTAATTAGCCGGCGATGGGAAGCTAAAAGCCGTAATGAATTGCCGGTGGCGGGCTGGGGGGGGGGGGGGGGAGGAGGGGCGCTCGCGCCAGCAACCGCCAACCCCCGAGGCGCGGCGGTTCCGTTACAGTTCAGGCCGCCCGCGTCACGTGAGGCTGGCGGGCTCCATTGGTTGTCGTGAGAACAAAAATGGGTGACAAGCGTATCCAGCGAATGCGGGTCGGGTCTGTAACACACAAAATACACACCACGACGGACAGGCAGAGCCCGTCAGGTCTGCTTCTCGCCCCGGCCTGTCCCAGCCACCCCCGCGGCCGCGGGGAATCCCTGGAGCCCGGAGATGCCGCGGCAAAGCGGGTGCTCCCGAGAAACACCTTACAAACTTTTCCCCCGCCACCTCCCGGCGGTACGGTGTGTGTGTGTGGGGGGGGTGCCGTTACTCCGGGGGTTTTCCCCTCCTCTCGCCTCGGGACGGCGAGCGGCAGCCAGCTGGGAGATCGAGGCGGGGGGTAAAAGGGGCCAAGGCACCGGCGACCAAGGGGCGATCCCATCCCACACCCGCCCACCCCCCCAGCTCCAGCCTCGCGTTTCTGGCGTCTCCGTGTGACAGCAGAAATGCCTCCCGTGCCGCCGGGATCTGTCGGTGCCCCATCACTCCTCCTAACGAGCGCCTTGCTCGCGGGGCCGAGGGGGGGAGGGGGCGGTTTGCAGGCTTGTCTGTAATTGTGTCACTTTTATTTTCCCCCCTTGGTTAGTTAAAACCCCAAAAAGGCACTACGCTTTAACGCCCCCCAAATGCACCGTCAAGTATGATTTGTGTGACTACAGTGCTTTCACCCACTTATTTCCCTCAAATAACTCATCCTGCTTGTGGGATTCTTCTTTTTTTTTTTTTTTCTTTTTAAAACCCCAAAAAAACCCTAGTTAACTCCCAAAACTCTTTAACACTCCCCTTTGCAGAGAAAAAAAAAAAAAAATCCCCTCTAAGTGCTATAGACACACCACGCAACCGTACTTACGGTCTGTATTGGATCGAGTTGACCTTTTCCTTCTAACTGCATTGAGTGTGTTTTTGTTGCAGCCGCTTTTTATTTTAGGCAAAAAAATCTAATGTCTTCAACAGATTTATTGTGTTTGGAAGAAGAGAGCACCAGATACCATGAACCTTCCTTTCTTTATAGAAACAAAATTAAAACAAAAATAAAAACAGGGGAGAGAAGAAGAAGAAGAAAAAAAATCAAAGTAAAATAGCACCTATCGCTGTCCCCTCACGGGCTGACACACACGGGGGACACGGGCGCTGCCCCCACGGCGGCCGCGAGTGGCGGCGGCCGAGGCGGGGGATTGGGAGCCCGCTCCGGCGCGGTACCTGAGAGGGACTTTTCTTTGTTCACAATGCCCTTTCCCTCCTGTCCAATCAAAAGCCAGCTTTTATGAAACCGGGCTCTCTGATTGGTCCGCCGCTCCTCCTGCCTGCCGGCGAGGGTGAGAGACAGAAACACGCACGCACGCACGCACACACACACACACACACATTGTGCACACCAGGCATTAGGCGCACGCATACACGCACCACACACGCGCGCGCGCGTTCGCATTAGGCACACACACACGCACGCACACACGTCCCCCCGCTCTGCAGCCCTCAGCCTACGCTGGGTGCTACAGTCGGCAGCCTCCTGCTGCAGCGAGATACAAATCATGTTTCCCATTTCAATTATCCTATATAACATTTAGGGCTTAGGGAAAAAGAAAAAAAAAAAAAAAGTAAGAGAGAAGGAGGAGGGGAAAAAATAGAAAACCAAGGTGGAGAGTAACTCTGCCAAGACTCACACGTTGGGAGGAAGACTCCCTCATTTCGTTTTAATTTAATTTCAGGGCAGTTTTCGAAGCGATGATGAATGATTTTTCTGTGCCGGTTTCAAAGAGGCAATTTAGAATCTCACTCATAATTTTTAAATGCCCCCTCATTCAAAATTATAACAGCTTGAAGCCAGCGAGAGAGGGCTGCTGATACACAACTGCGATTATTTTCGTGCTTAGTGGAGGAGAAAAGCAAACAGTGTCTGGAGGAAGGGGCTGAAGGGAGGTTCAGGGCAGGGCAGCACCCCCACCTCTGCTCGGGGGGGACACCGAGGTGCTGCTGCGCTTTCGGACCAGCCCTCTTGCATTCGCTCTTCCCATCCTCACGCAGTTTATTCCATGTTCATTTTTACAATATGGCTTAAGTTAGGCAGGTCGGGGTTTATTATTTTCTTTTTCTATTTTTTTTTTCCTTCTCTTTTTCGAAAGGAGGGGGAGCAAAAAATAACCCTTTTGTTTCCAGGCTGCTGATTTACTGCCGCACGCACTGAACTGTGAATGCCAGCGACCGTATAACTACCACGTGAACATCCTTTCACAGGAATTAGTAACACAAATCTTCCCTATCGGGCTTTGTGTAGCTCGAAAATATCCCCCTTAATCATTCCTTTTGTTTAGGTTGGGAGCCATTATGCTACACCACTGCGTTAAATTACGTTTAACCCTTCGCAGACGGCGGTGGTGGTTGGGGGCGGGGGCGGCGGCCGCCCGCGGGCACCGGGGAGAGCCAGGGTGGCGGGTGAGGGGGTGGGGGGGAGCTGCTCGTCGCCGGTACCCGCCGCCGGGCACCCGGGGGGTCGGACCCTGTCCTTTTTCATACCCTTAAGCACGGTTTATGTTCCCCCCCCCCCCCTTTTGGACGGGTTTGTTGTTGTTGTTGTTGGTTGGTTGGGTTTTGGGTTTTTTTTTCCCTTGATCTCACTGGGAATTATCTCCCTGTGAAAATCGATAGGGGATGTTTTTCTTGCCAAACGCACGCGTTGCCCCAGTCAAGGTTTCCGGCGAGAAGTCAAAGCGTGGCATTTACGATGTCCTGCACGCCCGTGACAAGGGTGACAAAATACCTCTTTGGACTTCATCCAGCTGAGCAAATTGCGGGCGTTAGCGTCCCCGCGTTACACGCTTCCCATCAAAGAGGTGATTAGTTCAGAGGTAGTGGGGGAGTAAAACCTCCTAAACCTGCTCGGTGCGGGGGCATCGGGGAAGGTGACGCAAGATGGGAGGTAAAAGCCGCCCCGTGATGTGGCACCCGGCCGTGCCTTGGCCACCAGGCCGCCGTGCGTGGCCTGGGCGCTGGGGAGGTAAGGCTCCCCTCCCGGTCCCGGGATCCTCGTGTCCCCATCGCCCCTCTGACCCCGCGCCGAGGGCGCTTGGGGTCACCAGCACACGCTCCCTTGGGAGGTGTGGAAGCGGCCCGGAGAAAACCCGCTCCGTTTCTCCCGGTGTAAGAACGCTTGCTCTTCAGGGGCTGATAATGAAGGGTTTATTAGCAAGGATCAGTTCATTGCCAAGGAGGCCCTTGATCACATTAAATTTTTAAGTGATTACAAAGGGGGAAATGATAATAATAAAAAGGCACGGCATGTGTGTAGCGTGAACAAGAACAGTGGCGGTGTGAAGGCGTCTCTGCCCTCCCGCCCTGGCGCTCTGACCGCGCTGGGACAATGGCAAGGAGCGCCGGCAAGGGGTCGCTTCCCAGCCCGGGTGGCCGCCGACGCTGCCAGCTGTACCCGGCGACGGCCCGCTTGTGCGAGAAAACAATTTGTGGGAGAACGAGTGAGCATAATGTTACAAGGTACTGAAAAATCACAGGTTCCACAGCGCAACTTCTGGGTGATTTCACTCAGCGGTTAGCAAATATTTTAAGATCAGCACCATCAAGCCTACTTTTTTTAAGTCTGCTTAGTCGCAGATCACTGTTCCTGTTTTTTTTACAGTATGTATTTTTCAGATTTAGGTAATGGCCCTGATTTTTCACTATCGACCTCTGTTTAGACACGTTTCACTTTGGGCTACTTCTCGTCTGCGAAATTACAGTCATTTTCACATTATTATACAGTGAGTAGGAGACAGTTTGTATTTAGCGTTGGGTGGGGGAAGGGGTATTATGGGAAGTGATCTGCTACGGTCAGCACATAATTTCAGCCCAAAGAAAATTGCTTCTGAATAGACGGTCTGTTAACTAGCCAAGGAACAGTCACTGGGAGAGATTGCAAAAATGCTTCTGCTTTATCTGCGTTACACCATCATCTTAATTTCTGAAAGCAACGGCCCGCGGAAGAGCCGTTTCTCCAACCACAGCTGCCCATTGATGGGTAAAATATCCTCACAAACCTGCTTAGATCACAAAATTCAGAGGGGAGACTCCCCTCTCGCCCCTCTCCCTCCTGGCTTTTGTGTGTGACTATACAGGGAAGGAGCCTGCCCGACGTACTGCATGATTATCGGAGCAGGGTTTTATTTATCCATTTCTGTGGCAGAAATTACAGCAAGACCACTCGAAGGCCCCTGGGTGTATCTGCAGCAGTCGATTCCCATGAGTGACTGCAAAAAGACCGCTTAACTCACATTGTCTTGTCAGGCTGGAAATGTCCCTGTTTCAAAAAGAGGCCAGTGCCCGCTGTGTGATTTAATGGCTTTTTCTCCTTAGTTTCTGCCTGCTCGCCAAATTAAATTACAACTTTGTATTCGTGTACGTTTTACAAGACAGACAGAAGGCCAATAAATTAGTGATGTTTGTCTAAAATAGGAAATCCGGTTTTAATTAATGCAGCTGCAGACCGCTAATAATCCCAAAGAGATCCCCAACCCTCCTTCTCGCCCCTCCTCCCCCCCCCCCTTTTTTTTTTTAAATCTCGCCAGACTTATGCATCATATACGCTAAGAAAAATTACCGGCAAACGTCTATTTTTCGCGAAAGGAATGTGAGGCTCTTATCTTACACTCCTGGACAGTTTAAAAACACATTTGTTATGAGGAAACGCTCTTTTTTTGCTTCTCCCGAAGCAGCCTGGCGACAAGATCAATCAGTGCAGCCAAGCGGGAGCCTCCAGCCAGCCGCGGAGCAGCGGCGAGACCTCTCCCCGCCGCCCGCCTCCCCTCCGCTCCGCTCCGCTCCGCTCCCCCAGCCGCCGGCGCTCGGGGCGCGGAGAGGGCAGCGGCCAATCACCGCTCCAGAAATCGCTTTCCCGCTCTCTGATTGGCTGAGGCTGGGTGCTGGTGTGCGGCTGGCGGCGGCGCCGCGCCCGGCTCTGCCCGCGGCGGGGGGGGGGGGGGAGGCGGCCGGGTCACCCCGCTGTGCCGTGTTCCCCAAAAGACCGGGGCACCTGTGCCCACAGGCAGGCTTCCGTGGGAAAATAAAGACTACAGCAAATACTTAGTCACGGACAAGTTCAGGAAGGGTTGTTCGGTTTTTGTTTGGTGGTTTGTTTGGGGGTTTTTGTTGTTGTTGCTGTTTTGGGGGTTTTTTTTCCCCCAGTCCTTGCCGATGCTCCTGTCCCGCTAATAGGACGAACTTTAAGATCACTGGTGTTAAATTTATTAATGTCTGAAAATGCCACGTCGTCCTACAGTCATTTGCAGCTGATCCTTAATTACCTTCCCGCAGACGATCTCTTCGCACTGCACCCTTTGTTCCTGCCTTTCATGCCGCAGGAGTAGAGGTACGTGTATGTGCAGCCTCAGTATTACACGCAGCATGTCTGCGAAGATTAAACCATCGTTCTTTTTTCTTCAACTTTGCATTAAAGAGAGGACAAAAAACCTATCTCTACTGAGGACTTATTTGCCAGATTAATTAGGTAAACAATGAGTGGTACTTCTCTCATATACAACATTTTGCACATAAAGGGTTTCTCACAGCAAATTTGAAAGCGGTACATTGAAAATTATCATATTGATCCAAAAATTTTGGATGAGCACATCTTTACAATCACAGCGTATCCTACAATCTTAAGAACAAACTTTTAATTGATGTGCGCAAACTACTGGCTCTGCAGATTAGTTGTGGATAATTTATTACAGCTTTGCAGTCTGCCAGTGATCAACAGACTGGAGTGTGGGAACTGGTGATACAAACATACAGAGGAGTCATTATACACTTGGCAGATACTTATATTAGATACTATTTTTTTTTTTTTTTTGAAAGAGGCAACGCTAACAATGTTTTCTTCTTCTTCAGAACAGTCCATAGACTCTTTTACAATTATCTGCATATTCACAAGGAGTCTCAGTTTGATATCTAATCTAAAGGTCAGTGTCTCTGATGTTTCAGCACACAAATATAGGTTATATATGGAAACAAAGTACCACTGTGGTGTTTAAAGAAGAGCAACAAAAATGGCCTGGCAACTGGCAAATAGTGGGAATGATTTATGAAAGACTCTGTGTGTATGTGTGTGTGTGTATGTGTATTTATTTGGGGGTAGGGAGAGAGTGTAAAAGGTAGACAGAATAGAAACTATCTTTCTGAGAGCACAAGGGATTTAAAAAACAAACAAACAAACCCCAAGAGTGGAAGATTTAAACAAACAAACAAACAAATATCCTAACAGCGAAATGTGCTAAACAGTAAACTAAAAGTCCCAAAGGAAGTTCTTAAGTCCTGTTGCATAGGACTTGAAAATTAGGCTGGGAAAAGCACTAAAAATAAATACTATGGGGAATTACTCGATTTTGGCATTAGAACAGGCTGAATGACCTAGTAAGTCTTTCCCATTTTGTAACTTAATAGTTCTGTGAAGTTCTGCTGTAGAATTTGAACTACAAACCTTTTATCCAGACATGAATATAGCCTTCAGTTCACTGTATAGATACTCAATTTCTCCTCAAGTAATTTAAACAACAGCTTATTTATGTTGTGCATTGTGTAAACATTCAAATAATATTAAAAACGTATATTTCTTGCTTAATAGACTGCGTGCGATGAGAAACAGGCAATACATGTTAAAATCTGTTATAGTCTTTTGTCATAGCCCTAGTACTCTATTACATAGTGTATTTTTTACAGCTACTTCCATACAAAATAGCTTAATGTTTCACAGTTGGTTATAATTTGTTATAGAAATGATGGATGCAGATTCAGTATTTTAGTCGGGCAGCATTCACATTATAGTAGTGCTAAGGTGAAAAATGTACAAAAGGCCAGTGGCTGGGTGCCATACTTCAGAATTTCAGAGAGAATAAATGAGCATGGGGAAATGAAACTGAGACTTAGGGAGTAGGATTGGATTGTTTTATTAGAGAGAAGGCTAGGAGTCACAGGGCAGGGAGAGGGAAGATGAGTCTTGAAATGGAATTTGCAGAGAAGCAGCCAGTTAGACGTAAGGAGTCTGCAGCACAAGCAGGGGTGAGAGGGATTTGTTGTCTAATGTGAAAGCAGAGAGAGAAGCACGATGCTGGATAAGCAGAAGGAATAGGCCAGAGATAAGATCAGATACATACTAGGAGTAAGATAAAGATAACTAAGAGGCAGTGTGTACCGGCTGGTGAAGTGAGGAATGAATCTGTGAAAGTTTTCGAAGGCAAGGTTAGGTATATCATCCTCAGGGGAGGAATGAGGAAACGTGCTGCTACATTTTTGACAGAAAGGAGCTTGAAGAGGAATGACCCTGAAAACTCACCAAAGAAGTTATCAGAATGTGTTTGGGAGTTGGCATCTGCTAGATTCAAAAACTGCAGAGGTGTGGAAGGAGAAAATAAACTTTTTTAAATTATCAGGTGAATGCCTGAGATGTTGATAATCAGGCTGAGAGGCATTTTAACAAATTAAATATGTGGGCCAATGCAGCTTCAAGTGAAGAGAGTATCCCTTAGAAATTCTCTGTGTGTACCAGAGCTGGCAACTATGGCGTGTTGCTTTCCCGTTGTTTTCTTGTTGCTGTCTCATTGTTTTCTTTGCTGTACTGGGGCAGGAAGAGAGAAACACAAAGAGAGCTTTACACCCTCAACTGCACAAGAAGGGACCTGCTGGAAAAGAAGCGTGAGGAGAGAGAGATCAAGACAGCAGGAAAGGAGAGGGGTGTTTGAGACTGAGAGAGGAAGGGAGAAAAGAGAACAGTGTAAATACAAAAGGGGAAGAATGATCTCGTCAGTGCAGAGGATGGGGAACTGGGGAATCTGTTCTCAGCTGTCTCACAATTATTATGCGACCTTGGGAAGATCATGGTACTTTTCCCTGTGACTTGGCCGTCTTTCCTTGAAACGGTAACTAAAACAATGTGTGGACGTAACATCCTTAATTCCTCAGCCAAAAATAATGCAGCCATGTTTTTTCAGTGGAAGGGGAGGCTGGATCAGGTGAGATATTACTTGCTTACATTCTCTATGGAGCTACCTGAAACATTGCAGAACTATGTTCTTGATGTTTGAGGAGAAGACCCATTCAGCCTTTAGATATTTTCTGCATAGATGTGGTTGCAAAAGTTTAATTTAAAGAGAGAAGAAACCTGATAAATAAAGAAGAAAATGGTGAGAAAAAAAAAATCTGAGGAATGCATAGTTAGAAGTCTGGCAATAAGGAATATCAAGTCACAAAAAAATGTAGTGTTGTGAGAATTTCCCACAAAATGCAATAAATCACCTGAGTTTCCAGAAAAAAATTATACAACGTTCAAAAAGTTTTCAGTGGTGTCCTGCTCTGTCAATATATGTGTGTGTACAATGCTCTAATGGTCTTGTTACGCTCCTTGGTTCAATGTCTAGGAGTTGTACCACAGCAGGGGCCATGAAATTTAGCTGGTGTTACACACCACGGCTGTGATACAAGAAAATAACTAACATCATCATCACTGGTTGATCATTCTTCTTATTAGGGAAGAAAGTTACAATTGTAGCTACACCGAGTACATCACTTATGTCTCTGTTTTAAAGCAGTGGCATGCACTCAAGCTGTCACAGTTTGTGTCAGACAGAGGCAGAGGTGATCTGTTCAGCTGGTGAGCCTCTGCACAATCTGGACTTTGAAATCTGTGGGTCTTCTCATCACAATGCTTCTGCTTCCTCACTTTGTAATTTGGTCTAACAGCCATTACTTACCTTACAGGGTGCCCTGAGGACTGTGTTTGTTAAGCATATTGAGATCAAGTGTAATGTGATTACGAACATCTGCATTAGATTTAGACGTGTATTGCAAATAACTACTATTAAAGCAGACCTAGTGAGTGAAACTGCTCTCTTCTTTGGGACTAGAGAAAAGACAGACAGTCTGAAGAGTCACACACAGATCTCAGCTTTATCTGCCTTATGTAAAGACGCTCTGTGCTTTCAAACCCTTTAAGCAGGGATGGCAGCAGAGTTTTTGTCATATTCCCTGAACAGCCACTGGGATGTGAAAAAAGACCTGGTGCACTTCTCATAATTCTGGTTAAAGAAGTCTTGAGTCCTTTGGAGATGCTCTGGGATCCTTCTGGAGCCTAAGGTTTTCTGTGGTGTCCTGGAGCCAGAAGTGCTATTTTTTCAAACATCTTCCCACAGAAATACTATAAAAGAACCTGGAAGAAATGTTGTGAGGATCACTGCTTCTACAGAGTGTATTCTAGCTCAAATTCATCAAGAATTCCCAACAGATTTCCAAATTGTACTTAAAGACAAAGATATGTGTGAATTATTCCATACTCTGGACCATGGAATACTATTTTGCAGAGTACATATTCCTCCTTCCCCTTATCTCCAGATTTGAAATTTAGGAATAAATTATAGAGTTTTTATTATAAAATTTTGCTTTTTCATTTTACACTTCTGTAAGTGCACAAATGTAATGCCCTCAGAATTAAAACACTTGTGTTAAAATTTTGCTCAAAGCAAAGTTTTATAGCTTTTAAACAGTGTTGTTGGGTTTTAATTTTAATGGTGATATTAAGATATCTGTAAGTACATTAATATCAATAATTAGTATTAAAATGCAGAGGTTTTATTTGGAGAAATGAATTTGTGTGAACTATTTCTAGCTGTAAAACTTTTTATCTAGCACACTGTATTTTGCTGGTTAAAAGCATTCCTCTGAGGTCAAATAAAAATTGTAATCAAATGCAGACCAACTTTCTCTTGTACTGCTGTTCAAAATGGTGAACTAGTTCTGAAATACAAACTGTTAGCATATTAGTAATGAAAACGTTTAGCACCGAGGGCAAGGCTTTTTGAAAAAAAAAAAAGCATAGTGCACTTTTTCAGGAGAGTATTTGCTGTCTGCTCTTCTTACTTGTTCTTTGTAAAAAACCCTGGGTTATATTTTGTCTTTTTTGGGGGAAAATATTGTTGACAAGGATGCATTGTAAGTGCAAAAAATAAGTGGACAACGGCTTCTACACGATTGCTTTCCAAGGAGGAGGTGTGAGAACTGTGCCTGTGCTAAGCCCTATCCTTGTCACATCCACAGTTCCACAGACTTCAGGGTGAGGAAGAATGCCAGACTATGACCCTAAGCAGAAAATATGAAGCGCTAAGTATTATCTGCCCAACATTTTAACATGTTCACATACTTCAGGATGACCAGAAACTTCCAAGGATACGTTGCTGTATTCACACACAGTGTCACAGCAACTCAGGTTGCAGATAATTGTTCTTAAGTTTAGTTCTCCAGAAGGTATTTATAGAAAGAGCTTTGAGGAAAATGTGATTGTGTTCCTTTTATTTCTCTCTATTTTAGCCTTACTAAAAAGAGAAACTATGCATCTGAAAAGAAAAACATGAAGAGGAGACCCCATTGCCATTACTTTGGAGAGCTGAGAGGTGGAGAATGAAAAAGCCATTGGTCTCAGTTTTACTACCACAATGGCCTTTTATGAGAGGGATTAGATACGCCTAGAGCTGGTGCAGCATTCAGTGCTGCCCTGGACAACAATCTGGAAAGAAAGACGATAAAAATCAGTTTGTCATAAGGTTAAATCACCCCAGACTAGCTAGATTGGCTTTTCAGGTTGTTTTTCATTTTGGGAAAATGAGAAAAAACAGAAAGAAAGAGAGAAATATGGCTTTAAAGGTCTTTGGGGTTGGGTTTTTTTTTTTTTTCCTTCTCTCCTTTTTTTTTTTTTTTTTTTCTTTTTTTTCCTCTTTCCTGCAAGATGTAGCATTCAGAAAACATGTTGAGCGAGTTGAGGCATTAAAAAGATCAGTCTTTGGTTGCTGAATGAAAGACTGTTGTGTGTGTGACTCACATACTAAACAGAAATCTGCCTTCAAAGCCTATTTTACTGCCTAATTATATATACACAAAATGTAGCTGTCTGTTTCAATCAAATCTAGGAAAAAGAATAAAACTCCTCTTAAGATGCAATTTTCATGGTTTTTCATAACCTTAGAACACACACTGCTAATGCAAAAGGGGGAAGTACAGCTGCAAGGTCCAGATAAGGCACCGGTAATTGTTTTTCTTTTAATTATTACTTTATAAAGACATTATACCTCCTACTTAGAATGAGGAAAATTAGTGTCTTCTCCTTTTTTTTTTTTTTTTTTAGTTTTTCCTTCTCCCCCACCCCCAAGAAAGCTTGCTATGCATTTCAGGAGCAGCCAGCAGCTGTGGAAAGTACTTCTAAGCACCCTCTGTTAATAACAAGCTTTCAGGAGGGATCTAGGAATTCCAACCCTCTACAAACCTTTGTATTGCACTGAGCAGTCCATATGAACAAACCCAAATATAGAGTGAAAGAATGCACCATAAAATATAAAATAATTGCTGGCAATCAGCTCTCTTGGAAACTTTCAAGCTGGACGACATGTGTGAGCCATTTCTTTTATGAGAGACAAAAAACCCCAAACTGATTTTAGCTCTTCCTGCAGTAATGTGAGTATGTGCACGTGTGTGAGTATATGTATGTATATACATATATATAATTTTTAAGACATCTACTACTCAGAAGTATTTTTTAAGAACTTCAGCTGTAAAGTTTGATAAGCCATTACTAATTTACATCCTCTTGCAGATACAAATCATTAAAATGAAATGATGTTTTAATGGCTTATCCAATATATACCTAATTGCTCTTTAAAACTTTCTTACTCTGAAGACATCCCTGGATATCTCCCTGGGAGACCAGAGTGGTAGAGATAGACATTTACTCTGCAAATCGCTGTGCCAGTGGAAGAGGTACTGCCATTATCTGCCTGGGGATAGCACATCGTATTCTCCCTGACCTGAACACTCCCTAGACCATTCCAGCCCAAGTGAAACAAACTAGCAAAAGCACTTTCCCCACTATTTAAGTAGTTGAACCCACTTGGGCAGAAGTGAGTTAGAGAGGGCTCTTACGGGAAGAGGTGAAGTTTAGTAACTTCTGGGAAGACGCATGGGAGTTCAATGATAAACAAGTCACAATAGACTTAGAAAATAACTCTGTTTCATCTGCAACGGTTGTTTACAGCCTAATAATCATCTCCTGAAGCTGCCTCTATTGTTACAAAGCCATTGATTCTAGTAGAATATTCTTGCTAATTACTAGAGGGAATAAGGTCAAAACTGGTCACTGAAAATTTAATTCAAACCCACATTTTCTGCCCCAGCCACTGGCATTACTTCTGCTCGCAAAAAGGCTGATCTCTCCAAAACTGGGCAATGCCTGTTAATTACAGAATTAATTAGATAAGGGGCCCGACATGTTCTGCTGTGCAATGTATGTGCATTCAGCCAGAAAAAGTTTTCTGGAAAACCTTTCTCCCACCTAATCAACGTCTAGTAATTTGAACTCTGACATAATACAGCCATGGGGTGAATGGGTAAGATTTGGGAGTTCTGGTTGGTGTGGTGAGCTTGCAGGTTTACTCTACTTCTGAATGCCCTGGCAAGTGGGTATCCAACTCCCATGGCTTGTGTCTTCTCTCTCCTAGACTGGTTACAATGAAGACTTGTTGAACATAATGACTGTACTTAAGCCAGACAATAGGTATGCTAAGGAGATTAACTGAAGCTGCTTCCCTTACCTGCCTGCAGGGAGGGAATTTGGAGAATAAACACAGCACAAAAGACTTATGGATCAAGTGAAGTTACTGCAAAGTACGCAGGGGTGTGACTTTACAGCACACTAACTGCTACACTCTTTCTCGTATGGGCATCCTTTGTGCACGGTAAGGGTGCAGACACTTGAGCTGCTCTAACAGCTTGCTGCTGCTAAAAGGGGCAGCCCCGTTCTTCAGGCCCTGTTTTCTCACTGTTTCTCCAGCCCTTCAAGCTGTGTGGTCTCATCCTCTCCATTGCACAGCTCTGGCACTCATTTGACCCCTAAGTGAGTCAGTGGAGTTTGTTAAGCCAACAAAAAACTGTTGACTGCTTTGAGGGGTTAGCATGCTGCTGGCTCAGTGAGCTGAATCAGCTCACTCTGCAGTCAGAGGGGCTGTTGCGTCACCTCTAAGGGTTCGCTGGCAGCATGCAGGTCCGGTGGGAGTGAGGGAGAGGAAACCAAGGGCTGAACAGAGCAGGACTATGCCTTTTAGTCATGGTAAACCATGAAATTGGGTTATGCCATTTCATCTACCTACACTGTAAGGACAGAGACCTGTCTCTTCTCAGACTACTGTCCCAGCTGCCATCACCAGATCTGCCAGCTGAATTGCCAAAAAATATGTTTTAAACATAAACCAATCCAGTTCATTTTGCCAGGAGCAGACTAAGACATACTTATGAAAGCACCTCATTCAGAGAAACAGGTAAAAACTTTTGGTACCTAGGGATAAAAACCACTTCCTCTGGCATGGCTGCAGTAAAAAGAAATGATCTGCCTCTGTCCTTAGAGCATCCACACTGTGAGGGATTTAGTGCAGAAGAATGACTGTGCTATAAATTCACAACAGTATACTTTGCAGTAACTTTCTCACTGAAAAAAAAAGAGCAAAGAAATCAAGGTGTTGGAACAGGGACTCACAGAGATGCATGGGAAATCCTAAGCAAATGAAGGGAAGAAAATAAACCTGCTTTCACAGCAGAGCAGAGAGATTTGGCTGTTAGATCAACATATGTAATAGATGAGCTAAGCTGAAGGCAGTAAATGGTTTGGAAGACAAATGATTTGGAAGAGTCACATAGAATATTCAGCCAGGCCACTGACTACTGAAGAATGTTCCAAAATGGTAAGAAATCAGGAGTAAGAATTGCAAGAGTTACTGTTTCTTGTCTTAGTCTGTGTATTTTTTTGTTGAGTGAAATTCATTGAGCGATTTTAGAAACACAAAGTAAATCTCTGTATGACTTCTTTCAGACACAAGGAACCCGATACAAAGTCACCCGATTTCTTGCCCCGTTGCCCACTGGCTTCTTCCCTGTCTTATGGTGGGCCACTGGGTTGTTGAAGCATTCCTGTCTCAGACTCGCCCATGGGGACTACTTTGTGCTTCATCTGCCTTGTCCTTCAGTGCATCAGCCTGGGATGCATTCACTGGCACACATGGAGCCACAGGTCCTTATTTTTTTACAGAGGATTTCAATGTCTTATTCTTCACTGTGAATTTAACAAAACCGGAACTTTTTAGTGATATTCTTGACATACTCATTTTGTCTCTTCAGCTTTAAAGTTGAGCATGGAGAAATATCTCTAAAAGGCATCCCTACTGCTAGGACTGGCATAGACTCACTATTAATTCCAAATCTGTAATGGGATATCAGTCATCCAATCAATCAATCAATCAATCAGTTTATCAATTTTTTAAAAAAAAAGGACTCGGAAAAACACTGTCAGGTTACAGTGGTGGAACTTTAACTGTAGTAGTACTACCAAACCAACATAATACTATGGCATCACCTAAAGCCAGTGGGACCAGTACTGGTGCAATTCAGTATCAGATAAAGCCAGTGGTAAACTCTGATTTCCAGACAATGTTGCACATGCAATTTGATATATTGCAGGCATGGAAGGCCCTGTCAGTTGACTTTAAACTTGCATTAATGAAGTTTTTGGAAGCAAATATTCAAAGACAGAAAAGAGAGACCAAAACTTTTGTGGGTTTTTTGTTTGTTTGTTTGTGTTTGTTTAAATTTTTTTTTAGTTTTCTTACCTCTTATTTTCCACAAAGAGTTAAAAAACCCCAAGAAAATGTGATTTATTTCTCAAACAGGTGTTAATAAATACCTCTTCAGAATATGTGTATGAAGCCCAAATATGACAGATATATCTAGTAGACAAACTGCTAGATAGACAGGTAGTATGAATGAGTGCAAGTTTAAGTGTCATGCATGAAGTCTGTGGCAGAACTAAGAGGACGGCTGAAATCACTGGACTCCTAGCCATTTTGTTAGAGAACACCAGAGTATGGGTTTGGAAAAGACACTGTACAAGAAGTCTAAGTCCTTGCTGTTGCAGAAAACCATACAATAAGTGGATTAGGAGGTGCATAGAATATGTATTCTACATACTATTGATACATCATAGGCCACAGAATGCATTCCCAAGTACCACATTAAATATGAGACCTATATCCAAACAACAAAAGCCACACCTATAGTATGTCCCAGGAAGGCAGCCGACTTTTTTTTTTCCAGCGTTGTAAGCCTCTGCAGCAGAGGGGAACTTGTTAGAGAAAGTTCCCAGACAACCACTGGAAAAAGGCTAATTCTATAGAGGAACATCAAGAGTCTATGCCAATCAGATCTCAACAAAGATCGTTTCCAGACATGAGTTTGGCATAAAGTTGTGGCAAACACACACGAAACAGATGTCTCATAAATTTCGTTGCTACTAGAAGCATCTCCTGCCTTCAGCTGTGACCAGTGCTTCTGATGATCCATAAAAGGAACATTCTTTTCTAAGTGCAGGGAAGCATTAGACTTTCTCACTGCTTTCTGCACTGGTCTGCTACAAAAAGCCCACTCTTGCTCAGTACATAGGGAAGGAGATAAAAAAACTTAATAGGGTCTGAACCCTTGCAGAAATGTGATTCTCCTAAAGCTTCTAGAGTTTGGTGCTAGGCATCCTTTTCAGGTTACCAAGGTAAGCTGCCACCTACCCTTTCTACAGAAAACAGCCTTTCCTGTTGAGGACCTTGATGTGGCAATATCCCTGCTGCACATCACAGAAGTCGGGTAGGCAGTATGGGACTTTCCAAGGGGAGGAGGATTACCTTCAATGCTCAGTCCATCCAGCCCCAGTCAGGAGCCTTTTTTGTGCTCTGATGGGACCACTGTGTGAGAGCCTGTGTTATTTACTTCTATGACTCTGTAGGGCCATGTAAATCCACAACCTTATATAATATATATACATATATATATATATATATCACCTTATAATTTGGGCAAGCCCAAATTTTGGATGTTGGCTATGTCAAAAAACTTTCTGTTATCATTGAAAAATAAAGCATTTGATATTGCAGGCCATTGCTAGGCCATTGCAGAATAGCAAAATAACATTAATCTGCCTGCTTTAATTTTTTAGTTCAGCAGTTTAGTTTCCATTCCTGTTGCTGAACTGCCTAGTTTCCTAATTTTTTAAAAACATGAATCTAGTGGTTTTGACATTTCAATATATTTTCAAGACGGAGATAACTGATGGTAAACCTCACGTCACAATAGGTTTTTCTCCTTGGGGTTTTCAATGGGAATTATTTGTGCTTCAATTATCCTTTTATGACTGTATAACATAATAAAAACAAACAAACATTTAATAGAAGTTTACAAGAGTGGACGAAGGAATCATTACATTCTACGGTGTAGAACATAAAGGCATAGTGTAAAATGTATCATCTTTTACACTTCCAGTGACATCAGCATGAAATACGAAGCATTATGGTACTAACGCATGTACACATACAGAAAGAAGAGAAAGTATGAAAGGATAACTGATTTTAAATACTCTTTGATTAATAACTTTTCTGTCTTAAAATACTGCAGAATTTTATTACCTGGTTTGGCTTTTTTTAAAATCCCAGAAGCCTAATTTGAGTTACATAAGAATACATTAATGCATTTTAAAAATATATGAATAAGTTAAAAAGGGGGAAAAAATCACTCCTACAATCTAGAAAGGGTTTTAGTGGTTTTATTTAAAACTTCTGAAAAATGGGTTAAATGAAGGAGACAGCAACAAAGCCCTAAATATAGATGAGCTGACAACAACATAGTAGGAAAAATCTCGTATCATTCTGAAAGCTTGCTACAGCACTGCTAACATATTTTGTTACAGTGTTCTCTCAGTCCTTCACCAAATGTCTAATTTCAGATCCGCTTCACGTGCTTTCCTTGCAGGGTTTAATGTACGTGATTAATCTTGACTCGGCTTAATACTGCTAGGAATGTGGCAATGACCTCAGCTGAACACTGGCAAAGTGATTAATGTTACATGAACTGGGATATTTTTTACTCGGGATCCTGAATAAACACAGACGTGCTGTATTCCGTTACAGACCTTTGCTCAATTGAAAATGTACTGTGGTTTCAAAGAGTAATGTTTCAGATGCAATAAACAACGTTAGAGGAAACATGGCTCTTGTTAAAGAAAATGCTGTTTCAGGCTAAAGTCCCAGTGATCATAAAAGATATATGATGCAATAAACAAAATGAACCACAGGCAAGACAGGTCCATTCGATGACTAACCACTGATTGAATTTTCCAACACTCCTAGACATTCTGTGAGATAAACTATTCACAAAAGGTCCCTATTAAATATAAGGTTGTCATTTCTTTTTTATTTTTATAGTGAGGTCCAAGAACTGTATGAATGTCCCCTATTGGTTGTTTGTGGCTTTGAATTTTTTATGATATGGGAAGACAGGCAAACAGTTGCTATGATTGTCAAATGTCTTAAATCAAGTAGAGAAAATGCAATAAAACACAGTTTCCATGGCAACACATTGTAACCTAGTACCTCTGGATTATGAACCAGCTCACATCTATGATCATTATTTGTTGACAAGCATAAATTGAGCCTAAAAGCATTAATTTCAGAGATAAAACTGTAATGTTGAGCTAAGTAATAATAATGTTTAAATATTTCCAAGGTAGTGGCAGCAAATCAAGGCTGGTTAAGTTGCCATTTACATAATGTTAATAAGCTAAATGAAAATGCTTTTATTTTCAAGCTTTTCCAGAAAGATGTAACAAATATATATATCTCCTAACCTGCAAATAGTAACTGACACCTATTCCATGCTGCTAAAGGAATGCAATAGGACCAATTATACAGAATGATATACAAGTCATTGTAATCAAATAATGTGATTTTAATTTGCAGTTGTTTGACCAAAAAAAAAAAAAAAAAAAAAACCCAGAGAAAAAAAAGAACAAATATTTGAACACCAGTTTACTAACAACATGTCCCTCTTCTGTGCATTACTTTCCCTATTGCCCACTGGACTTTTTTTGTAGGTTGCTATGAAGCAGTAAAGCAGAAAAAGGGAAATGTACTTTGTAGGCACAATTTATGTATGCCTGTCATCACCACATACATTTGAAAAGCAGAAAGGTGATCGCTTTGTCTGTTTTTCACAACTCAGTAAGAATTGACCAAAACAATCAACAAGGATAATGCAACTGTTTCTGGGTGCTTCTCACTCTTACTGCTAGCGATCATCTCAGAGCAGGAGCCCCTGGAGCTGCAGGTCTCCATTCACAGAGGCTCCAACGGCCACTGCTGGAAGCCCGACACCAGGCGTGCTGGACCTATCGCACGTTCCCTACAAAGGTGCTCTGCAACCTCACAGGTGTCCCTGGAGCTGCCTGGGCTCAGGCGATGATCAGCTGCCTTCACAAAACAATGGAGAGTAGCCCATGTGCTGGAAATCTGATCCTTCTGTCTTACTGTGCATGCTCAGAAACCGAACCCCACGCCTTTCAACTATTTCAGATCATCCTGTTTCTGGAGAGGATCCAGTTTGTCAGTCTGTGGCTTTTCTCCACAAAAGTTAAGGTCTGTGAACTTTAGAAATCTTCTGGTGGCTCATCAACACGCAGGAATGGTTATTCATCTTTCTTGTTGCTGAATCAAAATCCTTGCCATTCAAAGACGTTGGTATAACTTTCTTTAAGGCTGCGTGTCCTGAATAGTGCCTTTACATTGTTGCTGGAGTTTAGAGACTTGATAAGATAAATCCTAAGTATATATTTGTACTCCCACAAACTCAGGACCATAGCTTAGAGGGCTATTTAAAGAAAATTAATTGTTCCCCTTTTAGTTAAAAAAAAAAAGAAAAGTCAGATTTGACCAGCACTAACCACTGGAAAGAGCCAATTCAATAAACATATGCAGCAGCTTTGGGAACAATGGAAGCATACAGCACAGCACAGCCATTTATAGCTTTAGAGTCTAGTTATGTGAATGAATAAATCCTTCTTAAAATGCAGATTTTTTTTTTTTTTTTCTGGCTAGATGGCAACAACTTTGTAGACATGCCTATAACGTCCTGTAAAAAGCTCTTGTCAACTGCAGAAACAAGTGACTTACAGAGGTTTGCCTAGCAGAACATATCTACTCCTTCACAACTATTATGAAGTAAATAATACCCACTTGAAGACCTTTAAAAATACAAGTTTCTTGGGCTTTTTTATGTAGGACAATTGCTGTGACATACCTTAATAATGCAGTAAGGGCTCTAATTCTGACCGTCACAATGCCTTACACATTCTGACATTTTCTATGGCTTAGGGAAAAATACAGAATTTGCTTTCATATAAATACAGTGAAGTTGGAATTTTGTATTTTAAAGATCATAGACATTCCCAGACATTGACTGGGTACCTGAAGGGTAACACCAATCCCTTAAGAGACTGGGGGAAAGTTGAAGTAAGAAAGCTAGTTGCACCTATTTTTGGAAAATTTTGTGTGGGCCTGATATTCTCAGAAGTTCAGTGATTCACTGAATGATGTATTGTGCTTGAACAGAATCTTCAGTACAGAGAGAACAAAATGATCTTTAAAAATCAGAGGCATGTCGTTCTTTTAACTTTACCAGTTGCCTACCATAAATAAACTCCATAAGGAGATGAAGAATTAGCAATTAATCAATGTCATTCTAGTGTGGCCCCAGTCAGATCATGCTTTTTTTGTTTGTTTTCCCCCTGGGGGGTGCAATGGCACCAACAGAAACCAATGGAAAAACAGAAACTCTACACAGCAGTTTACCATTGAAGAAAAACTTTTTTTTCCTGATGTCTCTGTGATCTGAACACACTGTCCATAGCTTGAATCTCTATGGTTTTGACAGAATAAGCATTCTACTTGGATTGTTCCTCCTATATAAGTATCTACCTCAGGTGCTAGATGTCCTCAGCTTGGCATTTCTGCATCAAACAATGCCTGAGAGCTGCTCCAGTTTCCACAAGAGCCCTCTTGCTCTGTGTTCTCTTGCTATGTTGGAGCTCAATACTTTCACCTTTCTTGCGTATTGCATCTTCTTTGTAGTTTGCCAATCACAAGGTGACTTGGGAAGTAATCTAAGCTAGAAGTTTTGGATAGAGTCTGAATTCTGGGGTGATTTCTGAAGCATATTCCTATCTAAACAAGGAATCCCATAATCCTGTACGTAGATAGATACCACTACAGTTCTCAAAACAGTACTAAGTTTTCAAGCACTGTAGTGATGGAAAAAACCTATTCAGATTAGATGATAGTTATATATTTTTCTCAATTATGTTACTAAGAAAAGAGAGTATAGAAGAAAGAGCACTATAAAGGCTGAACTTCATAGGATCAAGCATAGACTTTCTTCAGAAAGGACTAGCTATTTTAATCTTTAGGGTGTTTCTTGGGTTGTATTTCTTGGAGGAGATGCTTGTGATTTCAGCGATAGGATCAAGTATTCTTCAATGCTCTTCAACAGTGTTAGCAGTCACAAAGTTTAGTTTCAGTGACAGTGGCTGAAACATCTCTCAAGGATCTGGTGCTTCTTTTGGGGAGGCTGTTTCAACAGACATCATAGTTACTGCCTTGCTTACTTGCCTTGCTTTATAGCCTGATCTGCTTGCTCTGTGGTGGTGCAAATTCCGCTGATTTTCAGCACTGAAGTTGGTGTGGGCCTCTTGCATTGCTACTTTTTTTCTTCTGGTGTCCAAAGTGTGCCTTCCTCAAAGTCAGTAGAATTACCTGGAAGTAAAAGCAGAAGGACATAATTGTGGATTGGAAAAGCACAGGAACGTCTCTTTCACCCCTTACATTCCCAATTAAACACATCATTGGTCCAAATAATTTGCAGAGGCTATTGCAAGGTCATGTAGTTTATGTTTCTTAGGTGGAATATAGTTGGTATATCTGTCCTGCTGAGCAGATGATATGCAAACAGGAAACGTATACGTATATTTTTAAATGGCCAAAGCAGAATCCATAGGAAAGCTTTAGGCTGCAGGAACTGTTTCAGGTTTGCCACATAATACATATTTAGAGAAATAAAGATTGAAAGACCGTAACACATATATTGAGCTACTGTCTCCCCTTCCCTTCCCTTCCCTGCCCTGCCCTGCCCTTCCCTTCCCCATATACCGCTATGGATATTCATAGCTCTGTATTCTCTTTCAATATATCATAGCATATATGCTCACAGTTTTATGCTAAAAATCACAATGAAATCTCTTAAATAGAATTAATAAACTTACGAAGTATCCACTTTTTCTATTAGCTATCATGTTTAAAGAGTGTATCTCAATGAGTTCAGTGAGAATTTGCTCAGACAAAACCAAATTAGAAGCTGAGGAAGCCAAATGAAATGACATCATACACAAGTTTAAGATTTGGCCTCCTGCATCTCGGCCATTAACACCTGTCTCTGATTCAAAAGTAGCTTCATCTACATTGCAAAGTATTTCAGCTAAAAAGGATAATCTATGTCAAGTTACAGAAGCTTAGAAGTAATGATACAACATAAAACTCCAGGGTGTTTGTACTGCTGCTTTGTCCAGGAGACAGTAGAATTTACTAGTGGTAAAGTCATCAGCTTTTTTGTGCGATGTTTTGAAATGCTGCAGGTTCGCGTGGCTGCCTTTTGCTCGTCACTGTGCCCCTCACGCAATGTTAAAGAAGGACCCGCACGTGCATTGCTCAACAGCCTGAGGCACCATCCCTGTCTGTGGCTGTGACACACCCCCCCCCACACACACCCACCCACCACCACCACCCCCCCCCCCCCCCCCCCCCCACCCCCCCCCCCCCCCCCCCCCCCCACACACACCCCCCCCCCCCCCCGCAGCTGTAACCTCCAGGGTGAGGTCAACGCCCCACCTCTTCCACACCAACAAGCCTGGCAGGGCAGCCCACGCGTTGCTGCTGTCACAACTTGCTTTCCGAGCCCCCAGAGGCCCCATACCAGCTGACAAAGCTGTTTGGAAGTCCTCCTTCCTTCACTGTGCAGGCCTGCCTCATGAACGGCGCACTACAACCCTAAAGGTTTGTAACATTTGCATTTTACTGTAATGAAATTATGACTTTTGACTTGCACGCATTAAAAGTATGTTGCACTGGGAGCAAAATTTTTCTGTTTCTGGGTTGGTTTTTTTTGTCCTTTGTACTTTACAGAGAATATTTTTTACTCTGCTTTAATTAATTGGCCCTTGGATTGGATTTAGAGGGTAAAAGTGATGTGTTTGCCTAGCTGCAAGCAAGAGTGCTTTATTCTTTAACTCCAGCTTCACAGAATGAAATAGTAGCTGTCATAGCCAATCCACAGCATTTCATTTTCTAAACTCGGTTTTGAGAAAAAACCCCAACCCTCTACTCCTACCTTGGGAAAGGAAATAAGACCAAACCAAACTTGAGATAGTTGAAGTTATGGTCTGTTCAAATTAGGTGGGCAAATGAAAGGCTGCTCTACTGGCATGCCCTTGTTCCACCTCCTCTTATCATTAGTAATTCTATTCCATTCTTATCTGATTATGCAGGGACACGTTAACTCACTGGCAAATGAATAAGCTATGGAAAAAACTCCCTCAAATGCAAATTAAACAGGAGTTGCTGATACTGAACACAAGGAAGCTTCTTGTACTCCTACCCGTCTGCTGACAAGGAGCTGCCAGCCACCCTGACAAAATCTACCCTTCCTACAAAAATAAAAGCCCTAATGTAGCAAATGTTGCAGAAATTATACCTTTCTCATCTCCTTGGATGAAATCTGATATTCAATAAACCCTTAACATTCAGACTTATTACTTATCTGACATTATATTTTTGAAATGCCACATTTCAACCTTTAAAATAAAGCAAAGAGCAAACGTAGATTGCATGTATGCATCAAGCCCAATTGTTGAACCCATAGACACACTTGAGCCCAGTCCTCGGGGGTGCATGATTCTTCTGGAGGCTTATCATTTCTCCCAGGTTAGTTCAATGACAACAGTAAAACTCCAACACCTTGCAGAGTTGGGCAGATATAGCAAAAGAACCAATATTTTAATGTATTTTTCAGGGTTTCATTTCTGGTCATCTTTCTGAGGTTCACTAACACCCCTTACTGCCAAGCTTTAAGAGTGGAAAATGCAATCTGTGTGAGAACAACTCCGATCAAAACAACAAAATCCCCAAATAAAGATTAAAGATAACAATAGACCATTCACCAAACTGTACACAAACACTGGAAAACTGCTTCTATCTTTTCAATTTTGCTACTATTCAGTTTTCATTTTTGGACCAAGAAAAAATCTTCATAAAGCTGTTTTTAGAGCTATACTGTGTGATTTCTAAACATTTTGCTTTATCTACCAGTGATTCCATGGTGAACATACCACCATACTTTAGAAAAATGACATTTATTATTACTTTTTAATAGAGTGAAGGTCTAGGTGGACAGGAGGACTTATTATGACGTATGCATTTCTATGCTCTTTGAATACCTACCAGGCCTGATTCTCAGGCTAAACGAGGATCGGTGCCTCAAGCCAATGCATGCAAAGTGCATGCAAAATTCAGGAATATTTGGTTTTGAAAGTGCATGTGGTTATATATATGTATAAGCCATTTGTGTTAAGTGGGTACTTGTATTGCGGAGAACTGCACCCATCGAGATTGCCAGAAAAACCTGGATATGCTGTCAGGTTCACAGTCAAAACTCCTGTTTTGTACCCACCATACAAAGCTTTTAGGAACCAAGTGTGGAAGATGGCAAGCACAAAGAGATGCAAAAACCACAGGGTACAAACCACAGCTCGTGTTCTTTGAACTGCTTTCAGGAAAAATACATCTATTTGCTGAGGTTCTGTGTGAGCAGATTGAGTAAAAACAATTATTTTCTATTTTATATATGTTATGTCACATTACTCATACTTTTTTATTTTGTTTTGTTTTTATCTGACATAGTTTTATTTTACTTCATCCTTCAGATTAAGGCAATGAAAACTAAGAACTGGCACAGTATGAACTTACAATTTATTTAATACTTTGACTTTCCAGAGCTCAAATACCTCTGATCCATTTGTTTCATGGTGTTAGTTGGCTTAACCTTTTTAGATTTCTCCAAACAAAATAACTTGAGCTGCAAGCAGTTTGCCAGGGATTTGAACTCTGGAAAGAATGGGGAAAAAAGCCACTTAGCTCCTGCAGTGTGTAGGAGAAAATATATTTACTCTTTTTTTGTGTGTTAGACTCCTGCTCACCTGGCTTCATTCTTATTGCTATGCCAATTCTGCCTGTACAATATGTTCCTTTTTCCAACACTAATCCTGGTAACTACTTCTTGAAATCTACAGGGCATGAGTAAAAATAGTATTAAATAAAATTAAATTAAATATGAATGCCCTTTCACTATAAGGTGAAGTGTAAATATAACAATTCCTGTCTATAATCTGTATTTGTTCCATGGAAAAACTACTGAAGGTATGGTAACTGCATGAAAGGATCCCCTGTTTTAGCACACTTGGGCTCTTTACACACATTATTTTAAAACACGACTTCTTTCACTTTGACACAACACTACAGCTTTTCTTTATCCAACAAAAGGAAAGAGAAAGGGACCAGCCATACCATATAGCAATTCAACTTGAAACAAATAATAGAAGCCATTACTTACAGGGTAGAGGACTTCAGCAGCTCTGAAAGTGAGCTGAGGCTTATGGGGAATAGTAAGCTGAATGACAAAGCTGGGTGACTCTCAAATAAGATTCAAGAGATGAAATCTTACCTTTATGGTTTTTTTTATTTAGCAGTGGGATGGTTTGTACAGGAGCACTGTGTTCAAGCAGGATGTTCATATTCTGGAGAAAATGCAGAAAAGAATCAGAAGAGAAATTTAAAGTCTCCCGGTGAAAGATTTGGGGTGTGCAGTCAGTTTTGCTTATCACACGGAGGTTAAATGGGAACATGAGTCACAGTTGCAAATTCCTACAAGGAATCAGAAATTTGATTATATGGAGCTCCATCAGAGACATAACTGCATGGAATGTATTGATGATAGACAAACTCAGACCATCTCAGTGCAATCCTGATGGGGGCATTTCTTTTAACAATAAAGGTCATTAATTATTTTTACCGTGCACAAAGGTTTTTGATAGATTCTCCATTGCTGGACAATCCCTGCCCCAAGCAATGAGGGCAATATATGCCCAACTCTGGACATGACCTACAAGTAATTTATTTGGCTTTATTGCTGTATTGGGTTTGCATGTCAAGTTTTTCATAATGGAGGGGCTACAGGGGTGGCTTCTGTGAGAAGCTGCTAGAAGCTTCCCCCATGTTTGACAGAGCAAGACGGACCCACCACTGGCCAAGGCTGAGCCCATCAGTGACTGTGGTAGTGCCTCTGGGATAACACAGTTAAAGGGAAAAAAACTGCTGTGAAAACAGCAGCAGAGAGAAGAGTGAGAAGATGTGAGAGGAAAAACTCTGCAGACACCAAGGTCAGTGCAGAAGGAGGGGCAGGAGGTGCTCCAGGCACCAGAGCAGAGATTTCCCTGCAGCCCCTGGAGAAGACCATGGTGAAGCAGGCTGTCCCCCTGCAGCCCATGGAGGATGATGGGGAACAGAGGTTCCTCTGCAGCCTGCGGAGGACCACATGCTAGAGCAGGTGGAGACACTTGAAGCAGCCTGTGACTCCCCTGGAGCAGGCTCCTGGCAGGACCTGTGGACCCATGGAGAGAGGAGCCCACGCCAGAGCAGGTTTGCTGGCAGGACTTGTGACCCCGTGGGGGACCCACGCTGGAGCAGTTTGCTCCTGAAGGACTGCACCCCGTGGGAGGGACCCACGCTGGAGCAGCTGGTGAAGGACTGTAGCCCATGGGAAGGACTCACATTGGAGAAGTTGGTGGAGGACTGTCTCCCGTGGGAGGGACCCCACGCTGGAGCAGGGCAGAGTGTGAGGAGTCCTTCCCCTGAGGAGGAAGGAGCAGCAGAGACACCGTGTGATGAACTGACCACAACCCCCATTTCCCCGTCCCCCTGTGCCGCTGGCGGGGAGGAGGAAGAGAAATGGGGAGTGAAGTTGGGCCTGGGAAGAAGGGAGGGGTGGGGGGAGGTGTTTTAAGATTTGGGTTTATTTCTCAGTACTCTACTCTGGTTTGATTGGCAATAAATTAAATTAATTTCCCTGAGTTGAGTCTGTTTTGCCTGTGATGGTAATTGGTGAGTGATCTCTCCCTGTCCTGATGTCGACCCAGGAGCCTTTTGTTGTATTTTCTGTCCCCTGCCCAGCTGAGGAGGGCAGCGACAGAGCGGCTTTGGGGGGCACCTGGCCTCCAGCCGGGGTCAACCCACCACAATTGCTCCAGCTTCTTGGGCAGCAGTACAGCATCAGCATGGGGCAGGGCTTCCCTTTCTGAGCATCAGTGACCTGATATAACCATCCTCTCAAGGTAGAAAGTGCCTGTGAAGACATAGCATGTGCCTTCCCTGCTTGACCTGGAGAAGGGGAACGGCAAGAGGCACTGCAGGGCAGCCACTTGCCAGCACACTCTGGCCCTGCTGCCAGGAGGAGCAGCCAACACCCCCCTCCACAGCCTGGAGATCTAGCAGAGCTGGGGAACGTGTGACATGGCCGCTGAAGACATGATACATGGTACGTTTGTCATCCTAACCCTGCATCTCTCCCACTATGGCAAACAGCATTCACTTCCGTAAGTGCGAGAGTAATCAAGCAATTGTCCAGTCCTTGCTTCAGCTTGAGGAAACAACATGAGAGTTTCTTTGTCCGTGTTTTAGCAGTGGTTTTTTTTGTGATAGGGTACACGGCCAAGAAAAAAACCCAACAACAAATAAAGAACACTGATTCATTTTGTATGAGTCACTAGGCAGCCTTCAAGTCATGATGACATTGAAACACTACTGACCCAGCTGGGACAGGCTCCGTTTCTAAACAAAATGCCCATGTTATTTGTCTTTTTGGATAGCTTAATTTAAAATGGACGGGCTTTGCACTATCAGTGCCCTTCAACAGCTTCACCTGAGTCTCCACATTATTCTCAGGTCAGATTAGAAACCACGTTCAGTCAGTCATCATGGCTGGCTCAGAGCAAAGAAAGTTACAGTCAGAGTAATAGGAAATAATTTCAAATAATGTCTTCTCATGACTGTGGATTCTGAGGTTTTGGTTTTCTGAAATATATATATAAAAACACACACACATGAAAAGAGAGAGAGAATGTTTGCCAGGTGGTATGTTTTCCAGCCTCTTACAGCTCCAAAAATATTCTAAGGAAGATTTTATGGTGAATGTTTTCTGATTTAGCACAATTATAGCAATTGAATATTTGACCCGTTTTCCTTGGAGGAGTATTTTCAATGGATCCTTATACAGCAACAATCTCTCTATTCTTGTGAAAACTGTGGGTTTGGGGTTGTATTTTTTTTTTTTTAATTTAACGACTGCCACATTCCACTGGGAAAAAAAAAATATCGCTGTGCTCTTCTTTCTCCTTCGCTCCTCTGCTACTTTTCATTTCAGGTGGATGATGTAAAGTCCTATTAATGAAGAAGCAATCTGTGATCAGCATCTGAGAGCTCTTTATACCCTGTGCTAACAATGTTTTGATATAGTCCCCCCCTCCCTTCCCCAGCTGGCTTCCTTCGCTGCCTGGCGGTGTCTGCCGTGCCGCTGCCGAAGCCCGTGCTGGCAGGCTGCCCGGCAAGCAGCTCTCCTGTAGATTTCAGCCGCTCTCCAGGAGTTGCCTGCCTTCAGCATAATGGGCAACATTGAAAGCAGCAAGGCGTTCGGTCGACAAGGTCAGAGTGCCTTTCATTCCTGCAATAATCAACCAGTGTAGCTCTTCCTCAGACCTGGGGAGAGAGAAGATAGAGGTCAAAAGAGCAATTACATTTCACGTTGACTCCAGGAAAGGCTTGGAGCACAAAACTGAAAAGAAAACAGCACAGAGCCTCTCTCCCCCACATTCCTTTTCTGGTCATTATTATTAGAACAGTGCGGCAACCATGTCTGTTATAAGCAATATAACACGAAGAACCATTTTTGTCTGGTGGATGAGATCTTTCTTCTCAGGCGTTTAGTGCTGTCAGCATATTGCAAAGGAATGTAAATGAGAAACACCGTGTATAACCAGATACAGTGAGTAAAGGCTATTAATTACATTTAAAATGTTAACCCTAGCCAACAGCAGAGCAAGGAGTTCTGTTAATTTCATCTGTAATCAGTCTTTGAATTATTGTAACTTTATTTATTTAGTATTAAGATGATAATTTAGGGAATATAATTTAGATGGAAATGTCAGTAATTTTCTTCTGGCGTATTGTCATTACAAAGCTGTCTTTATTTGACCCTACAGCTGCTGGGCCTAATTACTTTAATGGCATTAATTGTAGTGACCATTGTGGTATTGTAGCTTTTAATTGCTATTACTGCATAGCTGAGGTCATTGCGAAATGCGTCATGTTTGTTTCACAGACATCTTCTGTTGTTTCCTTATATTCTTAAAGAATTGTCTGCCAAAGCTTTAGCCAAAAAAATCCCCATGAAGCATAAAACTGAGACAGCCCTTTAAGCACAGCAACCTGCAAACTCTAATGTTAATATAGTGTGATAGTAGAAGAATGTAACTGATCCATTTACTCGTTGCCCTACCCTGTCTTTATGAAAGCTGAATTAGCTCGGTGTTGACAAAGGATTAAGAAACTTGGTAGTGACATTCCTCACAGTAAACAAAACCTCCCTCATTCCACATTTCACACTGAAGGCAGCCACTTCAAGCATATTCACTTCTTTGTTTCCAGCTATAGAATGCAAACATGGCTTTATTCCACGGTTTCCTATGAAACGAAATGTGAGTACAACGTCTCTATCCCACGGAACACCTGGTATTATTCACTCCTCTGTTGAAAGCACTATATCACTAACGGATTGAAAAACATATTTATTTTATCAACCATGACAAGCAACAGGATTTTTTTTCTTTGCAACATTATGGGTGCATAGTGAGAGGAAAAGAGCCGCAAAATTTCACTCAAGATCTCTTGAGAGAGCTCAGATCTCTGCAAGTAAAATGCAATTAATAACTAACACTTAAAAATCACATGTAAACAGGGCATTGCTCTAGGCCAGGTCCTAAAACTTAGACCTCACCAAGGCAAAACAAATTGAGGATTCAGGGGCAGCTGAACCAACACCACAAAGGGATTTGGGTAGATGGTGGAAGCTATTCACAGCCCAGTGGACTGTATTGCTGTGGCCCTACCAGCTCTGACATCTCTCTGGCCATGTCAGCATTTGACCCATTGGGAATGGTGGTTAAGATTCAGTTGTGATGAGCTGGCGCCATTTTCTCTTCCATTTCAGTGATATCTGCTGGAGGCAAATGCTATTCAAATGATTGACATAAGCTTTTCTAACTGTGTATTTTTTTTTCTTTCTGCTGGCTACCACTTGCTAAAGGAATGAGTCTGAAGTGGGAGTTCTGTGGTGCGTATTGTCAGGAAAGATATGGCCTTAAAAGGATGGTTTGGGACGGTATTGTAATGGAAACTTCTGCTCATTTCCCTTTTCCTTATGTACAAGTGAACTTTACTGATATATGGACAGGTCACAGGAAAGAAAGCATTTGTGAAAATGTTCCACAGGGAATAATCCTGCAATAATAATCAGCTCAATAGTCTGTGTGGAGAAAGAGGAATTAAAGGAATACCAATGTTAACTTTCTTGTTACTATTCTAAAAATCACACACAATCCTTCCAGAAAATGACAAGATGCATCAGTTTTCCCTTTTTGAAGATGTTTCCCTACCATGATGACTTTTTTGAATGATTAGAAATATGCATGATACACCTTGAAAATTTGCTCTTTCAAACAGATGTATTGATTGTCCGCCTCCTCATTACCTGGATAACCTTAACAAGGGAGATGCTGCATCAATAAGTGATCTTGAGTCTGTACTGTTGCCCTCATTAAAACAGATGATAAGACAAGGCCATCTTGTAGAACTAAGAAGAGATTATTTTATTAAAGAGGGATTTAACTGAATGACCTAATGTTACACAGACAGATATTATAAAGAAAAGGAAAAAATACAACACTGGTTAATTACTGCTAATTTATTTGCCTGTATTGCCTGTGTGTTTCCAGTCCTGCTTTATTTATAAGTTCTGTACCAGCAGTATACAGAATTTTTCAGTCATGTCTAATTTATAAGATGAAAGAATTCATGGAGCCCTTGTGTCGTGAAGTCTCACCATTTATTGAAAATCTTAGGCTGCAGGTTTAGGCACCTCTAAGCTGGTAGTGCTGCCAAAATCACGGCCCTCCCTATGCATAGCTCATGCTGCCCATTCCCTCCGTTGTGCCGACCTGCAACATGCACAAGCAGCATTTGTGAAGCAGAGACTAAGCGTAGCTGAGGGAACTGATCCATCTGAAATGCACAGAGACGGTTCGTGCTGGGCTGTCTTTCAGCTGTATCAGTTTCCTGATCTTGGCTCACGAGCACACAAGCACTTCTTCTGGCTCTGGCTGCAAGGTGGCACCAGCCTGGAGAGAAGCAGCCAGCAGCTAAGAGGGCAGAGACCTCTTCAGTGGCAGAGGTGGCATAGGTGGATCTCAAAGTACGGCTTTAATATTCTGGCACACTTCTGTGATCTCTTCCCTCAGCTCTTTTCTGTATGTTGGAAATTAACATTATTGCACACAAAATGCAGCTATTCATTAGCTAAGTATGTTTGACAAGGGCATTATAACTGCTTAGAGATGTATTTAAACCTGGCTTTTTCTTTTTTTTGTAGTATGATTTTTAAGTAGCGAGTATCCATACCTTAAAAGCTTTAATTTTCAGAAAATTGCATCCTAGTTAATATGTCCCATGATAAAAATGGAGGCTTTCAAAGTAATGGCCTCGGTGTGTGAAGAGGAGAGGAGCAAGGCCTGGATGTGGACGACCCGCAGAGAGGTGAGATGTCCTGGCTGACATCACTCAGCGACTGCTGCAGAGCTCAGGGTAGAGCACATTTACTGGAATGAGCATTTGGGGTGGCTTACTGATGGATGTACTTCTCCAGAGAAGAAACTGTATTAGTTTTCTCCCTAGTCTCTATGTAGTCACTGTAAGGAATAGCTTGGAAAAGTACAAACTTCCCCAACAGCACATGATATAGTTTAATCTGTTAAAAAATAATAAACTCTTTCCTATAAAAGTCAGGGAAAAAAATCTCATCAACATTGTTCAGAACAGGAAAAAGACCAATACTCTATAAAATGTGTGTATGAGCACTGTTTATGGAAATCTATGCAATATGAAACATATGGTAATGCCACATGGAAGGAAATATTTCAAAAAAATATTTGCTAAAGGAATAAGCCTGTCAAGGGAAGAGTTAGTGATGGAGCCCTTTAAACAATGTTAAACATTTCAATCCAGACTTGCCCTAATTTTGCAACTTCAGCTCTTATTGATGGGAATTATTTATTTCATTTCATGTTACTTTATTTTGTTTTCTGGTACCTATCCAGAGTTCTTGGAATCCTCTAAAATTTAATACCCAATCAGAAAATGTAGCATTTCCCAGTAAAAAAACCCCCCACTTTATTCAATAAATTGCCTATTATGCATTTTCCTGTTAGCAGATTCTCACAGAACCCTAAAGGAGCCTGACAATTGCACACCATAAAACATCAGCTCAGTCACTCGTAATCTTCATCTCCTTCTCTTACAAACTTGCAGATTCCCTAAATACCTACAAAGATAAGAAGAACTTTGCAGCATGCTCTGAAGAGCAATGAATGTACAGCATGGTACAAGGTAGAAACAAGTTAACTAAACTACTCCAAAGTCAAGTCTTTTATCATCAGAAACTGCTCTTGAAACCAAGCTGAATTCCTTTGAGGTTGATCGTTATCTGACTATGACAACCTGTAGAACAACTACCATGCAAAATCCCCCTTGAGAATGAATCCACAAACATGCCTAAAATCTCCATGTTAGCAATCCCTAAATCTCCAGTGATGTCTTTCCAACAACCTCTCAATCTCCATAAATTGCCAACAAGGTCTGCTTTAACGCAGCTGGTCACCAGCGTTGGTTCTCACTGTTGCCATTCAAAGAGATTCCCTACCTCTGATCATGTAGAAAAAAAATGCTGCTAAGAGCACACCTCCGGAAGCACTGTAATAAACAGCATATGCTCACACTGATCTATCTCTGCCATCTCTCCTTCATATCGCTGGTGGCCAAACTGCCATCAACATCGTAAGACTAAAATAGAAAATGCTCCCGCTTCTGCTCTCAGGAAGGGCATCAGAATATTTCTTTCAGGGCTTCAAGTCACGGCTTCACGTCATCTCATGCTTTCCTCAGTGAAACTAAAAGACAAGGTAACGAGTCTGTACTACAACTTGTAATTACATTGCATGTTTTCTTTGACAGTGAAACAAGCTTAAGAAGCTCTTCCCTCTACCAGTCCTCGGCCGCTTGTTTCTACCTGCACACCAAAAGTTATTGGCCCTGCAGCAAGGATGGTTCAGCAATCTGGGATTTACTGTTTAGAAGACATCTCCAATACTTATGTGGAAAGTTCATCTTCTTTGTTGTAAAAGAAGACACACTTACCCCTGGGATGGAGAACTTGGAGATGGACTGATGAGGAAAAGTGCCATGTAAACCTAGAAGAAAATGTGTATAGGGAAAAACTGCACATTGTGTCTCAGCATACATTCTAAGATTTGTATTAACTAAAGGCTGTTTCACAAAAAGTAATATAATATGTAAATAAATTAATACACAAGTGGTACATCAAGGAAAGTTGTGATTGATTTTTTCTGGTGGTGTTTTCCAACTTAATAGGCAACTATGGCCTTTCAAAAATGGTTTTCCATATATTGTTGTTTTCCCCAAAGAATAGCATGAAACATTGTTATGAATGCTGTGGGAGCTATTATAGATATTAGGAATCCACAGGAGTAAATGATGGCCCAGTTCTTATACCATGAAGTGCAGTTAACTCAAATACACTCAAAAATTCAGGATAGAGGATGTTAACTTATTAGAAATAGAGGCAGCAAATCAGCAAATCAAAGTTTTGGGCAAAAAGAAGAAGCTGTGAAAGAATAGGGCATCCGGATGAACACCACATTGTGTGAGAACAGGCATTATTTTTGGTTTTTATAAATCTAAGTATGAAAATGCTTCAGAAGGGGTGAGAAGGATGCTGAAGTCTTTCCAATGACTCCTTATATGGTTGCTGAAAATTCTGCAGCTTCTTCTTTGTCCTGGTTTCTCTTGGTCAGTATTCTTTACTCCCAAATGAAATCCCTCTGAAGACTTTATAATATCCAGGAATAACTTCTCAACTCGTTTTTTATGTGCAAGGGCCAGGGGTGCCTCTCAACGTAGCTCCTTAGAAGTGTGAGACTTGGATGTCAGGCAAGAGAATCCTGCTAGCTGTTGGATCCTGAGCATCCTGGAATGTAAAGGGGAGATTTTCTGAGGCACAATGGATATTCAAGTTATCCCTAAGCCAATGAATACATAACAAAAGGTAAAATCAGTATAAATATTAATATATTCTATTTTACTGTTTATTTGTAGTTCATATTTTGCTATTACTATATTTGAGGTTTATTAGGTAATTATTTTCTTTATTGTTTTAGTTATTTTAATCTAACTATAAATAATTAAATTAGATAATAAAATATTTGGAGTTTTTTTGCTGCTGGAGACATCCTATGGAGAAAATCTCAGTGATTCCTCGAAACGTTTCTCAAGATGAAAAATAATGTGGTAGAATTTTTTGCGCTGATTTGTTTCATTTTTTTGTAATAAAACATCCATAATTGAGTTTTTGTTCCATGTTGCTGTTTACAAGACTGTTATTGAAACATCTCAAATAGCAAGCAATTGAAACAGCAATTAATATGTGAGTATATCTGCTGTCTTCAAATTTCCTATGCTTTTCTCATGAGGAAAAGTAGAATTGAAAATATATCCAACAATGTGCAATGAAGTTTGCTCTGGTTATTTAGAAATTCAAGCTCATGTCATGGTTTCCTCTCCTAGTGGCTTCAAAGACAGTCTTGTGTGCTAAGTCTATGATGGATACTGGCCAATCTACGGACCTGCAGCTGAAATTTTCCTCCCCTTTTTATATATAAGGGACACAAAGACATGTAAAAAAACCTTCAGAGTATAATTCTTTAAAGGTGAGTTTTAACAATCATCGAGTTGAAAGTTATTTGTTCAATTTCCTTCAACAATTTTCTTGTGACTTTTGATAAAATTGAATCATTATCCACAGAGTAGGTGGTATAATTTTGGTTATGATCCACATTTCGTCTTTTGTTAATAAATGGATGTAAGTCTCATTTTATCAGACAAAGTCAATCCTGCTTTAACAGTGCAATCACTAATGGCTCCATCATTTTTCATAAATCTCTTTATTGCTTTTCTGTTCCCTTAACTCCTTTCTTACTATTTTGAGATTTTTGGCCTTTTAAAGCTTTGCTTTTCCATATCCCCTTCACTTTTCTACTCTTCTCGTGTCATCCTTTCTTTCTGAGTAAATGTCTTCTGATGCTTCCTGGTACTCTCATCTGGTGCAATTAACTTTGCCTTTTTAAACTTTCTCCTTTTTAAAGTTAGTATTTCATGTACTCACACAGTCTCACAGTCTTCTAACTGCCTTTGTGGACTAAGATAACAGGAATTGTCAGATTAATAAGATGCATCATGTCTATCTTTGGTCCTTTCCATGCCCATAACAACAGCACTTGAAGCAGGAATCAGCACAAAGTTTAGACGATCTGCTCCCTCCCAGTGATCCTGCGAATCCTGTATTTTTTTCTTTGAAATAAAATAGCTTCAGCAAAAAGACTCACAAGACTGTGAATGCCCTATCATTTGATGATTTTGGTGGGGAAAAGGAAGAGGGAAGTGAAGGTTTGATTTCCCTCTGGCTGGAGAGGCACCTGATGACTTCCTATGCAAATTTTATACTTTCTAGATGTATTAAAAAAAAAAAAAAAAAATGATCCTTAAAGGAAAGATTTCAGATAGCTGTTTGCAGGAGGAGATTTTAGTCTGGAGATTGAGAGCAAGGCTGCAGTGCCTGTTGGCTAACTAGGATGGTAACTTCAGTGCTCCATGTGCTGGCTGTACTGCACCCTCTTGGGACATGCCTAATTCCCACCAAGCCCCCCATAGGCATGCCGTGCAACCCGCTCAGGGAACCCTGTCAGCAACCCTGGGTAACTTAAAGTTGTCTGCTGTGGTTAGAGTTGAGCCCTGAGTAATGTGGGAACAGAAGTGTCATGATAAAATTTGGATAGCCACCTGAATTAAAGCATGCACCTTTAGAAGGCTATTTTCTCCGTATTCATTATCAAATCAGAAAAGAAAAATAGGTTCTGCCTGGGGAAGCAGGTACTTAAACAGGCTGACTCACTGCAGACTAACATCCTGACATGGGCACTTTTGACAGAAATATAACATGACATATATGGAATACTGCCTTTGGACGCTGCCGGTTTGGTAGATTAAATTCTACCGATTTTTTGGTGTCACTTTGCTGATAAAAAATGTGACCTGTTGATCTCAGTGGCATAGTCATAGATGTGAAAAAATTATATTTCATTTAGCAAGTATGTTACCTTCCTAAAACAACTGTAATATGATACTGCAGTAGGACAGAAGTAGGAGACAAGTTCTCTTGGGTATTACAAGGACTATGTTCTCTTCCACAACTTTTAAAACAGTTTCATATAAGCATATGCAAATAGAGGTGAACACTGCTGACATTGGTGGAAGAAAGGAAGCCCTAATGTTAGTAATTTCCCAAGAACAACTGTTACTGGGTAAATAATTTTATTGAGCATGTGGAGGCTTTATATAATATAGCCAATCAAGCTATCCCAAATGCAATTTATGCATTTGCTATAAATTGTTCATGCTGAAAATCAAACAGCAATTCTTGTGGTATATATGTAAATCAATGTTTCTGTCGTGTTATTGGCTAGTTAGGTGAATGATTTACCATTTGGAAGCACGTAGGGAATGCTGAAGGTGTGTTTTCACACAAAATTGTGTCTAGCTAGATATGTTTATAGCAGGTGAGGACCTGTCCTCAAGCATAATGATATGGTCATTTTCTATTTTTTGTGCCCTTTGAGTGAAATCTTTAAAAATAAAACTGTGAAAAAAGATTCAAATTTTGCCACAAATTTAGTGACAGAATTGTATTTAGCTTTGCAGACTTTTGGAAGCACCATGAGAGGCAAAAAATAGCTTGTGACAACAGACATCTGTAATAAATATTATCCAAATTCGGGGTACTATCTGTAAGAATTCTACATAACTTCCCTTAAGTTCCAGCTCATTATTAATTCAACCATTTGAATGCTAGACCAAAACTAGTGCTGTCCTGATGTCCTGGTGGGAAAGGATCAATGGAGAAAGCAAGAAAGGGGAATGCTTCCTGCATAGGTAGCTGAAGAAAGGAAAAGAGTTGAACAGAGGGAGGGAGCAGCAAATAAGGAAGCCAAAACAACAAAACCAAACAAGCAAACAAGCACTCTCCATGAGACAGATTACAATCCAGGCTTCGAGAATACTTCTGAAAATATTACAAGGAAAAGTTCTGCAAACCAGTTTTGTTTTGGCTGTCCTGTGAACGAACAATTCTGTGGAGTCACAGGCTCTTTCTTAGCTGTGGCTACTTGCAACAGATTCACTGTGCCTTATTTTTGAATCATGCAAAAGGAAAAATGTGCACAATAAGCAAAATTAACATGTGCGATGCAGCAAGCAACAGTTCCTCTAGAGTCCTGGGGTTAACCACAGAGTAATAATAAAAACAAAGAGTAGTAGTAAAAACAGTTACACAGCTAGAGTTGTATAATAAACAAAACCAATGATCACTGACATTTTGGCTTGAATTTGAAAGGTCAAATGTGCAATTATGCAGAAAAACCTTGCATGCGGTAGCTTGCTTAATCTGCTCCTGAGTTACCATAGCTGAGTCTTGGTGCATGCAGTTGTCTCCCGACAGTTGCGTAACTCCCCACCTGCAAATATCAAATTCACATGCTCAGTCTTTTTTACTGAGCATATGTGCTTACATATGCAGTGCATTTCTGACTCTTTAAAACAATCAAAGTCCTCAGCCTGCATTTGATGACTGAAGTTCTTGTCTAGAAAGTGGCAGGAACGTGAAACCTGGGCAGCCACCTGCTCCCTTGTGATTACAGGCAACAGCAAGGCACCGAGTCCCACCCCCCATACATATGACCAACCCCAAACACTTTGCTTTAGCAAGTCTTTCATATAAAACAACAAAGGCAGAATGAGTTATGGGAAAAGAGTGAGGGAGATCAAAGACACTTCTGTTCTCCACCATTTCAAGGAATTTTTTTATATGAGAATGCAGAGCAACAGGGCAGATATTGTTACTGATTAAGAGAATGAATTGGCTGGAAATCTGCAGAAGCTCAGGTGTTACAAACAATAGATGTGCAACATAATAAAAACCCCAGCACTACACAAGATTTCACAATTTAATTTGGTTCCATCTGCTAGTTTATCCACTAGTATTCAGTAGTGTGCAATCATGATGCCCAGAGGTATTCTGGTGAAGTTCTCAGAGCCATCTCTGCAAAGAAAACAAAGCTTTCTTCTCTAGCAACTCCTTGGTAATGTGGAGGGCTGCTTCTGAAAGTTTCTGTTGAAAAGTGAAAAAGTTCAGCTGTTTTACTTTGTAAAATCATTGTACTAGTTCCTCAAAATGGTTGTGTGTAAATTTAAAAGAACAAGCAGAGCAGCTGATTTGGATTCAAACCACACACCTGCAGACACATGCAAAATCTGTCTCTGTAAGCCTAACTAGCCAGTCTGCAAGTTCCTGTTTGCACAGGCGTATGTGGGTGTCAACATGCCTCATCAGACTAAACCTGCTAGCCTAAATCTACAACAAAGATGAGTTAAGAAACCCTGTGTTAAGACAGCTTTGTCGTCCTCAAGTAGTACATCAGAGATTCAACACTGGCCTGAAAGGGTAAGTAAAAGGAAGGCTAGTTGTGGTCCACTCAAGCATGTGACTCCAGTGAGGTTCGTGAGGCAGTTTTGCAGGTGAGTGATTTCTACCCTGAGGAATAGGGCAGTGAGCTCTGGAAGGCAATTGAACAAGGGGTCTGATGACTGACACTATGACTCCATCTGCCTCGGTGGCATGAAGCTGTTGTGCTTGTGTGTGTGCCAGGCAATCCAGTCTAATCCCTGGGCCCAGAGAATTTAGTGGGGTTTGCTTGTAATTACAAACCAGAAGAATTCAAACAACAGTGACCTCCATAAGTGCAGCAGTCCTTGCCAAGGAGCCTGGGCTGTTTACAGATCAAGGAAAGGAAGGAGTATGCAGGATAATTCACAACTATCTCTCCATACAGCAGAGCTCAGCTGACCCAAAGGCATAGCTAAAAAATGATAAATACTAGAATCTGCTTAGCCTTGTCATATTTGTGCCTTGTAAGCATTATTTTGAGGTTATGCAAAATAATTGTGTCAAACCCACAACCCCCCTTCCCCCTGGATCTAAGGTTTTAATGTTGCTTTTGTGAAGGAAGTCTCATGTGCTGTTTTGTTAGAAAATGAAGCTCAGTTCAGGGCTGTATGATTAAAACAGCCTCTTTCCTCTCCCCTAAAAAAATAAAATCACATGAGCTCACTTACAAAAGCAACAGTCAAATCCTGGGGTTTGCTGTAGTATATAAAAACACTTAGCACCATTAACCATTTCCTGGGATAATCAACTCATGCAGCAGCAGGGTAAGTAAATGAGTGAGAGGCCTCAAAGGATTTTTTATTTCTTTTATCTGAAGCCTGCTGTAGAAATGTATAAGGAACAGTTGCAGGAACAGTTCAGCAATCACAGAACCAGAAGAAACCAGGAGAAAGAAGAGGCTGATCACACATGAAAGAGGGCAGGGGAACATCAAACACACAAAACATCATTTGGTAGTTTCCTATTAAGGTTTGTCTTCAGGCTATGTGACAGTAGTTATTTTTTATTACTATTATTGGCCTTGAAACTTTTTCTGAATTCCATAGTGAGGGCAAAATGTTACTATTTCCCTGGCTGCAATTTTGAGAAACGTGCAATAAAGAGCTCCTTCCCCTCCCCCCACCCCGCGCCCTGCCGCTCCTGAGGATGTTGTTGCTAATGGCCTGATTCTGTGTGGTGCTGGGTGACCTCCACTCCCACTGAAGCAGCAAAACAATCAGTACATTCACAATGGGCCTTTTTTTCCCAAAAGGCATGAAAAAAATACTAAGTAAACCCAATAGCTATTAAACTAAAAAGACAGGAGAAGAAAGCAGAGAAAGTCTCATAGCTACAATGTATAGACCTGCTGTAATGCCGAATGCTTTATCTTAGAGTGGCCTCGGCTTAACTTTCATGTCAGGACTGACTCTGAACTGTGCTCAGACAGCTCTGCCCACCAGTGCACAGGCTGCTTCAGAGTAGAAGGAGCCATTCCTTCACCCCGGCTTCATCTTTTACCATGCTGTGCCGTTGTGCAACATCAAGAGATGCCGATTCCAATACAGGTCATGTTGTTAATGGGTGAGGGGAAAAAAAAAAGTGCCTTCTCTGCACAAAACTGCATATTAAAACTGTGATGTTCAATCTGATTCTGCTGAACTTGGGCTGGCACAGGCAGTCCCAAACTCCATACAGTGCGGGATTTAATGCTGTTAGGAGATAATTAATAACAATCTAATCTCCACCACAACTTCTCTGCAAAGAACAAGAGCCAGAGCATAACTGGCTTAAGTGCCAACTCCTTGCAGTGCAGTTCCTGCCAAGGCAACATGTTATAAAATGAAAAATGGGTGCTGAAATGCTTGTGTCAAATAAGGAGGTGCAGGAGTACTCCTAGCTGAAATAAAACAAAACCAAAAAAGGACTTTGAAAAGGCACATAGCTACGTGGGAAGATCCCTGACTATCTGTTCAGATCTCCTTTCTTGCTGGAGAGAAGGGCAGCCAGGTGCCTGGGCAGCCTTTCAGCTGGAGCAGGAGTCAACGTGGTGCGGCACCCTTGAAATCTCTGGTGCCATGCTGATTTATGTCTGCTGAGGATTCACCATGTCTTTTGAAGAGCTGATCAGTATACACAGGCCCCATTTGAAATTTACCTAACTCTCACAAGTTATGGTATTTAAATAGTTCAAAAATTACCCTTCAGCCAGCTGACTTCCCCAAGTTACCTACAGAAGTTAGATCCATAACAAACCTGTGGAGCTGTTCTCAGCAGGCTGGTTAGGCTAAACCTACTCCCTGTAGATGTAAAGTAGCAGATACGTTTATTGTGCAAGTAACAAGGTCACTGTTCAGCTGTAGGAGCAAACTCGATTAAGACTGGTGATAATCTTTTGAAAGATAGTAATTTATCTCCATTTGAAGAGTATTATCTTTGTTCTACAGCTATCACAGAGAACAAGGTTAACAAATATTCCGTGATGAATTTTTGAAAGCTTTAGTCAGATCTTGTACATTTAAGCCTTTCCAAATGACTGTCAAAGGCAAGGAAACAAAGTGTCAAATTTGTACACAGACTTACCTAATGGTCTTTATCTGAGAAAGTGGTTTATGATTTATACAGTCTCTACCTTTACTTAAACAATTTCTCTTTTACTCTGTAGTGAAGGCAATCTTCTAGCATTACTCACGTGGGAGAGATTAGCCCCAAAGACTAACCTTACTGAAAGAAGTTAGGAGATTCAAAACATACAGAGACATGATGCAAACTATATGATAATCAGCTTTTATTACGAATTGCCTGTGAATTGTCAGCTGACTGTCTTCAGATATAAAAGTTGTAATTATAAGTACATTCTATATTGAAAAGGATTGTGCTTATAAAATGTTTTCTATGCTTCTTAATTTTCAAGTAAACTGTCACCTTCAATGACATTGCATAAATCTGAATAAAAGTGCATATTTTACATCCTTGAAATAACATTAGCAGCATAAGTAGGAAAGAGCAAGAGTTCCACATCATGTAGAAATTCATAGAGCTCCTACTCTCAAGAAAAAAGGGAAGAAATGATTCCCGGATTTCATGAAGAAATAATATTGTATACTACGTATATTTTCTTAGAGAACTAATCCTTCTAGTCTCTGTCTGGGGGTCTTTTGTTACATAGAGCATTGGATATCAGCTATTACATGGAGCTATTTAGATATCAGAAAGAAGCTATGTATCTATTTATGCATTTAAATTACGTATATGTATATGGGTATGGGTATGCATATGTATATATATACATATATATACACACACACGTGATATACATATATTCATGCATCCATATCCATATATTTATGCATCCATATCCATATCTGCAGACATGATGCTTATTTAATCATAAGACATTTAATTTTAGGAATATATCAGAACGGAAAAGTAGAACAAATGCATCAGGACTATATGTTTCTTTGCACATATTCATACTGGTAAATTTCCTGTACAATAGTTCTGTGATTAAATGCTCTCAACTGGTTAGGTCATGCAATAGATTTTGTTGACTTCAGTGAAAAAAATTTTGTGACTACTTCAGCATAAAGAGGTAATTTTAAACACACATTCTAAACTGAGAGTTTGAACCTGAAATTTAAACAAGATCCCTGATATATTAGTGCCACTTGATCCAAGAAGTTGTAACTCTTCTGTTTTTCTTGGGACTTAGCTATCAGACTGTAGATAATATATTTTTAGTGATGGCAACTGACTTCTTGGTGAGCCCTGTTGCCAGCTGTTTCAGGAGCTTTGCAGTTGCCATTTGGTCTTAGAATTAGCACTGTTGAAAGTGTGCCAAGGCCCCCTTGTACTTTGAGACAGTGTTTTCCTCTGGCTCCTTTTTGATTGACAGTCCTATTACAGATATCTTATGGAATTGCTGGAAAGGATTATGGACATGAGAAAAAATATAGTACCTGTGGTAAAGGTACACCCACATATCAAGGATCAAGCCTATAAAATGAAAGGTACATGCAATGATATTGGTTGTATTTAATTTACATTCCTAGAAAAGTCAAGGATCCCTATCCCACAGAGGAAATGAGAATAATAATGTGTCTGTCATGTCAAAAATGATGCCAGAGTTGTCCAACCTATTGTTTACATACTATGTGGTGTGGCAAACCAGTTAAGTATGGTTCCTAGGCAAATGTAGCTACAGTCCAAATCAGGAGAGGAAAATGGGACTAAGCCAGCCAGGACTGGCAGGTGATGTGAGACACTGCCCAGAACTTGTGAGTTGCAGGGATGCATACACATGTGGTTTGGAGGATATTCACAGCCAGCCTACTGTAACAGGATGCACCAGACCTACAAGGTCGATGGCCAATGGCTACAAAAACCCCACAACCTGCCAAGACAGGCATAGTGAGGCACTCACCATGCATGCAGAGTAACTCTAATCTATTAGACAAATGTTCTAAACAGACAGAGGACAACAAAGGAGAGTTTTGGCCAAGTGCAACACTGCAACAGTTTTGCAAATCTGAGGCTTATGATAGCTCAAGCTAAAAAGCATATAATCTAAATGTCAGAACATTAAATGGACACACAGTTTGCCGTCTTAAGTGCTCGTACCCCCACGCACCCTGGACATGGACTAATATACTAGTGAGTGTCTAGAAAGGGAAAGATAAATTGTTAGACCATAATTTTCCATTTCTATACTGTTTATTGTTTTTGTTTGTTGCTGCTATGGTATTTGGCAGTGAGAATGCAAATCTTTTCAGGTACTTTGGCCCATGCCATAGTAATGGTTAACAAATGAGACAACAAGAACAAAGAAATGCTACGTTAACATTGAGCTTGACCTTATCTCCACCCCAATTAGCCCTCCAAAATCTTAACTTGTTAGCTTTCAGTACAAGAAAAGTCTGAAAATTACAGCAGCCTTAATTATTTCAGGCACTTTAGCCTTCATGCATAGCAGCATTTTTTTCTTAAAGAGTGCATAAATGAAGCTGTAAAGCTGACTTCCAGTGTCATAAAACACAGACAAGGGAATGGACAACCGATGAGAGATGGGCGTTTCTCCACAAACTCTCCACTCCTCTTTGGTTCAAAGCTACGTAAGACTGATAATGACCAAGAATTGCTACCATGAGCTGTGGTGGAGTAGAGTGCCGGAGTACCTCAGCAGACCCGTGCAGAAGCAGATCTTGAGCAGCACAAAGCATAAAGCAGACACTTTATGGTCCCATCTGGCTGTGCCCTTGCTGTCTCTAGCATCCTATTCTGAACCAGATCAGTAATGTCCTGTGGCAGTCATGCAAAAGCAGGAGTTTCAGGTTGGCTCAGGCCCATCAGGAGGATGTTATCAAGCTGGTGGTCTGAGTTCACTCAGTGAGGACACATTTAATGATGCGTCTGCTCCTGGTGGCCCCCTACCTTGCCCAGTGGTTTCAGTTCCAGGAATAGGTACTACTATTAGATTCAAGTTGGATTTAGACCCATGGTGGGGATAATATGTATTCTGGATTACTGATTGCAGATAAAATAAACTGAAGGATGTGTAGGCATGTGAACAGTGGGGTATACACTATTCACAAATACATTTATTCTGCAATTAAAGAAATTGCTATTTGTCAGTGTTAAAGGAGTAGCTGCTGCCCGAGCATTCACACACCGTTCACGGTGTCACGCACGCACACACACACACTCGTTCTTGGGTGCACTTCCTCCTTCTTCAGGCTCGACCCTAGGTTTCCCACAGCAGAGTCTCAGGTGTTGGATTTTATAAAAGAATTAATGTAATTGAAAGGTGGAGCAGCAGGATCAGCCCAGGCTGGGTGCCCCCAAAGGAAGGGTGACCCAGAACAGAGAAACCCTGGGACAATTACACCCTTGGGACCCATACACCCGCCCCTCACGCGCCCTTCACACGCTGTCCGTGTGTCCTTCAGTCAATGGTGATTTTTGGTCTGGGGTCTTCTAACATCTAATGGGATTCTTCTTCTGTGTCCAGGCAGGCAGGATCTTGTCTTGTTGATTTGCAGTTTCTGTAGTTTCCTCTGAAGGTTGGAGCCTCCTTATCATCTGGTTTACACTCCCTGTGCCCCTGTCCTCACTGGTGGAACATGCAGAACTGAAGAGTTGGAAAAACACTACAAGAAATTAGTGTGATATCAAAATACTTCCCATACTAAAAGACTAAACGCAGTGCTGTACCAGCTGCTAGGAAAATTACTGAGAAAATCGCAGCCTAAAGGCTTCAGCAAATCTAGCTGCTCAGGCTAAGTAATGCTAAGCAAATAGCACAAATCACACCCTATTATAATCCCAAGTAATTTATTCTAATAAATTCTAATAAAACTTACTTATTTACGCTAAACAACTAATATCCCTTAACAGACAGCACAGTGAAATTCTGGAAAGCCCATGGAAAAGCAAGAGGAAAAAAATCTTACTGTTTTCAAGCAAGTCCTCCATTAATTTATGAAAATGATTACAGGAAAGTAGAACTGATGACACAGAAATAATCACATTCCCTCTGGTCTTGTCCCAGAATATTTAATGTTCCCCGAATATTAAAATTCAGTGAATGGCAACCTAGAAATCTTCCCAAACAATTGAGTAATTCACAGTCTATTTCGTGAGATAGAGACACACAATAAATAACATCTGCAAAATGCAAACAGATGTGCAAATGAGACTCTTTGTGGGTGAATCTGAAAACTGGCCTGTTTTTGCACACTTGTATATTCTTGCTCCTTTGCACAACTATGCCTTGCACATGACAAGTTGTCATCTCTCACTTCATTGCCCTCCTTGTATACTTGTGCATGATGGTAGGCTGACCGTGGCTGGCAGGTAAGTCCCCACCCAGTTGCTCACTCATTTCCCCCCCAGCTGGATAGGGGAGAGAATCAGAAGGGCAAAAGTGAGAAAAAGCCATGGGTCAGGATAAAGACAGTTTAATAAATGAAGAAAAGAAAAGAAAAAAACCCCAAGTGATGCAAAAGCAATCACTCACAACCTCCCACCAGGAGAATGATGCCCAGCCAGTCTCTGAGCACTGGCTACTTTGGGAACACGTGACCCCCCTACCTGCGTTTTATTGCTGAATATAGCATTATATGTTATAGAATATCCCTTTGGTCAGTTTGGGTCAGTTGTCCCTGCTGTGTCCTTTCCCAACCTCTTGCCCACTCTCAACCTACTTGCTGGGGTGGGCAGAGTGAGAGACAGAGGAGGCCTTGACGCTGCAAGCACTGCTCAGCAATAGCCAAAACATTGGGGTTATCAACACTTTTTTTGTCACAAAACCAAAACACAGCACCATACAGGCTGCAATGAAGAAAGTTAATTTCATCCCAGCCAGACCCAGTACACACATCAACTTACATACTAGTATAGAGAAATCACAGCCCAGTCAATAACATTCTTCCGAATAGCAATGGCAAATGGGTGATGATAAAGAAGATGGTGCCTTCAAGTTGTTTCCAACTCTCTCTTGAATACCAGGCAGTGTTCCAGGACATCGGAGTTTTTCTTGCACTGATGAAAGAAGTTAGTAGCCCACACAATTAGTACCATTTAAAGTCCTGCAGAGTATAGATAGAATGTAATTTGTGGCAGGACAGTATTCTTAAGGCCACAAAATCAACAGATAACATATATTTGTGCTGCAGCTTTTTTTCCTGGGTACTTCAGGGCATCCTTGGGGATGCATTATGCATTAGTGTATAAGGTCCACAGAAATATTAGGAAAGAGCAGCTTAGCTACTGGGCCATGCTGAAGTGAACTGAACCAAATTTCATGCAGTCTCTGAATTATTTATTTATGGGGTACTCATAGGGGTTTTATGGGACTCATAGGGGTTTTGGACTTCTTATGACATGTAAGTTGCTTCCTCTTTAATAAATGGATTTTCCAACAGCATGAACTGTCAACACTGTGAATGCTGAAGGAACGTAGATTTTCTGAAGCGTTCATTGTTCACACTCACTCACAAAAATGACATTTTGGGGCATCAAAAGCTGGAAGAGGTCATCTGGGAACAATGGGATCATCCATTATTAAAATAATATTCTGTTTGGCTTCCTCTTTTCTTCTTTATCCAATAAAGCTGTCCTCTCTACTGTCATCTACTAGTTCTGATGTTTATGTTCTTGATTCTATAATCTAGAAGGCTGAAACAGAAAGAGACCCATTTGTGTATATTTAGGAAGCTTACAGCATCCCTTATCAGTCTAGTCCCCATAAAACAAGAATGGTAGGAGAAATCTGGTCAGCACTACCCCAAACTAAAACCATGCAAGTCCCCTATGAAAAATAGGCCATAGCTGGTTCAAGGAGTAACACTTTGTAACTCACCCTCTACACAGCCACGGGAACTTGGTTATAGTCCAATAAATAAGACCTCTTAAACACAGTTTGAGAGGCTATACTTTTTTAGCTTAACGAAAACATCTAGAAATAATGGAAAATGAAACTAATATGTCAGTACTGACAAGAAATATTATCAATCCTGGCTAAAATCAATTCCTCCTTCACGTATTTTATTTTATCTTATTTACAGGCCTTTCTGTTGCTCTCATCTCCAAATTACCTACAGCCTTCATAGACACCAATGAGGTTAGCATCAGACAGCACCTGGGAGACCAGAAATATTAGTGTCTTCATTTTTCAGATGACAAAATGGAGTCACACCTTGCAGAAGTGGCTTCTTCGAGATCACAGAGGACGCAAGAAGCTGAACAGAAATTGATCATCATGACAATATGAGTTGAATTTCAGAAGTTTTACTTCTCAATTCAACACCTTAATTTTAACATTCTCTTTTTTAGAGGTGGTTGACACATACAGCCAAAATAAATTGATTTGACTCGACATACCTAACAGCTATTAACAGCATTTGAGATCAATGAAGAAAAAAATATCTGCTGATTGAAAGGGAGGGAAAAAAAGTAAAAGAAAGCAATATAAGACGTATTTTAACATTTTAAAGAATGTAATGTAAATATGAATATTTATATTCTTCCATTTAGTGTTCCAAGCTACAAGTTAGTAGTTCCACATTGCTCAAATATGAATTGAGTAGACTCTTAATCTCTATTTACTTGTTTTCAAACATTATGGATGTTACATTACATTTATCATGATGCTTGCACATTCTTTCTCTATTTTTTGTGGTAAATTAAAATCTTAATTATTCTCTGCTACTGAGAACTTCTTAACTGTGGGCTATGCTTTTTTGGATTATGAAAGGAAAATAGTGACCTAAAATCTGAAGTACGTCTATGTAAGACCTAGATCAATAGCTCTACTCAAACCAATTCCTCTTGCCTTTTAAAGTGCTGTGGGTTCAGATGCTGCCTGTGGAAAAGAGAGAATTAAAAATGACCCAGTATGAGGAGAAAGACAATTAAATGATAACTTATTGTTAACAATTTTGCTTATGACATACAAGCTCATCTTGCAAATACAGTAATCCAGGCAAATTATTCATTAGGAATGAATCAGTGCCATTGCTGAGAGGCAAGATTTTAATGGCCAGTTGGTTTAAAGAAGGATTCTCTGAAAGGAATTGGTCAACTGCCAGAAGCTGTTTGCAATGACAAATTGCTCACAATGAATTGTTTAGAGAGAAAACACTACTTTTTGTTTATGAAACAAATCTGCATGCCAGTCAGTCGAGCTTGAGTATGAAGGATGTTTGGTGTAAGGTCATGAATGCAACATTGGTTTGCTTTCCTTAGTACATGCTGTTTATTTCTCTTGAAGCCATAACTGCTAAATAGCAGTAAAAAGTAGCTAGCAGCTCCAGAATTGAGTCCATTATTGTCACAGAGAAAGGCTGCCTGGCAGTCTTTTTATATCCATCTCTTCTTCATTGCCAGTCCTCCTGTATTCAAGGGGTAATCTGAAAATATCTGTGTGCAATGACTTGTGGACATTTTAAGAAATTCTAATGATTGTGCTGGATTGTTTAAATTCAGTAACCTATCTTCCACAGCTGCAAAGCCTTTCTGAGTGTTTCATTCAAACCATCTAGCTCCTGTGAAGAAGCAATATGATTGCCAGTGCTCCCTCAGAGCTGCTAAGAAAAAACATTAAAATTTGCTTTTAAGAGTACTCCTTACAGCACAGTAATTTAATAAGATACGTGTTGCTCACAGACATTGCAGAGATTGTTTGCACAATAGTCAGTAAGTACAATCAAATTAATAGTTTTGCCAGCAAATGTTCTCGTAAATGTACTCAGAAGACTGTGATCAATTTTGTCCACCACACAGAACACAAACTATGTTCAGTTGCACAACACTGTGTGACATTCTCCTACACAGAACAATTTCCAAGAGGCCATGCTGTATGTCTGATGCATTTATCTTTGTCCTAGTCTAAATATAATGTAAACCTGCCTATTCTTTAAAGAAAATACTCTCAGATATGGAATAACCTTTGTGCAAGAAAGTTGCTATGGAAAACCATGATTACACTTTTCTGGCTAAAAACCCTTCCAGATAGCTCTGTGTCATTTCAAAATTTGCATTTCATGCAGTAACTACCTACAAGTGTGTTAATACATATCTGATGAGAGATGTTTTGCAGTAAAATCATCTATCTACTTTTCAGCAAAGGGGAAAGGTACTTTCTGCAGTCAGTGACCGACCTTTCAACAGACAGACTCCTAAACAAGTATACAGGACAGACGGGGGAAATGCAACTCCAATGTATTCAAATACTTTATGATGTATAAAAAGAGAATGATCATTCATTGCAGCTGTAATGGTTGTGATGTGAAGCTGTGAGGGTTCTCTCTGCAACTGACTTTACCAAGCATGAAGATAGAGTGCTATAGCTTTCTAAGTTGTCCCTCTCCCCACAGTTTGGACAGTGATGTGAGCTGAATACCTCTGTATTTGCCAGGCGGTAGATCTGCTCAATCATCACAAAAAGGTGGAAGAAGCAGGCAATAAGTATAATCAATTCAGCACAAAAGCAGGCCAAACCAGTCAGATATTAATCTGCTGTTATCAGTAAGCCAATTGCAGAGGTAACTACTGACCAGGCATTGAGTACTTCAGCAAAGAATCCACTGACGTTCTGGTGGAAAAGTGTTCAGGCTGTTGTACTTCAAGGCAAAAATTATTATAATTGTTTTAGACATTTGCCCCTCAGATGTTTTCTTGAAGTCTCTTAGCTTGTTATTTGCATTTTGAAATATCAGTACAGAGAAAATTGAATATGTGCAGGACATGAATCAGTGAAATGCACAAGCTGTCATGTACCTCCAAGCTTGCAGTTCCTTAATGCACAGATTTCTGCATCAATGAGAGCATCAAGACAATGACCAGGTTTATTTTTACATTTTGTGGTTTTTATGCTTCCAAGTCAGTCACATATATCAGTCACCACTATAAGTGTGACTTGACATTTGCAAAAAAAGCAGTGATATAGAGGAGGATGTCCTGTTTCAGTCTTCACCTCTACTCAGCTCCTTGCTCCTACAGAAGATTAGTACTCAAATGTGTCAGTTCAATCATGTGCTGAGCATGTTTTAAAATATACCTGTCCAGTAAATGTATTTTGGTTAAGCGTGGTCATTTCATAGAACCAGTGTAGGGCACAGTCACAAAAATAGTTTCTTAATGCATTTCAGGGAGCTTAATGGGTAGGTGTGCACTGATTGGGACTAAAGATTAATAGACCAAAAAACCCAAATCCCTAAATGTTCATCCACACTTTTGCCACGAAACTCTTTGCTGATTTGATTTACAGTGCTACCACAGGGGCAGTGATGGATGATGTAGAAGATCCCCCACACTGAGGCTGCTTCTGAGTCCCTTGAGTGATGGAAAAATATTCGTAATTGAAGAAAAACCTCCAAAAATTCAAGACGACTGTCTAGTTTTGACCACAATGATAATCAGTTTTATAGTCTTTTGAAAACAAAACAGATCTCAAAACTGATCTAATTTCCTCTGTCTCTGGAGAGTAAATACTTTATTTTTAAACTTGACTGTTATCTTATTCCTGATAGAATGTACGTCTTGTGCTGAGTTTGGTCTGAAAACTAATTATTAGGTAGTGAGCTCTGACTTTTCTGTAATTTTCGTTTAGTTAGAAAGCTCATAGATGATTTAAAAATAGTTGCAACATAAACAAAAGAAATGGGAAGGCTTCTTTAGTCTCCGAACTTACATATTTCCTGAGAGCTTTAGAATATTTGTCTCTAATTATTCTGAACACACATACAATGAATAATAGAGAAGAAAAATAATGCGCTCATTTACACATGCAAAGTAACTCTACTGCAGTCAGCAAATCTTTAAGATCATTGTGCACATAACTATTTTTAGGGTTGTGACCCTGTTGCAAACACAACTAGCACTGAAAGTCTGAAACATCACACAGCTTTGCTGTGACACTTTAACAATATTTATGTGAATAAGAGCAAGTTCATGTAGAATCCAATTGTGGCCAAAAATGCTGTTCTGTGAAAAGTCATCATTAATTACAATCACGATGATTACATCTGAAGCAGACTGCAGCTAGGAATACCCCTCTTTCTATTTTTTCTGTTTCTTTTCCTGCTTTCACAGCCTTGGTTTGTCAGTTTGATTTAAAAAAAAAAAAAAAAAAAAAAAGGATTCCTTTGCTAAGGAAAAGGGGCTCTGAGTCCTGCAAGACTGAACCTTGCTAACAAGTATGGACAGGCATTGGAAAAGACCCTGAATTTTGTGAAACTTCTTGCCTTGCCAGGTTGAAGTACTGGGCTGATGAGAATGGCTTTCCATTCTAGTGTCTAGGGATTACTAAGTGAGCTGCTTCTTTTTTTTTTCCTTCCAAGTACTAACCTCCTTTCCTGCAGCTGAATAATGGCACAGGAGGAACAGTAAAATCGAGGTCCCTGATCTACGTAAATATTATTTTTGTGTCTTTTTCAATACTCATTTTGACATACTCAGCTATAAACAGTTTTCTGCAGGCTTTCTAATTTGGTCCATCACAACTTCTCAGCAAGTCAAGCAGATCTCTGTGACTAGGGTAGATAAGCATGACAGAGAAAGGGTGTCTATAAACAGAGGCAGAAAAAAATACAAGTTCACATCTGGGTCAGTGAACAATTGCTGGTGTCTGGGAAACAATGTCAGCGAACAGCAGCACTTAACTTTGCTTTAAAAAATAAAGTGCTCCTGGTCTGATCTAACTCTCATTGAAATCAGAAGGAATCTTTATCCTGATTGTAATGGCAACTGGATAGAAATGTAATCCAAATACCAAGCTGATTACATCCTTAATACATTCCACAAATCTAGCTGTTTATTAGAAAGATGGAATACTCCATAAATCATCATCTGGAAATCAGAATGCCTTTGGACTAAAACAAAACAAACAAACAAAAAGAAATGGAAAATGAGGAAAACCAGTTTGTCATTGGCAGAAGACTTGAGTGAACTTACTAGTACTCTGCTTATGAGCACTTGCAGAAATGTTCTAGGGGTTCATCTGTTCCTACTTTGCATTCAAAAAAATGGTATGCAAATTAAAAATAAACCCTTAAATGTACACCAGCATTTTTGAGCTCAGCGTAAAGGGTGGTTTTGCATTGGCACATAGCGAAGAGCACTAACTGCCAAATATTGGTAAACATTTGAAACTTGCTCATACAAGTCCTTGTTTGCACCTGGCGGGTGTGGAGAAGTGAAGGGCTTTGCAGATGCGCTGCATCTCCTGTTGCAGCAAGCTTTTAATATAAGATCCTGTTCCCAAATTCTGCCCCACTTTTCAGGGTAAAAGATGAAAATGCTGATTTGACAGAACGAAGAATGTAAAGTTGACATCACTGTTTGCTGGCAGGGGCTTTTCAAAATTTCTTTGCCAAAAACTTAACTACGTTTAGTACTGAAGAAAGACCCTAAGAGTGTCTAGAAATGACAATTCATCCTCCCTGCAAGTCCAATGACTAAGTAGAAGAAAGGGGGAGACACTGGTGACAAGGGAAGTGCAGAAGTGGAGCTGCCATTCCCAGACGCAGGCTGTTGACATCTTTCTGCTGACACCCAGCACACTGAGAGCTCCATAGTGTCACAGGTTCGCCTGTAATGGGGCGAATTGTTAGGTGTGCAACTTAGCAAGGAATATTAGTCTTCACACAAAAATAGCCCCCTTGTGTTGCCTGTACACATTCTTTCCTTTTGACATTTAGAACATCTGGTAGAGGTCAGACCTTGTCTTGAAGGGCAGGGCTTCACCCATGGCATCAACTGTCCTCTTGAGTCTCTCGTGAAATCTTTGGATGTTCAGCCACCTACTCCTGTAGGTGTACCTACTCCTGTACTGTCCTGATCATGTTACCTTTGGTTTTGTTTTCTTGATGGATCCCAAAATCGCAGCATTAATGAGTGAGCTGCACCTACCATGGTGATGAGCCACATGCTTCTGGCAGATGAAGATTTGCAATGCTTACCTCATTGAAGTATTTGATGGTTTTCCCATGTTATTCTGTTTTTTCATGTCACTTTGCTAGTACATTGATTAGGAAACTAGTCATTGGGTTACTGTTCCTTCTAAAGTTTGATTATTTTGGATGGAAAATAAACAATTCTTACCCTGAAGAATAAATAGATTGTGGCTGGAGAAACTGTGATAGAAAGGAACAGAAAAGAGGGATAACCAAAGACTAGGAAGGAAAACACAAGGCCTTCAGGAAAGTAGCAGATGAAAAGCAAGAATGGATATTATCTCATAAAGAGACTAACAGGTGGAAAAATAAAATTACCTTTACTAAGTAAGTGCTCAGAGGTTTTACATCTTGAACTCCAGTTTCCAGATGTTTATGCTGACACTGGTACATCATTCAATGACTTTGTGTTCTCAGCTGTGTTTTTTTCTGAAAATTTAGAAATACGTGTTGTGATAGAGGATCTTAAGATGATAATTTCTAAGGTTACCTGTTAGAACCTGGAAGTGAAATCAGATAATAATTGAGTATTTCACATGTATTTCAGCCATTTCAATTACTTACCGCCTAGTGGGTTTTCAATTTCTGTGTTGGGTAATATTGATAACATATTTAAGATGCCTAAAACTTTTCATTAAAGCTTCTTAGTGTATTTAAGATGTAATTAAAACATTGTGAATTTGCAGCTTTCATTAGATCTTTTTAAAGAAGTGGAAGAATATTGCCATATAAACAACATATATTCCATGATAGCTGTTTTGTTCTGCTGCTTAATGAAAAGGAGATAAAGCCTCATGGAGATGTTTTAATACACCACATTGCAGCCTGCTTCAGAAATTTATATTAAAAAAACCCCTATCATTTCATTCCACATTGCTAATTACATTACAGCTGAAAAATCAGAGTAGTTATAGTAATAATTTTTAAGACGAACTGCAAAGCTAAAATGGAATCACGTAACTTACCCAAGATCAGGTACCATGTTATCAGATTGCTCTGTAGATATGTATGCTTGCAAAAGTTATTCTCCATATAGTTAACTTTATAGTTTATGTTTATTTAAATATTGTTCCCCCTTTTGTATTAATCGAGTGTGATTTCCAAAGTTATAAGTTGTCCAGGAATCTGTCATTTATTAATGTTAATAACACTGATGTGAAATCCTGGTGTATTTGGCAGCAGTGGGACTTGCCTACTATTTTCAGAGCAAAATTTTAATACAACTCAGAGACTTGCTGTGGAAAACCCATCCCACCCCATGCTGAGCTCAGTCAACTGACTGTAATGTCAAGAATGATTTACCTGGTGATAACTTTGGCAAATCAGGAAGCATGAGAGAGAGAGAGAGAGAAGAGAGAAGGAAGAATATTATGGCAACTCAATTCATATAATAGATACATCAGGACTATTTTTTTTTTAAATTAGCTCTCACGTTCTGTTTTCTCAAATAAATACTAATGCATTTACTGTTGTCTTCTTTTGAGTAAAAACTTCCAACAAGACAAGGTCTCATTGTTCCTGTCCCAAAGAGCTTGCATTTTAAATTTATAGAAGTTAAGAATGCAATAGACTGATCAATCTTTTTCTTTTCAGTAAAGATTTGTAATTTTCTTTGTTCTTTTCTGTTGAAATTTGAATGAAGTAACTGTCTAGCAGTGAATGCTGATGTACACCTGATGTTATTTTGTCTGGCTAGAAGAGTAGGCATTGATATTTACAGCTAACCCAGTAATATCAGACAGGGAGAATGAGCAGCTTTCCAAAGGTCAAAGTAGGGCCATGAGCAGAATCCAGATTCCTGAGTCCCATGCATGTGCTGAGTCTGACACTATCAGTTAAAATTAAGTATTTTAACTCCGGCTTCTAACATATGCAGAGCCATCAGGACCAGTTCCTGTGGCTTTGTTGCAAGTTATTGTAGCTGACTCTTCGAGAGTTGACTCTAAACTATAAGAATAAAATAAATGGACAGAAATATAGTGATCACCAAATGCTCAGAGCAATTTTTTATTTTGTCTTGTTTTATTTGGAAACAGCACTATTCACCTTGCAAGGTAAGTGAAATAATACTCTTACAGACTTTCAGTCTTTCCCTTTCAGATTACTGTTCTGACTTCCAAATTAAAAAGCCATTTTTTCAACCAGGAAGTAATACCAGCAGGCTAAATGTTTCATGTTGGGGTTTCTGTTCTACTAATTCTATAGTTTGCCAGTATCATCTCCTCTGTGGCTGGCTGTTATTATGCAGCAATATTAAAAAAAAAAACAAAAAAAACCCCAACAAACAAAACTCAAACCAAACACTCAAGGAAACATCTCTGTGGTACATGGCCCTGTTCAGTTTCTATTATTGTTTGAAACATGCAATTTGAGTTCAAGTGGGGTTTTGCAACCAGACGGAAATCTTTGAGCTGGAAATGAACTCTCTCTAACCCAGGACCTTTCTGCCTCTTGGTTTCTCACTCTTTCTCTTTCTCTCCACCAAGCCCAAAGCCAGATAACACTTTCCTGCTGTGAATTTTTTGAAGTCACCCAACAGCTCTGGCAAATGAGAGCTGTCATAGTTTTCGAATGAGAAAATCATCTGCAGCTCACACAGATCTATGAGCTGATAGGAGTTAATTGACAGCTTGCATGATTTGATCTCCAGGCAGAGTTAGGGGGAATGGGAGCCCTGTGGGTTTCATTTGGGCAGAGATAAAGCAGGTTTTTATTCAGTACTCATGGAGAGAGCATAATTAACCTTTTAGAAGTTTTAAGAATGATCAAATTGTTATTCATTTTTGCAAATGAGAAAAGAGAGCTTCTTTTTCTGCCAGGAAAATGCCAGTGCAAATTTCAAGGTCACTTGATGATTTCCTTTGACTGAGAAGATGGAAGTTGGAAAAAAAAAGAAGGGAAAATACAAAGATTGAGAAATGTTATCATAAAATCATGCATCATTCAAAATGTGAAATGAACAAATGTCCTTTTCTAATATAATTTAACTAACATTTACTGTATGTTCATGTAAGCCTGATGGACTCTACAGGTGATGAAGGTTTCCATTGTTATTGTAAATAAGAAACGTGGTGCTAGCAGCTGTCTTTTATGTTGGTGCTATAATTTTTTTTCAAATCTATACTTAAAGGAGAAAATGGACCATTATACAAGGTGAGTGACTTGGTTTTCAAGATGTGTAATATCACATTTTCAAATCCTGTAAATTCCTGGAATGATTATGAGTACAGAATAGTAGAATAGTAGAATAAAATATTTGTAGATTAAAAATAAATATGCTTTAAGTCCCTTTAAACAATAATATTAAAAAACCCAGCTAATAACTGAGAGTTGTGATGCCCTAAACACTCTTTAATGGAAAAAAAACCCAAAACCTTTCAGATTTTTGCTTGTTGACTAGGCAATAGCTTTTATAAAATACAGACTAATATAGCCATGTTTCTGTTTCTGTCTGACTGAGTTTCACTTTTCTGGCGTAGCTGACACAGGGCCCAAGGAACCTTGCAAAATTATAACCTCTTTTCTCCTCGTATTATTTGTTGCTAATTTCTAGGACAATGAGAAGAACCGCACAAGAATAGATCCAGACTCCTGTGATGCATAAAAACAACATGGTAGTCAGCAATAAGAAACCATGAACGAGAATATCAGTAAACCCGTTCTTCCAGTCTAAGCTGTAGGTTTTATGACGCTCTCCTAATTCCAGTGTTGTAGAACATCTTTTTTTTTGTCCATCCCTGCATGGTGACACCCTTTACATGAAGGTTGACGCTCTTTCTCTTCTCCCCCCCTACCTCTTTTCTCACTCTCTCTCTTTCGCCCCCCACTCCCTATTCCCAGACTTTTCAGTCCTGAGATCCACACGGTATGATAAAAATCACTGCAACATATCATATCCCCTTTTCTGATCTGGAGGTACTTAGCAACCTCCAACAACTCAAGCTACAGGAGTTTTTCTCCTACAATAAATGCATAAACTACCGGTTATGAGAGTCCCCCCGATAGACGGTCTCCTGGCCCCTACGCTGTGGCTGATTGCTGTAGGATGCACTCTCTGCCCCTGTTATGGTTTTTTTCCTGGATGAAGATGTGAGTGCAAAAACTGTGGAAACTTTTGATGCACTCTTTTAATAAAAACCTCATAAATAAGTTTACTGCTTAAAGAAATCAGCTTAGGGAATGAGAGATCACAGGCTTTGTAATGAGACTTTAAAGAGTACTTTCCTTTAGCTCACAACGATTATCTTATCTTGTTTTGCTTAAAGTAAATCCTTGTTATTACAGTACATGAGGCAAAGATTGTTTTGGCTTCCTAAAACCCACAAGTGAGGACAAGACGTTCTTGGCATGATTTCTGTTTATGTTACCTGCTCTTTATAATGCTTTTTTTTTTTTTTTTTTTTTTTTTTGCTATTGTCCTTTTGATTTAGGCAGGCTGGATGGTAAACTGATACCTTTGGTAACTCTCAAGAAAGTGCTGAGTCTGTGGCTGTCTTGAGCTACCTGTTTATTCTTAAAACATATTTAAATATGGTAGGATAAAGAAGTCATAAATAATTATTCCTTCTTTTTTTGTAGCATGGTCGTTATTGTGCTATTGATTTTATTAACAAAGAATGTAAAGGGTTAGGCTATGAAAACCTGTTTTTTTCAAGTTTCAGTAATCCAAAATCCAAATCCATTCTTCATCCAAGTGAATGGAAAAGCTTCGCACACTTTATCTTAAAATACCTGTGCTTTCCATTCCAGTTAGGCACAACCTATCTCCCAAAATATACCACAAGTCTTGTTACCGACGTACCAGAGCCCCCTGTTAATAGGTGAAAATTATAATGCTCAACCAAGACAAATGTGAGTAGCTTTTCAGTCTGAGTGTCAGTGGGTCCATAACAGGAGAATTCTTCTGATGAGACTCTAGAAGGCTTTCCAGGTAAAACCTTTTATTGCCATGAATTATTCATACTCAGATCATGGGTACCAGTAAATAGGAAGTCTTTGCAGTAATAACACTGCCAGACAGTTAAATGTTCAACTATACTTTTTAGCCTAAAACTCACACAGTTTTACAAAATGTGTCTGACATATCAGTTTCAAAAAACTAATAATGAGCTAGCTTATATCTTCAAATTTGCAGCAGGCCTTTACGTTTTTCATTCTGAAAAACTTATTTAGTTTTTACAATATGAAAATTATAGACATGGTGACATTTAAACCTTTGCTTTTCATAGCATTTCACACTTACACTATTTTAAAAGACAGCTATTAACATTTACAAAAATCTTTCAGAAACCAAATGTTCTAACATGCAGAATTCCAATTATACTGTGTAAGAGGGTTATCGACTATTCTTCTACAAGAATACTTTGAAGTGGTTGGTATTAAACCAAGAGCTAAAATGTCAGTTGCATATAGACAATAAATTAAGGTTTATAAAACCATGTAAGATTTATTTAATATTACAATTTTGACCTTTAGACTGCCTTAACCATAGCTTGCTTAAGTTTTCCTCTCTCTTGCCTTCCTTCTTTATCTATCTGCCTAATCTTACTTGAATGTTAAACAAAGGTTGTGATGCCAGTTATTTAAAATAATATAAACCATTCATAGAATTAGTACTTTCCTCCAACTGTTGTAACACAGTCACATAAACCATGTTTCTTTCTTCAGCCGAGATGTTTTCTGAATTGCTTGGGGAGTTCAATGAGCAGCATTTCCAGGGCCGCCAAGACACAGCTGTTTAATTTTCAGTTTCTCATTACAAACACTCAAAACTTTCAAGGAAATGCAAAACTAAAAACACAAATGCAGGTCAGCTCTCGTATCCTACCAACAGACACTGAGAGAGACAGGCAAAGTCAAAAGAGAGGTGGCAATAACAGAAGGAGAAGAGGAACTCAGCGTTGAAGGAACAAACAATGCTTGCAGAAGACAGCTGTAAGTGAATGTTGTTTCGAAACACATTTCAGCGCACAGTAAACAAAATGCTACCCTGCAAAGGTAGGGAATGAATTAACCATTTTTTGCTGGCTTCATACTAACTAGACTCCCTCTCCCCAGGCAAAGAAGCTCCTATGTCAGAAACTAAGTATCAAAACTATTTTTGACTTCTCTCATATCAGTGGTATTATTGATTAATCATGCCCAGAAAATCAAGAAAGCAATCAAAGAATGAAATAAATGCTGAACAGTCTACAAATAATCTTCACAGCCACCTGCCACTGAGGAAGCACGTACTAAAACTTGTAGCAATGTACACCAGCCAAGACTGAGGAATGACCAGAGACTGTACCTGGAAATTAGAAACTCAGCTTAATGATGCTTTTTTCTTTGCAGAGATGGTGCAAAGAAGAGTTCATACAGAAAACATGCCAGGCTTTCAGATGTCATGAAGGAAACAGAGGAAGCAAATGTGGAAAACTGCATTGAAGGTCTACTCTAGATAATATTCTGCTATGAGCTGAGCTGTGAGACCCGGATGACTGAAAGGGCACACAAAGTGACAGTGTAGAGCCACCACCTGGGAGCTTTCCCTAGACAGTTTTCTTCAGATGTCTCAACTACAGAGATAAGGTTAAAATGTTGAGATTGGCTGGACAAAGATCAGAAATCAAATTCAACTCCATGTTCATTTCATTTCATCCAGACTGTAGTTTAAAGATCCAAAGAGGTCATGGTTATTTTCTGAAATTTGAAGAAAGTCCTCAGAGATCAAAATGTTCACTATGTCACAGCATGCTTCTTTCTCTGAACTTGAGAGGTGAGCTATAGTAAATGGGAACACTACATTTTCTAACTCCACCCGACAGCAGCTTAACATTACAGCTTCACCAAAGCCACAACTTACTTTCTTCTTACCTTGAAAGTAAGGATTCCAAAACAACTTGTTTGGGTTTCTTTCAGTTTTCACTGCAGCTAAGTATCCGAATAACTATGTGGAACAAGATAGTGCTGTTACAACATAAAATATTTTTCCTCCAATGTGGATGGAAAACTTGATATTTTATTTATTTTTTTTCCTGATAGCAAGCCTTGGTGAGGGTATACATGACTGATAGCAGCTTTCATTCCTCAACATCAACACACAACAAAAGTCAAATTCTCAGCTGTAATTTGAACTGTGTGAAGAGACTCTGCTCAGATAGAGCAATTTTGCAGCCCTGCAAATCACATACCGAATCCTCCTTTTCTAATACACTTATCATCTTCTCAAATTTTTTGTGTCTTTTTCACCTTCTTTCTCCACCTTTGCGGTTATCCAAGAGAAGGCATTTCTGGGCAGAGCTCAAGCATCTCAGGAAGGGGTTGTGTTGCTTCTCCCATAAATCTTTACTTGGCCCACACAAGTCTCTGTTTTAATTCTCCCGCTGACTTTCATTCTGCCTTTCAGCAGGCTGCAGCCTCCAAAAGGGCCCCTTCCCTTTCCTCTCCTCCACAATCCACAGCAACTGAATTGTTCTGCTCTAAGATGAATAAATAGCCACCCTGGCAAGACAAGTCTCAAATCACTGCAAAGGTTTAGGATTTTTGGGTACAAATGAAGAATTTTATATAATGTTGTGTTCAGGCAGCTTTCCCTCATCATTCTTATCTGCCTCAGTGCCTCAACATAAAAAAATAAAGCCCTGCTTTGCAAATTTGTCATAATTTAAGGTGCAGCATTCCTCATGTTATGTAAAGGAAAATTAAGAGTCAGATCACAAAAATAATTTGAAAGAAAGAACTGGGTTTCGTAAATTCTGGAAAGATTAATTTCATTCACTCTGGCACTAAAATTGGTAGCAATTATTTGCAGGATCAAGGTTCTGGAGAACAGTCATCTCAGAACAATACAGTGGGCAACTTCTCCCAGAACAGTGTAGCACCCAGCAGAGAGGCAATATCAGGGAGCTGCAGGAGAGGCAAGAAAGTGAAAAGGTTTATGTTACTGATTGCAGAAAAGAGAAGCCTTCAGTCACATATCAAATCAATCAAACACTCTATTTTGGTTTAGTACATTATTCATTTGCTACATTTAGATGTGTCTTTAATTGTTTGCAGTACAATGAAATTTGCAGACTTCTTGAGAATTTCCACAAGATTAAATCCGGACACCTAACAGTTAAATCTTTATTATCTTTAGTTTTGGTGGGGTTTTTTTGTGTTTCCTCTCCCTCTTCACCCCCACTCCCTTCCCGACCAGAACTATATGAAGGGGTGAGGGCATTCAATCAACTTTATTGAGCCACAGCAGTTTCCATACCTCTCAAGTGTCTGGATTTTATTGGAAAGTCCTCCACTTACAGGAATTTGAATTATGAGCTATGCAGTGTTTTCATGTTTTGTTCCAATTTTTTGCTCTGTGGCCACTGAAATTGCAAGCAGATATCTCTAAAGGCCTAAGAAATGCAGTCAAATTCCTGAGAGTTAGATTTATTGTGTTGACTCAAATACTGTACAAATTTTTCCTGACACCTAGAACCAATATTGATTTAAAGAAGACAAAAAAACCCCACAAAACCAAAAACAAACAAAAAACCAAACCCAATGAACTAATCCATCTAATTTATGTGTCCAGCATCATCACTTCCATGCCCAAATTTTCTTTTATATTGGGCTGGTAAAGACCCTGCAGTGCATTCTGGAATGGTAGGAATATAAGGCCAAATACATGAGAATTGGGATTTAAATATACTGCAACACTGAATTAGGGGATGATTAATGCCAGTGAGAGTTATGCGATAAAAGAACTTGAGAATCTTAGTGTCATTTGACATGTGTGGTTATTACGTGCATTTTTAAATTTTTTCTCGTCTACCCTGGTATGCTTAGCTATATACTGAGCTAAATAAGTAAGTGAAAGAAACCGTTTTCATCTGGGACATAATAACTTTCCATTCACTATGTGGTGCTGTGGTGGGTTGACACTGGCTGAGGGCCAGGTGCCCACCAGAGCCGCTCTATCACTGCCCTCATTAACCAGACAGGGGAGAAAAGGTATAACGAAAGGCTTGTGGGTCGAGATAAGGACAGGGAGAGATCACTCACTAATTATTGTCACGAGCAAAACAGACTGAACTGAGAGAGGGAATTCATCTAATTTATTGCTAAGCAAAACAGAGTAGAGGAATGAGAAATAAAACCAAATCTTAAAACACCTCCCCCCACCCCTCCCTTCTTCCCAGGCTCAACTTCACTCCTGGCTTCAACCTCCACCCCCCTCAGCAGCACAGGGGGACGGGGAATGGGGGTTACGGTCAGTTCATCACACGGTGTCTCTGCTGCTTCTTCATCCTCAGGGGGAGGACTCCTCACACTCTGCCCCTGCTCCAGCGTGGGGTCCCTCTCACAGGAGACAGTCCTTCACGAACTTCTCCAATGTGAGTCTTTCCCACAGGCTACAGTCCTTCACGAACTGCTCCAGCGTGGGTCTCTCCCACGGGGTGCAGATCTTCAGGAACAGACTGCTCCAGCGTGGGTCCCCCACGGGGTCACAAGTCCTGCCACCAAACCTGCTCTGGTGTGGGCTCCTCTCTCCACAGGTCCACAGGTGCTGCCAGGAGCTTGCTCCAGCGCGGGCTTCCCACAGGTTCACAGCCTCCTTCAGGTGTCTCCACCTGCTCCAGCGTAGGGTCCTCTACGGCCTGCAGGTGGAATCTCTACACCCCCTCATCCTTCCTCCATGGGCTGCAGGGGGACAGCCTGCTTCACCATGGTCTTCACAACGGGCTGCAGGGGGATCTCTGCTCCGGCGCCTGGAGCACCTCCTGCCCCTCCTTCTGCACTGACCTTGGTGTCTGCAGATGTTCTTACATCTTCTCACTCCTCTCTCTGGCTGCAAAAGCTCAGTCTAACTGGTTTTTTTTTCCTTCTTAAATGTGTTATCACAGAGGCACTGATTGGCTTGGCCTTGGCCAGCAGCAGGTCTGTCTTGTAGCCGGCTGGCATTGGCTCTATCAGACACAGGGGAAGCTTCTAGCAGCTTCTCACAGAAGCCACCCCTGTAGCCCCCCCGCTACCATAACCTTGCCACACAAACCCAACACAGGTGCATTGTTGAACATTAAAGGACAGCTTTGTTTCCTGGATGCTAACGAGGATGTTGTTTGATTTAAATGGCACTATAGCCAGAGATCCTTACAGTTACCATATGCTTAAGACTTCCCTTGAAAAATTCCTAAGACTGCAAGTCACCAAAAACAGCCAGTAGAACTCCCTTTGTCTTTTCAAACTGTACTTGTAACACCTGAACATTACTGGTTGGAAATGTATGTTGTAAATTGTGTCGTAATTCAGAAACATAATTTTTTTGGCAACATTTGATAGTCAGGATTTTCTTGCAGTGATATAAAGAGGAAGAGGTTAAGTAGATAGAATGAAGGTACAATGAATAATATTAGTTCAGCCAAAGGCACTTTGTGTAGAGGGAAGCTTCTCTTCATTAGTGTGATACATAATGAGCAAGACACAGGTAACTGCTGGGTTTTTTTAGTTGTTAGAGTCCTGTTTTCTTATCCTGCACATGTGAATTGCACCTGCTGTGCAGGTGCAATTGAGGTGGGTGTATGTATGAATAAAACAAGCACTTGAGCAATTGTGCTCGCATTTTGAGTGCAGACTTTACCTTTGTGTCTTTGAATCTCTAGACTACCTGCTGTCCGTAAGGACTCCTATTTCCATCATCTTCTCTGACGAGACAAAAAGTGAAACTGTGGCACAACAATATGTAACAATGTGGAGCTAATTTTGGGAACATTAATGCATGCACTTTCTCTGTAATATCAGGCTCTAGGCCAGCACACCAAATTACGAACATTGCATTTGAAGAAAGTGCAGGGTAAATGCAGTCAGAACAAATGTAATTGCCCTCCAACTAGTCCTTAGGGGCCCCTGTGAGCCACAACCTGAGTGAACTTTATATACAGGCTGCCTTGTATTTCATCCTGACACCAGACCTGAACTGCTTTTAGGAGAGATGGCTACCTGCTACTCCATGAGGTAAGTAATCCCTCCAGAAGAGCTTGAAGAGAATTTTCTGTGAAGGGGATGCAAAGCCAAGTGTGCACTTTTGAGACTGGTGTTAGGAAGACATGGAGGTGAGCCCCAGCATGAAATATGAAGAGGAGGAGCTGCAGAGGGCATGAGAAAGCTGGAGAGTGGGTAGGAAAGTGAAGAGCAGGAAGGAGTCAAGGACATGCAGGAGGAGAAACAATGGTGCCACCGAGAAGATGGTCAAGGAATGGTGAGGGTGAAGGGATGAGGAAAATACAGAGGGTAGAGACTGTGTGGCTAAGAGGCTTTGAGAGAATTAATGCAGAGAAGCAGGGGAGTAAATGGAGAGGGTGCGAAAACTATAACAGAAGAAAAAGCAAAGGAGGAAGAAATTTTCCTCCAGGACATGAGACAAGGGGAGAATAATGCCGTTCCCAACAATTACTGCATGGAGAGACACTCTTGTGAGGCTTTCGAATAATAGAAAGGCTTTCATATACAGCCTGTTAATTAAATGGGACGAAAAAAATCGTCTGAAAATTAAAAAAAAGAACAGTGAAACTTTCACTGAGCAAACACCTGCTCTAGCAGCTGAGCTAGGACTAGGCTCTCTTATGGTTGTTACAAGGGTTTTCACTGTGCTTAACTTGGAGTTATGCCAGGCACTGACCACACAGCCCCACATTTATAGAATAACCAAGGGGATTTTAATGATTATGAATGACTGGAAGATCAGGTTTCTAATCCAACACAAATGATATTGTAATAACAGGTATGAGAGGATGATAAAAGCTGAACAATCAGATTTTATTTTTTTTAAGAAGCTATGTGGTTTCTTTAGGACTTCTTGCATTTATTTTTTTCAAACAGATGTAAAAAAGTGGATAGAAAGTTAACTGCCAGTAATTGGAAATAAAACTACAATGCAACCTCCTGCTTGTTTGTCTTCATTCTAATGCAATTTATCTAAAAATGCATCACTTTATACATATGGGAAGCCAGGATGAGTTTATTTGAGTGCTTTTCAAGTGCAATGTAATTGTACGTTGCTCTGCTGTAAAAGGCCAACAGAAAATTGGACACAGTGCATAAACCAGATTTTTTTAAAATAGTTTTTCTTCCTTCTGCATAACCACCCACTTTCAGGACTGGAAACTGCATAAACAAGATAGAGTGGAGTGACAATCACTTGACATCAGATTTGTGCATTCCGCTTTAGGAACAGCTTTTTCAGCTTATGTTTGTATTTATAGAACCACCACTGGGCCAGACCCATTAGTGAGCTGTAACTGTGAGCAGATTCAAGAGGAACATCAAGTACTTTTAAAAAAATTCAACCAGCAACCAAAATTATTTGATCTTGTATTGACAGAGTGTGGCAGTTGTAAAATGAGATGAAATACAGTGACCAGCCAGTGCCAAGTAACTGTAGATGAATCTAACCTAAACTGGGTTCAGATAATTCTTGGAGAATGCTCTACATTACATTCAAGTTCAGGTCAGACAAACACATGTGCATATGCATGTGTTCATGAGTTCATGATATTTTGCTTTTTTTTTTTTTTTCTTAAAAGGAGCCTTTTCATTTTTAACAGGCACACTGATATTCTTATGCTGATAGTGTTTTTCACAAACAGGTTATTTCTGGAGGATTCTTTTATTTTACATGCAGACAAATAAATAGTATGCAAGTAACACACACATATGACTCCTTTCTAACCGGAAGAAGATATTCTCTGCTAGACATGATTTAGGTTGATAAATGTGAGAATATACTGCAACAGGATACTTTAGGCTATGCAAAATACTGGACTGGAGCTACATTTAGTCATGGCATGGCAAATCCACTTATGAGTCCCCTGAGACAGCCTGGTGGGCTAGAATAACAGCTCCATTATTCTGAGTTTCATGTCTATCACCCTACTTATTAGCATAGTTTTGAGGTTAAACAATGGTGTTAATTTTCTGTGTGCATCCTCCTACTTATTCATTATCAAATTACTTTACAATGTTTATTTAGACTGCTATCATCTAGATCAAGCATACCAGCTCCTAAAAATGTAACTTCCCCAGTAACAGGACGATTTTCACTGAACTGGTTTAGCATCTAACTTTAACATGGAACTGGAATCACCTTAGAAACAGGTGTTGAAAGCATTTGCTTTTCAAGAATGAAATACTGAGCTTGATGAACTGGGAACAGTGGAAAATCTTTCAATGGTTTCAATGGGTTTTGGATCAAGACTAAGGTCTCATTTTTGGAAAGTACTTAAATATATGCATATATCTGTCCCTATTCAACAAAAGCATTTAAGGACATAGGCCAGTGGATTTTGTTTCGTGATTAGAGGTCAAGTAGACTTATAAGTGCTTTCCTAATCAAATATTCAATATTGACAAAAATATCCAGCACTAAGCATGAAAAAATACAAAAAATGAGGCCCATGTCTAAGCTTTTAGCTATGCTATAGCAAAGCAAAGAAATATTTTCCCCTGAGTTTAAAAGAACACTTTGCTTCCAAACTACTGTTTACTCTCATTACATCTATTCAGATCTTTAGCACCTGATGCAAGTATTGCAGTGTGCTGCTTGCCACCCTTTAGCTCACGAGTAACGTATGATACTCCTCGCCCACTTCATTGAACTCAGGATCTTTTCTGTAATGACTTCAAGAGTGGCTGTATCTATCCACTTACATGGTCATGTCTAAAAAAGTTTAAAGAACCTCTACCCACTCACTCAACCAAGAATCATTAATCTTATGGATGTGTCAGTCCCAATTTTTATGTAGCACTAATTTAAAGCTTTCTACTAGCCACTTCTTACATTTGCACGATGTGGGACCTGCCGTAAGTGCGTGTACATGCCTAGATGGGTGGTAGCATTGGATAAACACAGACAGAAAGAAATAACTGTGATCTCCAATTATGAAATGTAGTGCTCATTTCCTGGATAAATGTCTATAAAGCACATACGTGTCCCTCTAGAACAGGCATTATTTTGCCTCTTTTTCATAAGCAGCTTACAGCTCCCAGGACTGGTATTGGCTTCTCCAAAGCCTGGAATGGCAGAAGGTGAAGACATGAAATTTTCTTGTTCAAGACATCACTGCTCTTTCTTGCTGCTCCATCTCTCTTTTTGCCTATGTTCACCAACAAATGGCTTAGGGAAAGACTGAGCTGAACTGATTTAATTCATTCCTGTGTTCAAACTGAACTACAGCTGAGCAGCATTTGATGGTGTTCCCATGGCTTGCGTGCAAAGCTACAAACAAGGGGAAATTGCAGATCAGAATAAGCTCCTGTCAGCTGTCATTTCCCACTGATACATTTTACTGTAATTATTACTTTTTGAAAACTGGCATACATTGTAAATTACAAGGTTATTTAAGTTCTGAAGATGTACTACATTCCTGCTCTGAAGTTTTTGAAGAAATTATTTCTTTTTATGTGTTTATACTAAAGCTCAAGTCTGCCAGAGAGAAACTATACTACGTTTTAAAGTGATGTGTATGCAATGCATTTCAATTTATCTCTTTGGCATCTCTGCACATTTTTTTGAAGCTATATATATAAAGAGGAACTCTTCAGCACCAATCTAATGTTTTTGTAAAATGGATTGCATGACACCCAGAATATATTATGATGCATCTGTTTAACATGCAGCCTTACCAGAAGTACAAATTTGATATGTTACACTTCTCTAACCTTATGTTTTCAGTACAACACTATGCCTTTTTAGCACTGACTAGGAAATCAGATTGAATATGTCTGGGAATACAGTTTCACATTGTGCATAATCCTGGTTCTGCCACTGAAGAAAATCAATGAGGGTGAAGCATTGATCTCCTTGCAGAGTGCAAATGCAGTTAGCTCTGAAACACACTGCTGGGGATTTTGTTATTCAAGTCATTCGATCACTCGATGTGTTTGCTAACCAAGTTCTTATCATGCAGCACCTCACTAGCCTAAGCTTAGCTTCGGTTATGTGTATAGCGAAAAAAGGTCCCTTTTGGAAGAAGAAAAAGGCTTTACATATGCACAGTTCTTCTACTACGTGTATGTTTGCTCAAGGCTAAACTGAAATGCCTTTTCTTCAATGACATTTCACAATGTCACCAAATATATGAAAGTCTCACAGAAGCATGTGTGAATATGAATCACTCCAGGAAAATATTCTCTTCTGTTATGATGGATTTTATTTTAGTCTGTGCTGGCTAGTCAATTTGTTTTCCTTTTTTCTTAGAGAAGGAAATTTGATCAAGTATTTCCTGATGTTGCCAAAATATACATATATTCTTGCACATAGATATCTACACAATTACAGGTATGACAAATGCACGCACACATACCTACACACAATCCTTAGATAGAGAGATGTGCTTAATTCTTTATTTATATATGAACTATATTTCATTCTTGTCAGCAAAAATATTTTCTTAACTTACAGCCTTACAACTGCAGACAATAAATCAAGTATTTTAAAAGTGATTGCAGATGATTCATTTAGTCCTGTCATAATATAGTGTTTTCTTTAATGAAAATCTATATAATTTCCGCTGGAATAAAACTCAGTTAAATAAATTTGTACTGAAAGATGCAAGAGACCTGATACATTCTGTGGTAAACACTGGCTGGTGGTTGACAATAGGCAGGACACTGAGCTGCTGAAGTACTCTGATGTTATTTAATGCATCTACTCTGAGTTAGGATTTTCCATGGTATTGCCGTTATACAAATATATGTAGCAGAAGCAGGTGGCATTTGTATTAAGACATAAAGCTCGCAGATCAACACTAAGCTGCAACTATATAAAGCAGTTCCTCAGAATATTAACAAGATTAAGATAATGAATTCTGCTTTAAAGCATACTAAGAGCAGACAGCAGCTCTGGTAGTAGACAGGGAAAAAATACTCTCTGGTTTTATTGTTGTTTGAGTACTCAATATTTAGAAAGATTAAATATTAACTGAAATATTGCAGGTAGTACATGAAAAGGATGCACTGCAAACAAGTGTTATCAAAGAAACTAATGTATATTATTCGGGTTTTTTTATTATTATTATTATGACCACACATTTGGCATAATTACAGTGAAAAAGTAAACAAAACAGGAGTGTTTCAAATGAAACATTTCCTCTGGCCATTCACTGTTACACTAGGAGCAGCTGAAGTTTACAGGACAGCAAGGCCTTCTATATTTAAGCGGAGAGTTACTTTATATGAGAAACAATTACAATAAATCACCAAAAGCATCATGCAGAACACAATTGGTGGTGAAACATTCAATACCAATTGAGCAGCAGTATAAAATTAATAGCTGAGCTTTTCAGCTGTCTATCAGTGGATTAAATCCATTCACTTTAAAATGTGAATACTTTGAGAAATTTTGATATTGTGTAACTAGGTACTTTATCACAATGGTGCGTGAATATAATAAATATAATGTCTTTTATGCATATAGCACTGCCTTCAAAGCACATATGACAAAATATAAAGAGTTACAATAGACATGAACAAAGCACCCTGTTTCAGGGTAAAAAAGAAACTCTTAAAAATCCTTACAAAAAATCAAATTAGATAAATGCTTTCTTTTATGCTCACTGACTTAACGACTTAACTGTGTGCATCCAGTAATTCAAAACTTGACCTCACAAAATGCACAATGATGGGACCTTCTTAAATATAAGAGTCACAGATAGCCTAAACCCAAACTCAGTCCAACCTCTTCAAGCTGCATGACGTCCACATCCTCTACCTCTTCGCACTCTTGAACCTCCAGCTGTGACTTCAACTAACAGGAAAGCTGTTAGTTAGGATAATATTAATGTGGGAAAGTGAAACATCTCATCATCTTTTCATCCTCTCTTGTCTGTTACTGCTGGTGACTCAATTATTCATTACTCTTCTTTTCCTTTGGACTTCTAAATTGTGAATTTAATTTCTGCCTTGTTTCCTATATTTATGGATACCATTGCAAGAACTTGCTAGATATCTAACAATGTCTCTGAAATCCATTATTTTTATTTCTACAACCAAATCTTGCATGCATATTTCTACTACATTTCCCTGTGAATACTGCATTTCCAGAAAGGAGAGTGACTGCTTCCTCATTATTTGCATTTCACTCAAAATTAAAATGAAATGAAATGAAATGAAATAAAATAAAATAAAATAAAATAAAATAAAATAAAATAAAATAAAATAAAATAAAATAAAATAAAGTAAAATAAATCTTTAGCTCAGTGTTTCATCTACCTGGATCAAAACACATCCCCACATCAAAACTCTTGATCCTTTTCTCAAGAGCAATTTACCTTTCACTTACATTTCTGTTACTGTCTTTTTCCAGTTTCCCATAAATCCCTTTTCTTATATGTCTACTACTGTTGTTTATATGTCAACAGAAAGAAATCACTTCCTTAACTCTGAGAAGTGTGCCACCACCATGCTCTTATTTTCCCTTTCCTTTCCCACATAGGCTTCTAGATAAAGCATATTTCTTCCACAAGCATGGGAAACTCACTTTGCTTCTTTGAGAAATGTGTGAAACAATGGAAATAAAGAAACATCAAAACGAGATGAAAATAGATCTATCCCTTCCCTCACTTTCCCTCAACAAACCCCTAGAAAGTTCTCTCAAGCCAACAAACAAGTTCCATGGAAATTCTGGCAATACCAGAATACCCCTTTTTATTTCACCCTTATCAGCTCCGAAACTGAAGTTCAAATCAAAGCAAGTGTGTTTATCAGAATTGCTTAGCTCTTCTGCTTTTTGTCTGTATCACTATTGACTCACCTCAGAATTAAACAGGACAATGTGCTGCTTTTTTGTCTGTTGTTTTCTTTTGTTTGGGTTTGTATTGTTTTGGTTTGGTTTGGTTTGTTTGTTTAGTGTTTTTTTTTTTTTAAATTATTATAATTCTTTTAAAATTTAAAATAAAACCACTGGAAAACATTCCGTCTTGATATTCTCAGCATGCTTACAGGAGTGGTTTAATTATTAATTGTGAATGAAATATCTGATGACTCCAGCTTTTTTTTTTTCCCATATGTGAAGAATTTGTAAACTAATCCTGATTTCCACAAAATATCTTTTATGCATCTGTGCTGAATAGTTTATGCAAACAAATATTAGCCCATGGCTTGTTTGCAAACTGCTGACTTAAAATGTTTGTTATTCATGGCAGATGACTTATCAGAGAGTTAACACTTTATTGATTTAGTGTCCTGATAGTTTTTAAATTTTAAAGGAACCACAATAGACTCTGAACTGTATGGGGAGTGGTTTCAGTGGGTAGGAGGAGAGGAAACATGGATAACCCAGATAAAAATGAAGTAAGGATAAAATTAAATGTATGAAGACTATAAGATCATAGTACATTTGACTTTGAGAATAAAGGTAACTAAACACAGAAAGAGGTTTTAAATGTAATTTAAAAACAAACAAACAAACAAACAAACAATGGCATTGTTAATCCAAAACCCAGTGTGCCAGAATATACAATTAATGGTATTTCCAACACAGATTTTCAAGTGAATTTCTTATATCCACTGAAACACTAAAATTCTTTGGGTTTGGAATCAGAAGCTCTCATTACAGAATTGGTGATTATTCAATTAATCACTACTAGTGATTGACACAACTTATACCAGTGAGCTGAACATACACTATATAAATATAAGCACACAACTATTCCATATCATTCTCTAATAACTGTCAATCCCAGTAGTACGAAACCAATTCACTTTCAATGGTACCTCATGTAATGCTACAGAACTATTCACTTTTATACAAAAGTTTACTCTTTGGACATGTTAATGAAACAAATGTAAATTTTAACTTGCATAATGTTATGTTAGGCAACACTGAGAGTATAATTAGCTTTCAAAGTTATGAAAATACAAACAAAAACAAATCCAAGGTTTTCTAATTATTTTGTAACATAGAACACATTTTCACAAAAAGTGGAGAAATACAAAGCCATTCCTTGACTAGCTCCCATTCTCTAAAATGAAACAAACAGAGGCAGCACAGAAACATTTGCCAATAAGGGAATGGTGCCCAAACCCAAAGACCTGGCATTCACTTACTGCCACCTTTGGAAGCAGCTTGCCTCTCCAGGCTCAACCTCTTCCTGTGTCTCATTAAGACACCTCAAGAAAAAATGAGCACAATCTAGGCTTCATAATTTAGACTTTTCCAGTGAGTATATGTTAGCTATGTTTTCTTTATACATATGAAAGTGGTGATAATCTTCAGTGACATCTTGAGCTCCTTCCTTTCATGAAGCATAGTTGACTAGTATCTCAATCAAATATTATTGTGTAAAACTGTAATTCTGAGAGTTTCTGGAGAGGAATTTTAACATAATACCAATTCTCAATATCTGTGGCTTGGGGGACCAGGAACTGGCAAAGAATAAATTTCCTATGGCATTAAAGCCACACTGGATGAGTCCGAGCTCCATACTGGGTGTTCATCTGAAACAATGTCAAAGCATGTAAACTTTTTGTACACTGGACAATTACTAATTAAACTTGATGTATTTATGTAATTGTTTTGTATACAGTACAGCAAGTGATTGCTTGCATTCCTAATAGTGAAAGCAAAAAATGCAGCATTTCCTTCTTCCAGATAAAACCAGAACTTTGCAGTGAAGTGCACTGCCCTTGTTGGAACTCAGTCAATGTCAAATACTTAATCTAGACTTGAACTTCATGACTGTGCAGTCACCTGTAGTAGATGCTTAGAGACATAACAGGATTACAGGTCTAAATCTTATATATTGGTAGTTTTTGAACCTTCAAGGTGTTATCGAAACATAAATATGCATCTTTGGGTGAACTCTCTGACACAGCAGCCTTCCTCAGCACACAGAGATTTGATCCAAGTCTGTGGTTCTTGCCGAGATACGCATTGCATCATTGTCTATTTTCAGCTTGTTACATTAATCAAAACCTATCCCATTTATTAAACTGCTTCCTGCAGCTCAGGCATTTGAAATTCAGAGTGCCAGCAAGCAGCTGCCAGGCACCGTGAAGGAAAGAGGTGGGGTAGATTTGAGTAATGTACAAATTGAATTTCAAGTGACTGAGCAGCCTCTTTATCTCTTAGTGACACAACCAGTGATTGTAACAGTATTCTTAAAGGAAATGAAACCTGGAGCCATGGTTCAATCATTGGGTAGTTACTATAGCCCTTCCCAGCAGTCCTTCCGGAACTACTGATGAGTGTGACCTTTGCAAAAATGCACAAAGCCTTGATTTCTGCATGGTTAACCTTTACAAGCTGGAACCCTCCTGTGGAACCTAACCACAACAGAAAGATGCTTTGGAATGAAAACACGCACACACACACATATTTTATGAAAGAGTAAATTTCAAAAAAAAAAAAAAAAGGGAAAAAAAGAATAAAAGGAGAAAGAGAAAAGATTTTGGATAGAGGCATTTAACAGTTTTTAAAATAGTCAATTACCTACAGCTCTATTTTGATCAGTACTTTTCATGCTTCTCATATTCCACAGGTAGCAGTCAATTCAGAAGTCTGGCACCAAAGCTGTTTTTCTTAGAAATGTTCTCTGTGCTGTAGAAGTCACTCAGCCAAGAAGCTCACAAAACAGAAATTCAGTACAATTTTAACATTGAGTGTTCCACCAAAATCATAGTGGATATAGGCTCTGCACCCAAGCAGTCAGTGGGGTCCCACCTCTCCGTCAGTGTTCCTCCCTTGTGCATCAGAATCCTGTGAGAGACTTCAGGCATCCAGATTTGTGTGTGAGAATAACTGTCATAAGAGATTTTAGGAAAGGGTGAATTACCATTCTCCCATCCTTGCACTTTAAAACTTGAACTCAGTCACGGGCATTATTTTCTTGTGCACTCAGGAACCTATGTTGCCTCAGCCAGAGGTGTGTGCTTCTAGCATTCCTTCAGCACTGCTTCAAAAAGCAAAAGCCCATAATTTTCCACACCAAAATTTAAACAAATGCAAAACAAATATTGGTGACCATTTCAGCCAATGCCGCAGCAGGTAAGACAGGATGCAAGCTGGCGGAATGCTTTGTAAAGCTCTCTTCTGGAGAAATCTTGATGATGATGATATTTTATTTGTCTTCCAGGCTTTTTTCTTATTATCTTTGATGGTACTGATAACTGTTTGGAAAGCTTTAAATATGGTTTTGAACAATGTGAGGAGCAGAGTAATAGTGTTTTATGTTTGATTGATTTGGTTTCCTGAGTTTATGCCTTCATGGAAATGATCTTTGGAAAAATGACTTTCTGAAAACAAAATTCTTACAATGATGTAAACTGTGCGTTTACAGATTTGTCTGTATACCTCTTAGCTTGGTGTATAGAAGTCTTGTCTCTCACATGTGCTGTCCCAGTGTCTCTCCTTGTCATGCTGGTAGTACAAAATTCTTGCTGTTGTATTTTGTTGAGTGATTTCAGTCAGGCCAAGACATCAACTGAAGCATTTAACAGGGAAAAAGGATTAACAAAATTAAAACACATGAAAGATTAAATGACAGAAGAGTGTCACTAGAAAAGCACAAACTGGACAAATAACTACCTTGCAGAAATATTTTACCTTTTATAGCAAACCAGAAGCTTCATCTCGGGAGACCATATATTAATTGTCACAATTTATGTTTCCCTGGAGAAACTGAAAACATATCACTGCTTTTTGCAATGCATTCTGTAAAACTACATCTGTAAGATACACGGGTAAGAACAACTTCATTCTAATCTTCAAAGTGAAGACACATGCTTGGACCTCAGCAGGAAAATGACTTTAATTCATTCTAGATGACCTTTTCATTGAAAAGCAAACCCCTGCCCTTAGGCTATTTAGAAAGGTTAGGTGTACCTTTTTCCTTTTACTATTATGAGGCATATATTTATTAGTGGTCTCTAGTGTTGTTTTTTTTTTTTTTTTTTTTCACACCAACTCCAGTTAGCTTTTAGAAAAATCAAAAAACTCCTACCTTCATCTCTACCCTTTTCACTTTTGTAGATCATTAACTGCAGACTCCTGCTTTTGAGATCTGAGTGTAAAATAATTCATTCAAAAAAAGAAAAAAGGACAAGGATCAACAGTGTAATTGATACTATTCAGCAAACAATAGGTCATTAAATAATCAACCTTCCTACTCTTTAAAACTTGTTTTGGTTGCTTTAAGTAGTCAATTTAAAAGGAAAAAAATCTCTAGTGAAATGGTATTAAATGTGCTGCTTTTCATCTCTGCCAATAAGGATTTTGGTATGGATATATGGAGTTAGCACCCAGGGGACAATGTTAATTACCAACAGAGGAAATCATGTTCTGTATGTAGATTGGTGAAAAGTCTTTATTAACTGCTAAGAAATAGTTAATTTGTCATTAGTCAGAACACTGAACCAGAGGCTGCTGCCTATGAACCATTGATTAAAGTTTATGGTAGCAATAACCTCACTGAAAAACATTTGTTACCATACTTAATGACCAGATTTTAAACCATTAATCTTCCTTTGCAAGTTAACCAACCAAACGAGTGTAAGCTGTTTGTAACAACCAATACCAATATTCACATCTTTTAAACATCAAACAAGATTCTTAATATATAGTCTATAGCTACTTGTGTATGAATAGCACCAAATATGAAAGAAAAGGGCCTTCATTCCAAACAGACACAGCATGGTATTATAAATAAAAAGGTATAATTTGGCTTTTAACTAGCACGTTTCCTTAGACAGAGTGCATATGCTGTCCAGCAGTAGAGAGCCATGGCCCCCTTCCACAGAAGTACTGAGAGATGTGGAAACAGGCAAGAGCACATGAGAGGCTCTTATGATGGACCAGAGTCAGGGGCAGCACCCACTGTGACCATAACTACTGGGTCACTGTTGTAACACTGCCTTGCACATCTTCATGGTGATGAGAAGGTGAACTCGCCCCCTACCTTACCTATGATACAAAGACAGACACGCTCTGCCTGAAAGGCTAGTCTTCATTTCCATAGGGAGTAGCATGCAAATGGTCTATCAGTCAGTGCAAACACAGAGGATACTAAAACTACATTGTAGTTTACTCTGGTGGTTATTTCCTAATCAAGCCAAGATCATCTCCACCAAGTGTAAACTAATACATCCGTCCTTTAATCTTCTACTGAGGCAGCTGCACTCCTTTTTTTCCCCCTCACTGCAGATTTCCTGGAGTCCACTAGTATGACAAGTCTAAGGTACAGAGAAAAATGCTTGTGTGAGTAATTCCTTTTGCTGGGATTTGTACTTTCAGTCTTGGAAAAATCAAACAGAGGATGTACTGAGTCTGAAACCAGTTCAGCAACATTTCTCTCAGGAGTACTTCTGGAATATGAGTATGTCCCAGATTACTGCCTATACCCTCTAGAAATGTTTTGATTAGATTAGTGTAAAGCATGTGCTTTGTTCTGGATGTCTGTAGTCATTGGGCCAGTGCCCAAAGCAAGAAGCAATGCTATTATTAGAAATCCTATTTGAAGGTTACAAACCATTGCAAGATGCTATTTCAGGACAAGCTCCACCATGCTATGACCTGTTGCAAACAAAGCTGAAGAACCTGTGGTGGACCACTGATGGTTTTTTTATGAACCCATTTTAGCTTGGCTGAACATGCTCAGAGGTATGTACCTAAAAATGCATCAGTGGCAGCATTGTTAGGCTTGAGGTAAAGAACAGATAGCCTTAGCTGTGCATGAGCACCTGCCAGCTTCCGCTGAACTTAACTAATGCAGCTTTGCTATATACAGCACCTCTGGGATCTCAGTAATGAAGTGACCCATCTTTAATAATTCTCCAAATCACAGTAATACAATAACATTTGTGACCCAATCACTTAAGATAGTTACTCTTGAGTAGCAAAATAATAAAGCAGGAACATGTGGGGTGGTTAGATCAATAGAGATGGTAATGACGCAAATGGTAGCAAACTGAGAGGCTGTATTATCAGCGCAGCAACTATTTACAACCAAAGATAGCAGTTCTGAGGAATTCAATCGCTCTCAGTCATTTCCTTTTCTGATGGCTATTTCATAATTGTGGGAAATTTCATGTACATGTTAATTCTTCAAATATTCTTGGCCAGCTTCCATCCAGTAAACAAGCTCTGCTATTATCTGAGTATTTAACTCAGCCAAGCTCTCAATAATAATATAATGACTGGATTTCTTATTGCTTTGGGAATACTTGTTAACTGAATGGCTGCACTGAGAGCCTGCAATAAAATGTTCTTGTAACTATCTTGGATTTGGGGGCTTTTTCTTTTTTTGAGGGTTATATTGGTTTTTTGCCCCCACCCATTACAATATTGGGGGGTGAGGAAAGTGTGTTTGCTTATATGCAATGACAAATTTCAGCAGACAAATTACTTTTGAGGTAAACCTCATCTAAAAAGGTGATTTTCATGAAACCAGATACTTAGAAGAAAATCATGCCTTGCTTTAAAGTGCATATTCCTGCAATCTTGTGAATTTGTCCTATGGGTCATTGGTAAGATAGTACTTAAGAATATTTGACTTTCAGAAGGACCTCGCAGCTGAAAATGATGAAGAAGTGTTTTAACCCCAAATAACATGTGGATGATAAGCATGGAAAATTCACGTATGGATTTTCCATGTCATAGTCAATGATGATACTCATAGCATGACTTCCCAATGTGCACATGCTGTGCTATTGATAGCTTAAAAAGTACAATTTCCTCAGTGTAGGCACCGCCATGGACAGGAGAGAAAGACTATGTGAAAATATCATTTCCCTGCATTAGGTAAGGAGTAAACTACACAAGCAGACACTGTCTTTTGAGTGAGGTAAGGAGAATCTGACAAAGAAGGAAGTGCAACCATACTGGTAGAACATTACACCACAACTGTGCAGTAGCACTGTGCCTCGCTGAGGCCTTACCATTTAGCTTTTAATGAGCTTTGATGCTCTCCTTCCTGAAAAACCTTTTATGCTTTCTGTTGACTCCATATGGCACTCTGATGAGCTCACACTTTTCTTAAGTACTTCTGTATCAGAAAACAAAAGCAAAGCTGAAACAAAGTGAGTCATCTGTTTTAGTCTCTGCTTTCACTGCATGAGATAATGTGGAGGTGTTAATTACAAGACTTCACTCAGTCTTGACTAATAACAGTGTGCAAACAAATGTATGTCAAACTCAGCTACAGAAAGCTTCTACTAATAAGGTAAAACTAGCAATTAGAGCTGACAATGAAGTCATACTTTTCCTTGAATATTCATTTATGAAGTTGTTGTTTGTAGGCTTGCTTTTATTTTCTTTTAGGAAACTAATAGGAACTTTAAGTCATTCATTAAAAATGACTTAAATATCATTTGGTGAGCGAGCACACTGGATTAATTCTCCTTTGTACTAATCCGCTGACCCTTTGCATCAAAGGCATAGAAGTAATGTTCTCTGAGATTCCCCAATCTGTGACCTTGGCATAAAAGGAACAAATTGAATTCCCAGAAGAAGAAAAATGACATTGACCATATAAAATCACTAACCGCGTGTCTGAAACACCATTCATTTCATTTAAATTCTACGGTGGAACTCCTTCAGTTACAAGAAGAACGAATATGATTAGCACACTAAACTTAGTCCTGTCACTTGGTTTAAGGCTTTTTTCCCCCTTCTTTACAAAGCAGTTTTGACATGCTTCTTTAAACACACGAGCTTTGCATTCCTGTGCTGCATGAATGTATACCAGGCAGATGCAGGTTGCACATTCAAATCTCTTTATATGCTTGAATCCCCAAATAAAAACAATTACAAGTTCAAACTCAGACATGCTGTCTAATTCCATATCCATGGATTAATTATTCGCCTAAACCTATTTAATGGTTATTCCAAAATCTATTAAATTAAATACAGATAATGTCAGTATTTTGTTTTGTTTGGGTGGTGGTTTGTTTTTTGGTTGGTTGTTTTTGTGTTGGTTTGTGGTTTTTTTTTTAAATAGCATTTCTAGTGGAAAAAAGAAAATATCATTGTGGAAAACCATTCACTAGAAAATATTTCATTTGTAGCTGACAAATTTAAGACACTAATTTATTAAAAAAAATTAGAAAGAAAATAGAATTATTCTGTTTGGAAAGATCCTTTCTTTGATCACCAATCTCCATTTTCTCCCTATGTTATTATATAAGCCATTCCCAATGTTAACATATGGAGGTTATACACCTTTGCCAAGCATTGCTGAAACTGTGCCAAATATAATGATGCTCTGGTGCATTTTTTCTCACAGTGATATCAGTCTGATTAATAGTTTGGCTTCATATCGTTCTATCTATTCCCAAATACACCTCTTTTTTTTCTATGTATCTAGGTATCTACAGAAACCTATAGGGTTTCCTATATCGGTATTGATATCTACATGTACACACTGACGTACACTATCAGTCTTCAATCCTTTGGCTCAACTATCGTTTTCCAGACCAAACTCAGGGTTCTTGTTGGCCTGCTGCTATGGGAAGGATAAGATGAGAGGACTAAAACAGTGACCAGCCACTGCATGCTCTTGTTTCTGCTTCCATTTGTATGTTCGTACCAATGACAACAACAGACGGGACCGACAAGAATAAATCTGCAAACCTAATGCAGAGACTTTGTGTCCGTTCTATTTTGTGGGTGGCTGAAGAGTGGGAAAGCTAAAATTTTGGTAGCTGGAGCCTCTATTTTAATTAAAAATGCATCTACGGAGAAGGAGGTATTATAACAACTCTGTTACTTTCACAGCCAAAACCACACTGATATGAAAACTTTGTTTGATGTTGCATTTCTTTATCTGGTAGTCTAAGTAAATATATTTGAAAATAAATAGGAATAAAGTTAGTAAATTCAAGATGAGGTTTGCAGATAGAGGTAATAGACTTTATTAGGCCAATACAGTTGGAAAATTAGCAAATTATTAATTTTGAAGTACTTTCTTTGGCTGTGACATTAACCAAAGATTTGAAAAAATCATCACACTTGCCTTCAGTGAAACAGAATTTTGTAAGAAATTGTTTCTGTTAATTATTTCTTGCAGCAGGTATTGGCTGTCAAGGTAATGCATTACTACACCATTTGGAAAAAACTACAGTTCTAATTAGATGAGCAAATAAATGTTCATTTCGATTTATTAATATAGCTGCAGGCCTTGTTGCAATTTATCTCTCATTTCTGAGACCAATGCATTGCAGGCTGGAAATCATTGTGGTGAAGTAACTGGCTTTAATAATGGATACAGGCGGTGAATTATTCATGCAGAGGGGAGCAAGCCTTGATGCTTTCCAGTCCTTTAATTAACTGTGAGATGCTGACAAGCCCTATAGTGTGTCTAAGCTTTCTAAGTTTATCTCCCCTGTAAACGTGAATTCTCTTGTAGCTGCAAAATTATTCTGTTTATCAACAGCTTAATCCAGAAAATACAATCCTGACAAAGTAATTGCTTTACTGCTGTTATTTTTTTGTATTGCTTTCATGTCAGCACCATTTCTATAACCCAAGTCTTCAATTTCAGCCCCAAAATTAACTCAGCTCTCCTCTGCAAAAGTTATACAGCTTACAAATTCTGGAAAAGGTTGCCTTACAACTTTGATATTCAATGCGCTTTCTCCACTGAAAGTGGTAGATAGGGAATGCACTAGTGAGAACTGTGCTATACCCGAGGCATGTCCACAGATCCCACAGGAGTACAGCATAACTTTGTAGTATTTCTTTTTTTTTTTTTTTTTTTTTTTTTTAATACTATGAGTTGCACCAGGGTGGTGAGCTACCAATGGCAATGGTAAAGAGAAATTCTTACCCGTTTTGAGGTCTGAGTGATAAGTCAAAGCAAGACCGTTCAAGGTCTTGGGCACAAAACTGTGTAGTTTCGATTGTGCTTCATTCAATGGAACAGTTTCTGTGAGACCAGTTATATACATGCATGACAATTTGTTCAATCTGGCTCCAAACCAGAAAAAATCTGAAACTATAGTTCAGGAAAACTTTACTAAGACATATGAAGTAATTGAGCTTTTCCTCCACTATATTGGACAAAACTTTTGTTTAAAACTGTCAGTTTGTAGCTGCTTAAAGTTAATGAGCTACAGCAGACATTTTAAAGCCTGTATTTGCTGTAGCATCAAACAAACATTGCAAACTAATACCAAATGTAAGCGTTGCAATTATTTGTATGGGGTTGTGTATGCTATTTATGTGGGTTTACCAATGTGCTTTAACGGTTTCCTGTAGGGGATCAATTATTATAGTTTCTTAATGAAAAAATAAGAGTTAAAAAAAAGCCTTCAGAAGTTTTTCCTCTCTCTTTTTTTTTACAAGTTTCTTAATTACATGTACAAAGTAGAGCAGGAGAAATGCACTTCAGAGACACATCCTGTTGAGACATAATTCAGTGGTTTTGCTGCAGTCACATTAGCGACATACTTAGATAATTGATTGTCCCTTATTTGACAGATCTACATTGCTATTAGCTTTTACTAAGCAAGTAAAATATGTAGTGCACATGAACATTTATTGAGTAATTTTTGTATTGCAATGGTAGGCTTCCTTTGACTTTCAGCATTTCTGAGCTAAAGAAAGAATCTGAGGGAGGTCTTATCCTACTACTTCTTTGTAAAAATTGAATCACTATTTCTATAAATCAAATACCACGCTAAAAGCTCAGTGAAGTAAACAATGATGTATGTGAATTAGCAGCACAACTTTAGTCAATACAAATCAAAGTGGCTTTATGAAGGTATTGATGTTTTCAGCTCTTGCGAAGGTTGAATACATTTAAGCATTTACCCCTGGAGGGACTGTTGATCCAAATGAATCTATTCACTTTGAAACCAGATCATGGTCATGGCAGCAAACAAGCTTACATATAACAAACAAAATGTGGCACTTGTATCAACTATAGTAACTGTTAAGTTCATAGCAATACAAGTGCTATTCTTAATGCAACAACATGGGGTTGAAAACAAGTACTTGATTGCAGTATATATGCTGTGTTTTAATTCAATTTTCCATTTTTTGGGGCAATTTCAGGTAAAGGGAGTGGTGGTAGAATGCAATTATAATATCATTTTCACATATTCCGCACAAATAGAAGAGAGCTGATTGTGATAACAGATCAGTTATTTTGTCATTTTCCTTAGTAGATTACATGCCTGCTTTAAAAGAGAAATTGTATTTTGTTTTTATGCAAAAGTTGCACAGGATGTGCCAAATCTACTCCTGACTGCATCTGTGTAAACCTAGAGAAACTCCAGCAAAGCCTTCCCTGAGTAACACCATTGATTTCAACAGAATTACTTGACTGCTGATGTGCCAGGTGTAGCGGGCCCTATGTGTCAAACATTGTTAGCATAGAAGCAGTGGGTGCTGATGGTCGTATTTACTTCTCTAGAAATAATGACTGTGTGGAAAATACTACCTTATTTCTGTTTGAATAATATTATGAAACTGGCCAGGTTTTACAGGATTAGCTGCGCGACAGGGAACCTCATGATTGTAATCATATGACGAGAGGGAAATACTATGGAATGCCTCAGTCGATAAAGAAAACTACACCCTTTGGTTCAAATACCAAATACATGCTGTAAGACTTCACCTGACAATTTAAAACCTTTCTCTCTCTCTACATTGCTCTGAAGAAGTTGACTGGTACCCATGGGCTTGAGAGGTAACATATTGCCTGTACTTCAGTGTACAAAAGGGCAAACCTCCTTTGAATTCCTCTGTCTTTTCCTCCAAGAAAATATAAACTTACAAATACCTCTTCAAAGCCATCGTGCTTAATAAATGGCATCTTGTCTAAGGGTGCTTGCAAGACACAAACATATATTAGAGGAACCTCATAAAACCAAAAACCAAAATCCCTATGTAGTTGGAAGCAATAGATCTTTTTAAGCACGTATAAAAAAAGAATTGTAAATTAAAATGTCCTCCACAATGGTTTTTTTGTAGGTCTCTCCTTCTCTAAAGAATAGTGCAGCATTCAAGTGTGGGAATGTTTCTCTTAAACATGTGTAAATCACACATTTTGCCTCGCAGGCTGCGGCAGAACCATAGCAGCGGTGGGGGTGGGGAGGATGAAATACTGGTCAAGCAGTGTATTAATGAAACATTTACACAAGCAGTTTATGTGGTAGTAATGAAAAAGGCCTCTTTCATCCTATCCTTTCATTACTTAGCACAATCTTTAAGAGGATTAGTTAAAAAAAAAGGGGGGGGGAGCAGAATGTGCTTATCAGTTGATTCTCAGGATCGGTGGTGCTGAGTTCTTAATAGATTGCCTCTGGATTTGGGATTACTGCAGTGCAAGCTCTTTCAGGCGTCACTACAGAACAGAAAGCAGTTTGTTTTTGCAGCATTCTCACCCTCGGATGAAGAGAGCTATTGACTTTGTGATGAAATGACACGGGACTCTAAGTTGCTGTGGACTGATCCCTTCTGTTGCTCCATCTTTCCCTTAAAGAAGAAACTACATAGTCATAATGATTTCTTTACGGTGGATGATGCAGATTGCATTGAGACACGCACTAATGCCTCAGCTAATATGATTAAAAGCTGCTGACACTGTGAGTTTAGGCACAGCAAGTAGCAGAATCTCACAAAATCCCTGAGCTCGGATTCACCTCTACAGGCAATTTACCCTGTAGCAAACCGGTTACAGTGCCTTGTGCAAATGTGGACATTTTAGTGCTGTTTGGATTAGGAATCATTTTGCACTGGAGCAGATTATGCTGGATGATGTGTGTGTGCTTGTGTCCCTCTTGCTAAGTCATTCAGTACTCTGCTTTGTGCATGGTGTTGCTCTGCCACGTGGCTCTGAGCTCGCTGCCATTGGCCACCACATCTTTGACCTCTTGCATGTGGATACTCTAGCATCACTTGGGGGCATTCCCAAAAGTCTAATCTGTGCCAGGCATGCTTGCAAATAGACCTATGAAGATGTCTCCAACTCAAATCAGAAAAAAACGTGTGCTTGGCCCACACATGTCTTTTAATGATGCAAGGCCAGATTTGCAGCTGGCACAGACTGCTGAGTCCCGTGGACTGCTGCAGGGCACCGTGAGCATGTGCTGGCCGCACACCCTGGCCAAAGCAACGCATAGCAGGGTTCAGCAGGAAGGTAGTGCAGCAGCAGGCTCCTACCGTGTAACACAGCCTAGATGGAGGGAGCTGCGCCAGACTGTCCCAATGAGTGCTACTGCTCACCTGGTCCTGCCTCTGATTAGTTAGCATTTGACAAATGCACACATTTATTTGGTGGTTTTGATTAAATCTTGTTGTCTACCGGCCCTAGCACTTGTGCTGGCTTCCCAGCATTATCACCCTGTTTCAAATCTCCGCTTTCCCACTGGCTCAAGGAAATAAGCTAATGAGAGGAAAATGGGCAAAAAAAGGGCATACTGTTTGTGAAATTGTTTCTATTCTTAGTATAAATTCATTATGCACTGCCATGAAGAGATTTTATTTTCCATGAGGTATGAGGAACAATGATGGAAAAAGGTAATCAGATGTTCATCTTAAATTCTGATCTCTCTCACTCCATATCTTTAAGAGTGGGAGAAGAATACTGAATGACAAGAGAAGTAGTAAATATTTCTATTGATAATTCCGTTCTTAATTGGAAATAGACTGAAATCTAAAAAATATATAGGAATCTTTCAAAAATATTTTCCTACTGTCAGTTAGGAAATCAAACATTCTATTTTCTCTCTAACCACTAATGATATTATATAAGAATGGTTTTCAACAACAATGAAACAAATTGCAATAACAATGTAGCTAAACCCAAGGTTTTTTTACTATACTTAAAAAAGTTTGCAATGGACTCCTTGCATCTGGAATCACCAAAAGGGATAAAAGTATTTCATAATTCATTATCTGCCCACTGATGATAGTTTTGGAAGTGGTTTGGACAGATCATCTGAAGCAGGCTTGGAGCATTTTAGTATTAAAATATGCTCTCTTGCCTTTAAATCCTCTTTTATTTCAGTTTATATGCTTTTGTTTCTCAACAGAGAGGAAGCAAAGTTAGGAGTTTGGGCAAAGAAATAGGAGTGAGTGAAAAACCCAGAAACATTTCCAGCTGACATTTTCTCTGTTCTGTTTCTGATTTTGACCTGGAGATCTCTCTTTATTTGGCTTTTCAGGCTGAATGGAACTTTTAACTAAGAGCATGCATTTCACAATTGATAACTGCTTGAACTAATTATTTTGCAGCATCAAGGATTTTCCTTTTTTTCCACACATAATCTATACTTAGGAGAATATTATAGTACCATGGTTAAGCATTTAACAGTCAGAATGCAGAATCTTAGTTCTGTGCCATGGCCATTTTTAATTATACTAGACGTTAATTACAGAATTAGTCTTCAGAATTACTGATTATTTTTTCTACAGTCTGTGTACAACATATGGTAAGATCCACCCACCCCCCCACCCCCCCCCCAATTTTATAGTCCATTTATTTTAATATGATAACAATTCTGTGTATTTCACTAAGTTAACTTTCAGGTTGCAGGTTCTATCAGCCAATTGTTTGATATTTTAAGAAGTTTATAGGTTTCCATGACATGGTAGTTCTTGCTACAAACACTCCATAGAGGTGGATCAGGGCATAACCACAACATTTACATAGACGGAAAATTCCATGGACTATGCACGGATACATGTTTCTGTATATGTGTATGTATACACACACACACAAACACATGCATGTGCACACATGCATACCCATGACATTCTTAAAACATAGCAAAACCAAAAAAGCAAGTTTTACTAGAAATCAAACTGTCAGTGTTGCTTGATTCAAAATGAGTATTTGTAGACCTTTTTTCCATTCAATCTAATCTAGTTTAAATGGTATTTTTAATTATATATAAAGTATTATTGAAAACCTATTTTAAAAAGAAAAAAACGGGATTACATATATGCAGACTGATGGCAGCTGAGCAATCTAATTTGATGGTGTTCTGGAAATGAGCAGCCCCATCCTCCTCACACCTTGTTCTTCCTTTTGCTGGCCATGTGCATGAGCAAGTTCAGCTCACTAAGTCTGCGGGAAAACTGACCCAGTGGGGGTGGGAGAATATATCATTAGCTAAATTAGCTTATTGGGAGATCCTGGAGTGGGTATGCGAGAGTGGTTGGGATTACACAGCCAGATGCAGGGAAGTGAAAGGAAATGAAAAAGAAGTGGGAGGATGAGACCTGCCCATTGCAATGGTAGTGAGATGTTAGATCAACTCAGCTGTCTCACAGACACACCAATATTGAAAAAAATGAATGTCTTAAATGCACATGTTGCCAAAAAAGAGGTTGTTTCTACATGAAGTCTTTCTGTTGAAAATAATAATCAGGGAGCCTAATTAGCTTTTACTGATTGATACACATACACAGAGTCTGTGTTTCTTTGAGCATTTCCTATACACAACTTCCAAGCATGATTTTGTTTAATATTATTTACATAGTATCCCAAAACACCATACACCTCTGTCTAAAACGCTAGCCTTGCAAAAAATTTACACTTTTGATTTGCTTTATGTACTGTCAGTTTTGAGACTGTGCAGTCTCCATCCTTGGAGGGTTTCAAACCCCAAATGGGTGAAGCCCAGACCTGACCTCAGACCTGACCTTGCTGTGAGCATCACATTGGACCAGAGCCCTCCTGAGGTCCCTCCTGACCTGAATTATTCTATAATCCTAAATTTTCTCACGCGTCTTAAACCTAAACAAGTGCACAAGTCTTTTTTTAGAATTGGGATATGAAAGTTCAGAGACAGTGGTATGATATCCTTAAAAGGGAATGGTATGTGACCACATAATCAAGTGCCATGCCTAAGTATTAAAAGGCAATAATAATACAGGAAATATTAGTGCTAGAAACAAAGGCAGAAATGGTCAAAATGAACACAATCTGAAAAGACAAAATCCGTGCTAGGTCAGAAAGTAATAAACGTGTTTCATAGGAGCTCCTGACTGATTGTATGTGATAAACTGGCTCTGTTTCTGCACACAAGAGTAGAAAGGATCATTGTGAAATTCTTGACAGACCATAGAAGAAAACAAAATCCGTCTACTTTGCTACTTCAAATGCAGACCAGATGAAAGAAAGAAAGAAATAACAGAGAGTTTATTCCATGTGGCTGGATCTATGCCCACAGAAAGATACAGATGTAAATAGACTAAGAAGCTGAAGTTTTCAATTTAAAGTCTAATTGGTCAATTTAGAAAGAAATTGAGGAAATTAAAGACAAAAGATTTGGAAAACATATGCCAATCAGTCACCATCTCAAGGAGAGATTAAATTAATAGAGGAACTTGAATTTCAAATTCATTTTCAAAACAGCTCAAAATCCATTGCAGAGAAAAACTCAAAACTTTCTCTGTCCCTCTTATATGCACACAAAAATCTTTTGCACAAGTTTGATAATAAATTCAGTCCAGGTTTACCTCACTGATGATGAACACAATCCGCTGGTTCCTCCCACTCTTTCACAAATCAGAAAATTATAGAACAGTTCCATTTATGTCAGGAAAAAGGAATGGCAAAATTAATTTCCCAGTGTTATAACAGCACAAATAAAGAGCACATTAACCTGGGAGTGGGGCTGCCTACAGCTAGACCGAACTAACTTGGGTCCTCTGACAAAGATATATCCATAAACTTGCTACGTGGTCTGCGTATGACTTTTAAGGGAGCAAGGACAATACACTTCTTATAATCTCCTCTTGTCCAGCTTCCCCAAACGTGAGTAGCAGGAGGTATAACATGATCAGGACCCTTTACTGTATGATGGAGCTTCACAACAGCTCTCTACCCGCTATTCCCTCCATGCAAAGGTGCAAGCAAGTTCATGGCAGTATCCCCCTTAACCAAAATTTTCTCTTACTGTGTTTAAAAATGAAGACTGTTCAAGAGCCCTCATTCAAACACAGCTGTAGAAAATAAAAGACTATGGTGTTCCCTTATCATTTTAATTAGTATTTCAAGGCCAAAAAATTCCCAACCTTGGATCCAGTTCACCCTTAGCATCATAGATGCCTCACTTTTGTACTAAGAGTTGACACAGAAAAAGAAGTTAATAAAAAACTCCAGTGACATCTTTTGTTGTCATATTATTCCTCCTGATCACTTTAACTGTCAGTTAATTCACCATGACTAAAAAACTGTGACTAGGACAAAAGAAAGTAAAGATACAGTGAGCATACTGAATGTGAAGGTTCTTTCACCATGCTTTCTTTCCTCCATTTCTTTTTCTTTTTTTTTGTGTTCTTATTGTTTTTTTTTTTTTTTTTTTTTTTTTTGGGGGCCTAAATAATTTCTAGTCAAAACATCTCTGCTAACTTTATTTTCCACTCCTAAAACCAATTTAGAATAATGCTTTTGTCCTGTGGGCATTCCCATGTTGAAATAGCTTTCTGCTTTTGTTCCTACAACACAATTCTTCACCAGCAATGGATTACAATAGCTTTATGTTTAGTAATAGCACAGCATAAGCAGAGCTGACTTGATTTGTGTGGACATGGAGAAGATTGTTAACTTCTCTGTAGGTTAATTTCCTTGTTGGTAAAATGTTTCTACAGGATTACTGTGAGGGTTCATCAGTTAGCATTTACATGATACTTTGAGAATTCTGGATAGTCAGAACTACATACATATCTTATATAAACACATATATGATATATATATGAGATATATATGTGTGTGTATATATATGTATATCTATCTATATGAATGTAAGTATGTACACATACAAATGTATATATACATAAATATCACAAGTTGCTATTTGTTGATATGTTCCTTTTTCTTAAATGTTGCTTGTAATGTATTTACCCTACATAGTATGAAGAAGGATTTTTCCTCACTGAAAAATCACCCTCAACTCCTTTTTATCCCTTTTTAACCCCTCCATGCCCCCAGGAACTCACAGTAGAATGTTTTGCTTTGTCATGTGTTTTAACTTACGAATTAGGAAATAGCTTTCCTCTGATCTCCCAAGCTGCCCTATTCCAGAGCTTATTGAAGCACCAAGTCTTTCCTTCTTGGCCTTTCTAAGATGGCCTTTCTGAACCAGACGTAGAACAATTTGGCAGCCCCTGGTGTCTCCCACATGGCACAGCCTTCTACATTTCACAAATGCCCTGTTAACAGACCAGCATCTCATACAAAATTTTGACTCATAATTTCTTAAGAAAAACAATGCACTGAGAATGCAAAATAAAATAGTTAGAAAATTCAGATTCCAAAGGTTTAACTGTTAATGCATTTAGACAAAGATTGTTGCCAGAAAATATTTTCAGTACAGCAGTAAACAGTGTATCAAAATAAGGATGAGCTGTAAAAGAAAAGAAGTAAGAGAGATCCATCTTCTAGAGGCACTGATGTCTTTTTAGTGATATGAAGCATTGAGTTACCATTGAGTTATGGGTGTTATAGAAATGGCTTTACATGTAAGAAATCTAGGGAATAAATTATGGCCTTTAACACCTGCTAGAAACACAGAAGTGCTTACAAGTTCCTTAACCTTTTGACAAACAGGAAATTTTTCTTAGGTACAAGATAGAATTCTGTTTGGGGAAGAAGAGTAAAAATCCTGGTACACCAATGTGGGATCCAGATCATTGTCAAGTATTGCCAATAAGGGAGAGCAGAGCAGCACATCATGGATAAGTGCTGTAATGATCAGCTTTGGAATACTGTGAAATTAATTTCAGAACTAAGTATTTTTTTATAAAACTGATTACATTTTCTTCAAAATCTCCTAACACCCACACCCCATAGAAAAGTATAGGCCTTTCTATTTGTATTAATTTGATTCATTATGACAATACCGTCACATCACAGCCACAAGCTATAAAGAAATCCCCAAGTATGTGCTACGTTTTATACCATCCAGCTAACAAACAATAATGGAAAGAAGAAAAGATGCAAATAGATGAGTGATACCACCCCCACATACTTGCTGATTTTCTAGAAAGTGAAAACATTAAGAAGCATAAAAGAAAAGCACACAAATTTGTCTCCCACAGAATGAGTAGCTGTTCAAAGACAAATGACAAGACATAAAATAGCATCCATAAAAGCAATGAATCATCTAACTCTACAGAAATTTACCAGCATCATGCAGCTGATTAGTGAATTTGCGGTTGTTGATCGTCTAGGGTAATTTCTAACAAAACATCAAACAATTCATAGGTGTATGAGGATCTCAGTGGGTGTTTTCATCCACTAGCAAATGCATGGGGAAATTTCTTGAAAGCTGTCAGAGAAGAATGTGCTAATTTACACCTGCCGCTCTTCTTCCATAGTGCTCTGTTCTTTGGCCTTTGAAGACTAACATAAAATCCTGAGAAATCAATGGAAAGACTTCCTCATTTCACTGGGGTTTAGAACATATCTTGAAGAAAATTTTGTAGCATGGTTAAGGTACTTTTGGTTAGAGGAAGATGTAGAGTAATGTTCATTCAACTCTCAGAGCTGTGAATTAGCAATATGAAATCATGTTGCTATCATCATCCACGCGTACAACACAGCACTAAAAATATACACTTGGTTTCTTGCAGTTTTTTACAGTGTGTTAGAAAAATTAAAGCAACAGTTGAAAAGCCAGCACTGCAGTAGAAATTTCTCCATTGCTTTTCACTAGCAAAAGAAACAAAGCAAATCTAGGATACGGCATTTATTGTCATCACGGGAGGCAACTTGGAGTCAAGCTGACTATATATCTCTTTATTAATTCGTTTGAGCAAGAACAATTTATTGCAAAGGAATGCAGATAGATGACTGCTTGCTGATCACCGATTGCTTCAGCCATGTCTAAGTGGCAAATATATTGATATCCTTCTGTTCTTCAGAAGCAGATCAGATCTCCAGAGGACCTATACCTACACACAGATTGCTGAAAGCGTAACAGTCACACTGACAACCACAACACTGGAATTCCATCTCTTTCAGTAACGGTGGATACAAGTTTCCACGAAGAAGTCTATTATTGTCAGGCAGATCCTGCTCAGAATCCTGCTCTTCCCTGACAAAAGCACACATCCTCTAGACCATTATCTATCTTACTGCTGGTGACACCATTGTGGGCATCAAAGAAGACACCTTCAGTGTTTTAATAGCACACCATAAACACTTGAAGCCTAAGGAAAAAAAATGCAAAAGCAAGGCAATAGCATTGCATACATGAAGAAGTCTTAGCAGCTTGACAAATTTGCTGGTTTTCCTCTTTCATATAACAAATTTCACATTTTTTTTCTCTGGGGAATTCCTCTTTTTTACACACACTATTTTGCTTTCTACTCTTTACATGATATACTATACTACTTGTCAAATATTATATCTTTTCACAGTGATCTTCTGGAAGGGCTAATTCTATTTAAAAGGCAGAACTATACAATACAAGGCCGTTTGCCTCAATTTTTCTGCTGAGGGTCACTGAGCCACACATGAACAGTTCATGTGCATGTGAACACTTCTACACTTCCTTCTGTGAAATCAGATCACTTTCTGTGTTTGCAATGACATTTAAGACAGACCGACTAGCAAGATTTCCAAAACTGTTATTGAATGTTCTAAACTTCACAGAAATTTCTGGAGTTGTCTCTGAGTGAAAGAGCAGAAAATTGAATAGAAGAGGCCACCCTGAGTTTTTACAATTGAACTATGCAAGGGGTACAGAACATGTGCAGAAGTAAATGAAGTTCAGTTTTCAGAGTGTCTGTGGCATCTTAAATTTCTGCAACTTAGCAAAAGTGATTCCTAAGATAATATATGTCACAATATCATCAGATGACAGACTTCTTACTTCATCATCATTATATATATGTGGGATCAGACCAGTAATACTGATTCAAAACTGATGTGACATTCCACAACTCATTCAGAGCTGTGTGTCAACACTTGACAGGATTATGTCTCTGAGGATGTTGGCATTACAGGGAGCTCATAAAAGCCCATTGAACTCATGACTCCTGCTAAAAAAGTCCCCATGTTAAAGGAAACTAATTATTCTCCAGGAGTGAATTTCATCCCTCTGCAAGAAACTCACTCAAGACCTCCACGTTTCTCAAGTCCCAATTAGATCCTTAGAGGAAGGCAGAAATGGTGCTAAATGGTGTGAAAAAGATGGCACAGAACCACTAAACAGAGGAGGACTTTATTCCCTGCGAACATTACAACTGGAGAGTGAGGAAGCTGATCTAACCAAACATGGTTTTGTTACAGGAACTTGTATCCTCAGGCTCACTCAAGTGAACTCACATGGACATGCATGTGTGTGTGTACTCATGCCCACAAAAAAGAGCCAAAACATCGTGTAACTGTCATTGCAAGTCTGAATTAAAAACACAAACAGAAAAAAAAAAATAAAAAAATGCCCTGTTTAGAAATTAGTCCTAATGTGACATAATAAAAATAAATGTAAAAACTATCAGATCCTTGCTATTGACCAATACTCTTGGGAACTCAAACATAATTTAAAATTATTTATCCATAAGAAGACAGGAATGATACATGAGAACTCAAATACAGTATCTACATCTATGTATGAGAGATCATGGCTTTGCTCTAATCTAATATAATCAGAAGTGTGATCTTTTTTTTCTCTTGATGAAGAATCTTGTAAGAGAAAAAAAAAAAAAAAAAAAAGAAAACTCAATGCTGAGAAAGCACCAGTGAAGAACAAGTCACTCTCTATGACATTTCATTTCTTAGCAGCTTGAGAGATTAATACTCCCTTCTGCAGCTCATGCATTACTATTTCTAGCTATCCAGAAATGAAAAATCATGTACTCATCTCATTCTTTACTGCATAAATGTTATACAAAGAGAATGGAAATTTGCATTTAGGTCTTCTTTTCTGTTAAAATATTACAGACTTGATAACATTAGGGTGAGAAATACTTTAGTGCCTGTGCACTTTCATATTCAGGATCACTGAAACAGCTTAATATATTCTAATTACAAGGTGGGAAATGAGAGACTTAAATTATATTAAATTATGTGGGGGCTACACTGATTTGAAAACTCTTGTCATATCTACATTACATAGAAAAACTAATGATACATCCTTCCATACGCAGAATCACTGAGGGCAGAACTGCCCAACTTAGCAGCAGCTGACAACTGAGGAAGAACGTAATGTTGCCAGTATCTTTTTATGGTAACCGAATATCAGAGACAAAGGCTATTACAAGGACGTTTTAATGCAGAGAGCTATTTTAACATGCAGTAAACACTATTGTGCTAGGAGTATACATAGCACATGCACAGCCTGGTGAGGAAAGGCTTGTTGGGTGATTCACAGGTTCACAGATTGGTAGGGGTTGGAAGAGACCTCTGGAGATCATCTAGTCCAACCCTCCTGCTAAAGCAGGATCACCTGGAGCAGGTTGAACAACGTTGCATCCAGGTTTACCTAGAGTATTTTCAATCCCTGAAAGTGGTTGTAGAAGTGGGTATTGTGGGTATAAGTGGGTTGTATTACGTGGGTGGATAGTATGGTTCAGTTATGTCTCCCCTTGAAATGGACAACTTTGTCCTGTCAGTGAAATGAGTGAAATTTGAGCTTGACAGAATAAGCTGTTATAGTCATGAGATTGTCATTGATTAATTTGTTACTAGAATCAATAGCGTAAAGCTGAAGTTACTTGATCTGAATGTTGGGGTCAGGAAGATAAAGTGGTTCCATATTCAACAGCGTCAAGAAAGACACCTGAGTTCTCATAGATCTCACTCTGCAGCATTCTTCTTTTCTTCTACAATAGCATTTATACCCATACGAGAAATTTCTGGCACAGATTTTTAGAAAAGCCAACACTTCCACTGATATGTTATGCTGTTTCCAGACAAAGAAACTCCTCAGTTTTATATGCTTTTTTTTATCTTTCATACAATGAGCTATTCAGATGTTTCTATTAAGACTGGCCAGACCAAACAAGAAATTTGGTTTTAATTCATTTCTAATGATGGGAGCAGAAACCTGATTGAGACCCTCTAAGGAATATCAGATTTAGCATTATTTCAGAAGAAAAGCCTCTAAAAAGATATTTCTCTAGGTCTGGAGATTGAAGTGTGAAAGAATGATAGAATTTTCCAATCTTTAAGGTTGGAAAAGACCTCTAGGATCATTGAGTCCAACCCAACATCACCATGTAAGAAATGCAAAGTTTTTCAGATATGGGTTTTATCACATCCATATGCATAAGAGACTTTCATCCAGCAGTAACGAAACATTACTTGAGTCAGAAGAGGGTGTGCATGGGATGCTTGTCCTCTAAGTTTCTCCCACAGGAAGATTTTACAAGCATGAGAGTGGAAGACAATAAGATACTAAGATTATATGGAAGAGCCAACTTCCCTTCAGACTACCACAGCTATGGTAATAACACGGATAGAGAGGGGCCATCTCTCTCTCTCCACCCTCTTCCTCCTAAGCCCCCCTCCTGACTTAAAACACATCTTATTGCAAGGACACTCAAAGATTTTAGGGGGCTGTTGGTCTTAAGGTAATTTTGTATTTCTAGCAATTAAAGATACCCTTGTGCACTTTTTTTAAACTCTCCAGCTTAGAGTAAATCTTGAATCAGACAGAAAAAAAAATATAAAATTGTACCAAAAGGGGTAAAGCAGGAAAAATACCAGCTTTCATCCAGCCTAACTTCATTTCGTTGCTCTTAATATCTACCATAAAAATAAGTTAGCTGGTTAACACCAGAAATCTGTTCCTCTTGTACACTAATTTCTACCCTTGTAACAACAAAGATGACGGTGCTTACTAGACTGTAATTCCCACTTTTCTCGCCAGGGCTCATCTCACAAGTTGAACTTGGCCAGTTGAACTAATGAAGTACTAAATCTGTGTATTGACCTCAGGCTTTCTGCTTCAGCAGCTGTTTTAAATCTGAGTCTGTAAAATTATAAGTGTGAGTACCTTCTTTCTGAATTGTGCACTTTGAAGGGGCAAGTACTGGGATTATATATATTTCTATTTCTATTTCTATTTCTAATAACCTAAATATTGCATGTGATATACTTTATTTTCTATGATGTCATAATTATGGTCATTATCCATCTGTTGTTAACTGGGATTTACTCACCCACTTTTCATTCCTAATATGCTGCTTCCCTTGAAATGATAGAAAAAAATTTTAAGTTCAGATTTTCTGAAAGCTGATATCTAACCCCATATTTCATAAAGCTTTTTCACACTCAGAATTCACAAGTTCTGTTACTTATTGTACCATACAACAGCATAATATTGAAGAAAACACGTCAAAGTTTTCAACTAGTGTTAAACTACTGAAGGAATGTGCCCAGAAGGGAGGCTATTGCTGTACTTCCTGCACTTTTGCGTAACAAATGTCTAAGAAATTTATGATAATTTTGTTAATGTTTCATAACTATGAAGATAAACAAAACCATTCCATAAATTAAGAGCACTTACTAGTTTTTCAGTTATAATTTGTACTATAGGTGGATAAGAAAGAAATAGAAAGAAATTAAGAAGGGGAAATGAGATATAAGATGTATTACAGAATAAATAGCAAAAATAGATATATTTTATTTCTCTTGACATGCTACTACTAAGGAACAACTGTCTTTTGGAATACGATTTTCCAGTTTCCTTTGGGAAAATGGTGAATCTCCCAAGAACTTCAATGGCGCTTTCTGACAAGATTCCCCATGATTTTACTAAACATCTGTCCTCTGTGGTATGCAATTATACTGCTCTTTTCTCGTCACATTGACCTCCAAGTTCAACTGCCTCTGACATGAGCAGCAGGAGAGAGCAAGCAGCTCAGTACCGTGTGAAAAGAAAATCATGAAGCTGCAAGTTGAATGTAAAGTCATTATCGGGGCAAATGGAAATACTGGAGAGTGGCTCAGCGTACAACCTGGGGGAAAAACACTGCATAGAGACTGAGCAGTGCCAACCATGCTGCTTATTTATCTTCTAATGTATTGATGGGGCAAAATTCCCTCATAAAGCCTTATCTTCTCAATTCTCTTGTGAAATTACCCTCACACTTAGTAATAGCGCACTCCAAAACAAAGACAGGAGGCAGGGGCTTTGGACTGGGTGAAAGAATATAAGGCTAATTGAAGGCAGGTTGCTCACTGGTAGCTTTTACATCTAAGGAATGATGATGAGGAGGAACAGTTTATTTGTTTTGGCTCAAAAATATATGCCAGAGGCCTCATTCTGTCAGAGACATGCACTTGTTAAGTGTTCTCTATGATTCGGAGATTAACCCATACAACATAACAGCAGCAAGTGTACTTCTATCCAGCAACACCCTCCCCAAGATAAATTACACCCACACCATGTTAATCTTCCTCTGTGGAGGGGGAGCAGGAAACATAGACCATTACTAAGACTTACAGCAGAAGGAATGATGCATTTGATATGCGTAACATCAGGTGCATGGAAAGGGCACATCTTAGTAATACTGCCCCAAGGGTGAAAATTGGACAGCCAGTGTCATCATTAATCTTGCAGCACTGTCTAAAATGGTACAGTCATTTAGTCCAACAAAGCCTTTCTTAACAGCCAGGATACATATTTGATTTTGATCCAGTGACAAATGTCTTTTGATGGCTTTCTGGCAGGCCAGTAACTTGCAGGATTAAGTATCTGCAAGAAAGCTGAACACAAGAGTCACTATAGAGGGCTCTGAGTTTCAGATCCTTTCTGATAAGGACAGTAATTTTTTTACAAGACACTTCTGCAGAGAACTGTCTTCAGAGTGTACTGTGTAGCACCACTATTTATTCATACTCCTGTAATTCTATTAATGAATGAAAAATATGCAATCACAGTAGTTTCTTGCATGCAATTCAATCAATGTTAAAAAATTAGTCTTATACTAAGTTTTCAATTCAGTGCTCTATTTGTGTAGCATCGAGAAACCAGACATCAGGTGGGCACTGAAATCTCTCCAGCTTTTGAATAATGAAAATGATATTAAAGAAAGCATAACCTTTTCTCCACTAAATCATCCTTTGAACATTGGGAATCTGTTCACAGGAGTTAATTAGGTTATGCACATGCCAATGCAAATGTTCTAGCCTTTAATCTTTCAAAAATATTTGGAAAGGGCTTTTTTCTCTCAATATAGAATGTATTTATGTAATTCATCACCACAGACCCAGCACAGCCATACATTACAACTCTTTGTTTGCTCCTGTTGAAATGTATACTACTTCCAGAAAAAAAACAGCATCAGTGAAAACAGAGAAATAAAATGGGATTAAAATAGTAGTTCTGCAAATGTTTCAGACGGTTTCATAAAAGATCATGTTCCATTAACTACAGGTCTGTGGAATAGAGAGCTCAGAATATAGCAGAAAACTGCATGCATTTTACTTGCCTATTTACTCACCAGTTTGAACAGGAATAAGTACTTACCGTGGTAACCCTTGTGTGACATGGAGACTGAGAAAACTTTTTTTAAGACACAGATGCTACACATAAGGTATGTGGCTTGTGGATTTGCACACTGCCCTATTCATGAACAGTGAGAATGACACCATCTTACCCTCAGCGAGTTATGTCTCGAAAACCATACTTCTGGAAAAGAACGTTATTTATGTTACATATGAATAGTTACAGTTTGTGTGTTTAAGATGTGAATGCCTCTTTTTGGTTGTGCACCCACTGGAACACATAACATATCCTTACCTCCTTCAGTGCTTTGGGAGTGTAATGTTGGACTTAATGACTAGCAATGTGGGGTAGCCTTGTGAACACCACAAATGGGACTTTTATTCATTTTCCATAATGAATGGAGAATGTATAAAGCCACTGCACATGCAGACAGTCTTGTGAATCCAGAAAAGTTCAGAAATGGAGTGGTATAACTGGAAACAGACGATTAGGTGCTTACGGACACTAAAACTTAGCAGAAGACTATTTTGTAAAGTTGGTACCTTTTAGAATTAGGAGAAAAAAAAATTGACTGAATATACATTCATGTCTTTTTTACAGTCGTGCGTCCACTTGCGTGGTTATGAGAATAAACATATGTAGAATCCAACTTCAAAGTTGAACCCATTATTATTGAGCTGAGTTTACGGTTCCTAAGGAGAGGATTACTCGTAAGAGGAGATACTTGTTAACTCTGTATATGCTCCCTCTTATCAGCCAACTGTTGATATTTTCTTGTGTCCCTCAAACACCACTTACTTTTCCCACTTAAGTCCGCATAGTCTTTTATCGTATATTTGCCATCTATGGAAAGCAGATAACCATTCCTCAGCTGGTCTTGCTTTGCATGCATCCCAATACATACAAAGCTTCTCTTTGTTCCTCCCAAGAAAACTTTTCAAATGCTGTCATGTAGGAACTCCCTCCAAAGTAGTCTCACAGGAGGCAGGTGCTATTCTACCTTATTTTGTTCAAGAAGAAAGAAGGAAAATGCAGCTATGTACATCCCGTGATGGGGACAGGATGGATAAATGCAGCAGCAGAGTCTTTAGTTTAGGAACCAGTCATCCAGGGGCTTGAAAGAAATTCATTGTGAAGGACTCACCACTACTTTCCAAGACCTGACAGATCCAACTCACTGCAGGCCACATCATCCTACAAAACTCTAGAAATTAAACGCTTTTCAAAATGCAAACAGACATGACAGGACAAGGGTTTGTTGTGAATACGCAGTGTAGAACACATGCAAATAATCAGCAGAGAGTTATTTAAAGTCTATGTTCCTTGGTTTGTGACCATCTGTTTTATTCTGCATTGGGAGAAGGTTCAGTGCTGTGAAAAATGAGGGGATGCCTTGATCCGTCAAAAGGGTGCTATACATAGAAGCTTCCTAACACAATAATAAATAACAATGATATAACCCCACAATGTGTCCTGCTACCTAGATTACCATTTTGTTTCCACACAAACCATTTGTTGAAATTTGCTTAAACCAGGAAATTATGGAGCACAGGGTGGAGATTAGGCATTTTACCCCATCATCTCATTCCTTCAAGAAGCACCACATATTACTGCCAACTTGTTTATGTTGCATTAACAGTTTTTAACCTCTTTCCTAGGAAACAAATCATATTAGAATTTAATGCCTCAGGAAGTTTCCTAGCAACACATAGACAAAGAGGATATTGCCTTTAATTACTCTGAGGGGTATCCTAGAAAGGTATCTCTTCTAACCCAGGCAGGTCTGAACAGGTTCCAGTTGGCAACTGAGGCAAAGAATACTAGACACAGAGAGGGAGAAAGTGAAGAAAGGTGATGAGTGCAAGATTGCCTTTCTGATTTGCTGGGTTGTTTGCTCAGCCAAACAGTGTGGATTATCAGATAAACTATTGTGAACCATTGCCATTTTTCTAATGTAAATGAAACCACTCAGAGTGGGATGCCTACATACTTTCAAAAATACATCATGCTAAATCATGGTAAATAATAACTAATAAATGGTTCAGTAATGAGTAATAGGAGGAGAAAGAGGTGTGAAAGACTTCTTATGTTACAGTGCTGGCTGTCTTTGATAAATTGCCACAGAGAACAGGCAAGAGTAAATATCAGAATTAAGAGTCTGCTATTTCTCCAGGGGCTATGCTAATGACCCCACCCCAGCTCCTGCTGGAATAAAACCTCAAAGCTATTAACTCGTCCAGTTGACTGAAAAAATCCTGCCCCGAAGAATATTTTAATTTTTCATAATGTCTACAAGATGCCTAAAAAAACTCAAACAGCCAAGCCTTTATTCTAACATCCATGGAAAGCTTCTATTTAAGTGGCTATGTGACTGATGCAGTGTATTGGTGCCTCGAGGGAAAAATATCAAGACTAAATATGGATTCATCAGTTTCTAAAATGCAGCCACATTTCCAGCAAAACGTATACATCACACTTTACTAAAATTTGCCCATTTCCCACGTTTTTCATGTACAAGCAATAGATGGCTGTTTTAACAGATATAAAGATTAATATTAGTCATAAGAACAAGTAAACTAAATACTTCTTCTTTAAAAACTACCCTTTAAATCTCATTAGTTCAATCTGACAGTGAAAGAGCCCTGATTTAGAAATGATTTACACTGCACAGGTTGTTTGTCCAGATTTAGAGTTCTTTTATGAAATGAAAAACGTGAAGATGAATTTAATATTTCTCAAATGAATAGGCATGGGGCTTGAAATCTTCCTTTGACAGAGGTAACTGCATTTTGATTCAGTGTTAATAAATTCACTTTTGTAAGATTGGGGGTTTTTTTTCTTAGATTCATTCTTAGTTACTGCCCATCAGTCTCTGTGTAAAGCTATCTCCTCCATCAGAAAAAAGCAACACAACCAGCCAAAGAACAAATATATAGGATTAGTACATTATGAAGAATAAAGAGCAGCTTTCAGCTCTCTGTCATGGATGGTATTTATCACATTTCTCCCTACCCAGCTCCTAACAACGCTGAGGAGATAAAGTAGGCTGGATGCATTTTTTTTCTGTACAGTGTGTTTTACAACAACAATAATAGTAAGAAGACTGGGAGATGATGCATGTATTTTTCTTCTTCATAGTTTTTATTTTTCTTAGAAAGAAAAAAATTACTTCTACAAAAAAGTGGGCTTAGACTTTTCTGTCTGTTATGCTAATATATTCATAGAAAAAGCTGGTGCTAAGGGCGGTTCTCCAATTAAGACAAATGAGGCACATTGAATTTCTCCCTCAGGGCACAGCAGGGGTGCTGGCAAAATCTACTTTATTCTTTCTGTCAGGGCTGAACTGGAAACAAAAGCATGAAAATTCAACACATCCACTTACAGAATAATAAAGGCTGTTGTTTAAAGCGTGAAGAGTTTTGGCACCCTTCTGGGGCCTTATGCAAATCATTCTTCCTCTCAACTGCTACCAAACCATCGGTCTTGGAAATTAAAGATGTACTTGGTCGGTTAACAGCTGAAAAGAGAAGAGCAGCCTGAAAGTCAATTAGATTTGTATTAAGCAAATAAATCAGGTCTGACTGATATTGGCTAAACTAAAATGCATTATTATGGTCTGACAGTAATTCTAATTTGATTGACAAATGTATGTAGTGTATTATTAAGCTAAATGAAAGATGAGAATAATCCTATTATTTTTTTTAGAACAGCTTTCAAGCAAATAGCCTCCCCCTCCCCCAAAACAATAAAGACCACCAATGTTGTATTGTTATCTACAGTACAGTTAAAAAAAATCCCAGAAGTGTATTTTATGATATTAAAATAATTAAGACAGAGTATGACCTTTAGAAAATGACATTTTTGTACAGATTTTTTTGTGGTTTTTCCTAAATACAACAATGTATGAGGTTAAGGTAATTTTTGTTTGTTTGTTTTTTGTATCTCCTCCTTACAGAAAGCCTCACACTGAAAGTGATGGTGCTGTATATCATATGCTAGTAAAAATGCTAGCATCTTACTTGGAGTGGTACCGTTACCAGCCATAGCACCAACTGTAACAACAGCAGCAAATTTTAGGGAAAACAAAAAAGCTTAGCACATATGATGTTAATAAGAGCAATGCAGCTATTAATCAATTACATTTTTTTCCATTCTTGGAGCAAACACACCAAGTACTATTGCAACTAAAAGAACCTCTGCAACTAAGAAAAAAAGCCCAAATCTGGCCTTATAGGATGGTATATGCAACAGTATGTGAATGTAATTTAGACAGACAACCATCCTTTATGCATATGCAGAACAGGATTTGTAATGTAAATGACTCTATAGGTGGCTTACTGCCTATGCTTGTGTGCTAACACCCAGTCTGTATGTTCCTGCCAAGGGTTTCCTTTCAGAAGCAAGGCACGCGCAAACACACTTGTGCGGTTGTAGAAGTCTGACAGTCAGAGCTTTATCATCCTTTCTACTTCCTGAGGATAAATTATTAATGCTGTACATTGTTTGTTTTTCTTGTGAAAGGGAAAGATACCACACTGCACTAATATGGTCAGGAGCCAGGATCTGCCTGTCAAAATACAGCACAAAACCCAGACAGATCAGTGTTAACTTTAAGACTATATACTCAGAAAGTATCACAACAGCCAATAAAACAGTGGTGGAGCGCTTTATATAACTGGCGCACCAATAAGTGCACAGTTTTGGTCACTGCTTTTTGGGCTTAGGTTTTATGTATCTGAAGGATATCACAAGATTTTAATAAGAAAAATGTCAAATACCTCTTTGCCTCAAGCTTTTCTGCATTTGTAGTTTTGTGGAATCCTGTTTTTTTGAGATAACATATGGAAAACAGAAAACCAGTGTGAGTGAGTAAACGTGGTGGTACAGAGGGAAGTGCAGAAGAATTTTGTAAATGCTTTTAAAACTCTGAATTCAAGGCTAGAGCTGGCAGAATACTTCAAAAAAGTGTTCATAAACACATGCTGGAATAAAAATAATATATCTACTTTGATGGTGTTGAGATGTTTTTATTTGTTTTCCATACACATTTGTACAAGTGATTTTTTTGTTTGTTTCATTTTCAAGAATGTTAATTGAAAGCAAAGAGCTGGGCAATAGCCATGCAAATCATTGAAGTAAATGTTTTTGGATTTTTTTCTGAAGTGAACAGGAAACCTCTAGATTAAAAAAAAATGTGGAAAAAATGGCTGTTTGTTAAAAAGAAATTCTAAACTTGTTATAGGCCTGATTCTACTTAAAGTCCTTGCAGCCCACCTTTTTCGTCTGATATGGTTTATTATGGGATAATATGGAGGGCCACGAAACTGATCAGAGGGCTGGAGCACCTCTCCTATGAGGACAGGCTGAGAGCGATGGGGTTGTTCAGCCTGGAGAAGAGAAGGCTCTGGGGAGATCTAATTGCTGCCTTCCAGTACCTGAAGGGGCCTACAGGAAAGATGGAGAGGGACTGTTTATCAGGGAGTGTAGTGACAGGAGAATGGGTTTAAGCTGAAGGAGGGTCGATTTAGATTAGATGTAAGAAAGAAATTCTTTACTGTGAGGGTGGTGAGGCACTGGAACAGGTTGCCCAGAGAGGTTGTGGAGGCCCCATCCCTGGGAGTGTTCAAGGCCAGGTTGGATGAGGCTTTGGGCAACGTGGTCTAGAGGAGGGTGTCCCTGCCCGCGGCCGGGGGGTTGGGACTAAATGATCTTTCAGGTCCCTTCCAACCCAAACCATTCTATGATTCTATGATTTCTGCTTTGCATCTCATACCTCAAAACCATGACGTGCTATTTTTTAACAATGTTAAACCCACACAGGGATTAGAAAAATGGAAGAAAAAGTTTGCCCTTTTTTTTCTTTCAGTTGTGACTGACCCTCTCCTGGGAAAGAGAGAGGTCAGCTGTTTTAACAAAGTCTTTCATCTGTAATAAATACAGGAACAAAACAAAAAGGACCTGAAATTAAACAGAAGATCTGAAATCTTACGGGAATATTGCTAAAAAAACCCCCCAAACAACCAAAAAACAAGACCAAGATTTGCACACTTCTGGGTTTAATGAAAAGATCAGTACCTTTTACTTTATTATTAGCTAACTTTAAAAAAAATTAAGTCTTGCACAGCATATTGAGTCACAATATAATAATTCTTGGCAAGGCACAGACCCACAGAAGGACTGAGGTCAGAAGGGACCTCTGGATATCACCTAGTTGAAACTGCCTGCTCAAAGCAGAATCAGCTAGGTCAAGTTGCTCAGGACTTTGGATCTCTCCACAGATGGAGGTTTCACAACCGCTCTGGGCAACCTGTTGCACTGTTTGATCACTCTTTTTTTTTTAAAAAAAAAAGAAAAGCTTCAGTGGAATTTTCTGTATTTAAGTTTGTGCTCAGTGCCTTTTGTCCAGTCACTGGGCACTACTGATAGACAGTTTGGCTCCATCTTCATTATATCCATGTCCTGGTTTCAGCTGACTTACTTTTTCTTCCTAGGTACAGTGCTGTGTTTTGGATTTAATGTGAGAACAATGTTGATAACACACTGATGTTTTAGTTGTTACTGGGTAGTTGTTGTGTCTACATTAAGTCCAGGACTTTTCATCTTCTCCCGCCCTGCCAGGTGCACAAGAAGCTGGGCGAGCACAGCCAGGACAGCTGACCCAGGCTGACCAAAGAGATATTCCCTACCACATAATGTCATGCTCCCTATATATCTATAACTGGGGAGGCTAGCCGGGAGACATATTCGCTTCTTGGAAAAAGACTGCATGTTGGATTGTTTTATTTTCCTTTCGCATGTGGTGAGCAATTGTATTTGTACATCACTTTTATTATTGTTGTTGTTGTTGTTGTTATTATCTTCCTTTGTTATCTTATTAAACTGTTTTTATCTCAACCCACGAGTTTGGTTTTTTTTTCCCATTCTCTTTCCCATCCGGCTGTGGGAGAGGGGAGAGGTGTGGGAGAGGGGAGAGGTGAGGGAGCGGCTGCGTGGTGCTTAGCTGCCAGCTAGGGCAAAACCACAACAGTCCCTCCCCCTCCCCCCTGATATTTATACACATGGGTGAGATTCCCCTCAGTCTTCCCTTTTCCAAGCTGAACAGTCCCAACTCCCAGCTTCTCCTCACACGTCATATACTCCAAGCCCTTAATCACCTTTGCAGCCCTTTGTTGGCCTCATGTGTTACGTACTGGGAGGCACGCCAGGTGTTTCTCAGTAGCAGTGAGGATCACCTCCCTCGACCTGCTGGCAATAGTCCTCCTCTAATGCAGCCTGGAAAGTACCACTTGTTGCAGATTTCTATTTGAGTTAGCAGGAGACATACACAAGCATTCAATGCTCAACAGTAATCTAGTACTCAGCTCTTAAATGCAATAAACTAACTCCATGCTTTGCACGAACTCATAAATAGAAAGTAAATTTTAATGGCAAGGAGAAAGAAAGTTTCAGCAATCTCAAGGGAATCCATGCTGACCATTAGGTCAGTGATGCCTGTGTATCTCATAGTAAATGAGTGCCTTTTACTAACCTAACTACAGACAGTGCAGCTCATCCAGGATTGAAAGGGGATGGAAAGGACTACACAGCATGTATCACTGCTTGAACCTGGTCTCAGTTGCACCTGGACCTCACACTGGGAGCTGAAGTTTTTACAGAAGGTCTCATTTTCTTCTTTTACTGCTACTTTGACCGCTGACATAGGAAAGGGTATCAAACAGGTCTCCTTCTCATTTTGTCTGTCTGTGTGATGTACATACTCTTTCCCAGGCTTCAAACCTCTCTAGCAGTGAGACTGGAGACTTCTCAGTCTTCTCATCCTCTGCTCCAAAGGAGAAAAAATGTACCCCAATTTCCACGTCAGCTTTTTAAAAAAAATTCTCACAAATAATAAGGAAACAACCTACAGACACAAATGGATTAAATGGCAGAGTTGGTTTTGTCCTTCTGTCTCAAGGAGCCATTTCTTCCCATACATGGCAAAAAATATTTTCTAGCACCTCCAGTCCAAACTGATCACCACTTGCCAGAAGCAGTGCTGAGAGCTATGCTCTTCTTTACATGGATCCCACTGAATTTCAGATTTCCAAGTTGCAGGTTTCCAGGTGGGCAATGTGTATACACAGAACCAAAAAATGCTCTTAAGATGTAAAGGTACAACGCCATGATCTGAAGGTGGCCTGTGGGATTTAATGTCTTTTCTTTCTTTTTTTTTTTTTCTCTTTTCTTCTTTCTTTCTAAACTATAATTTTAGAGTTAGGGCTGCACAGGTATTGTTTTTTCTTTAACAGATAGCACCTCATATATACACTATCCACTTACATACCAGTAAGCCTAAGCTACAGTCTACATTCAATAATGTCCAGTACTAGTAGCACTCTGATGAACATAAAGCAAAAATGAAGAGGAAATTAATCTCATTTGTGACATTTTAGCTCTCATAGTTTTATTAACAACAAGCTGTAATAAGTACAATACAGCTCCAAAAGATATTGGAAAATTTAAACAATTATTCTTTTTTTTCCCAGAAGCACACCCTCCTCACTTTCAAACTAGAGGCTGGGTACTATTTTAATGAGATATTTGGTTGGGGGTTTTAAAAAAAATGAGAACAGTTCATTTAGTAAAACAGCAATTAATGTTGAGGGGATTATATCTGCCTTTTGGACTTTTAAAGGTTTTGAAAGCTAATCTAAAAATTTATTTTCTTAAGATAATATTCTTTAAAAACAACACCCTATCCTTTTATGTTTAATAAGCTGAAGACTTGCAATTTAAGGTAAATAATACAATACTACTATAAAACTCAGGATACCCAATATGTCTCTTAAAACTATATTAATAATACATGATTATATGATCAGTTTTTAATGGCAATTCCCCATCTTACTGCTGTATATTAAAGCCACAGTAGAATTGTTCTCTCTCACACACATATATATGACTAATATTTAATTTTCCTGCTACACTTTTATTAAGAACCTTTGCATCTGTAGGCGATTCCAAATTAGCAACTTCTTATTAAATTCAGATAATTTAAAACAAGTAAGTTGACATACCTACTAAAATCTAATGGTGGTGATATAATGTGGTTTCATCCCTTCTTTTCATTTTACATTCTTTTAATTTTGATTGCCTCTATTGAACTGCACTTGATGGACATTTAATGCACTTGCATTATCCTCTTAGAACCAGCCTTATCATCTATTGTTTACAAAAAGTACTGAAACTTCTTTGCTGAAACGATTGGACTTGTGGTAATTTACGAATGCAAATATTTTTTTTTTTTTAAAGAGAAGAGCCTCAGTACTGTTTTCCAGGAAGATAAATACCACTTCAGCAGTGGTAGATACTTATCTCCCCTCCTTCAGTGGGGAAGTAAATATTGGGTGGAACCGAGGTGGGAATCCCAAGATTTAATTCTTAGGTGGTGTAGTTCTTAGGAAATCTTTACCTTTAGAGAAAAAGGAAAGAAAATATAAACATATGATGCAGATGTTCTAGTATTATAAAAATATGACAGGCCGTAACTGAATTCTTAATATGATCTCATGGACAGTGTTGCTGAAGGCATGAAAAGTGTTTTTTAAAAATTGTTTATTGATATTATGGGATTTATAGAACTTAAAACAGTAGACTGGAACAATAAACATTCAGGTTTTCACAGCCCTTTTCATTTTAGCTTTTCACAGAACTTTATGAACACTAATGAACCAGGTTTCAGAACATGCCCCTGAGGTATGTAATACCAAGAAAAATAGTTCTTAGACTGACCATACTGGAAAATAATCCAGTTATGAAAAAGAACAAATTACTAGCAGTGCAGCAGAAGAGATGTCCATGCTAACCCTGTCTGTCCCAGTGAGCCTGTGCAGCTCAGGACATTCTTTTGTCTGCTATTAACGTACCAGAGCTTTTGGCAATGCTAAATGCGAGTTGCCCCAAAGTGAGAGGAGACCACAAATCTAGACCAATTACAGTTTCAGATCAAAGGAAAGGTCTGTTTTCTGTTGATGCCTCAACACGTCAGCATGATTTATAAGGCCTGGCTAGAGCAGAATGGGGAAAATGAGGAGGGCTGTTTGCCTGTACAAAGACGCTTAGCCTAGAAATCGAGGGGGGGAGGGGGAAGGAGTTTGTATAAGGCTGTAAACCTCACCTACTGACTGGCTGTTTCCTGACCTCCCCTCTCTCTCTCTTTTTTTTTTTTTTTGGCACAATTTGAATGATTATCACACTGCTATATTGTAACCTAGGAAAGTTTTAACCCTGTGAAATTTAGAAAGATATCCATTCCCAACCAAATTCTTAAAATTTATGAACAATTTATTTGTAGTTCATATTTCTAGATAATAGAGACGTACTTTTTTGTTAACATGTACATGGTAAGGGTAATTCAAATTTAAAATATACATTAAAAAAAAAAAAAAGCTTTTTAAAGTTGTAGCTTTACTAGACGATGTAATGTGATCTGCAAAATATAACCTGAATTTCACCTGAGTCATGCTGAACAACTTCCCTGACATCATGGAGTATACCTGGCATTGTGAAATATACAGTCTTTCTTCCTGCACCCCTGCTTTCCAGGACACTACTGCTCCTTTTATTCAAGTCCTAAAGAACTCCCTTATATTAAATTGATGAAGTGTCAGAAGTGAGCAAGGGGCAATTATTTCTTCATAAGCTTGCTAGCTTAATCAGATGGAACTTTTATCACAAGTTTGCACCAGCTCCAGGGCATCCTGGAGATGGTGGGTAAAGAAAAGACTTTGAACATATTGCCATTCTGTATTCCTGTAACCTTTCAACTGAGTGGTTGAGAAACTACGTGGCCTGACATATTTTATTGGGAAATGGTCACTCAGCTAATAGTTTCTGCTCAGAAGTCACAGAGGCTGCTACCATTGTATCCCTGCATCCCTCTTGCAACCAGAGGAGGTGAAGATGCCAAACATGGACTGCAGATCTGTCCATACTTCAATGGATAGAAGTGGAAAAATTAATTCTTTGCATCACTTATGGGTCGTAAATAACATTCAATTTGCTTAGACTGCACATCACATGTATACTTCATCATCTATCCACGCAATACCCAAAAAGGCCAATCTGAAATCAGATATTTCCAGTTCACTTTATATTCTGTAATTTTTCTATTTAACCCAAAATATCTAGGAAGGACTTTTCCAATCATGTAACTACCTTTCAAGAAAATAAAGCCTCAGGCAGCCGATTAACAGTGATTCCAAAGCTAATTTACTAAAAAGGTAGGGATGGGGGGTAGGGGTAGGCATTATAAAACAGTGCAGGATGATTCACTAGAACTATTTCTATGGTTTAGGTTTGTAGTGCCAGAACTAAAATAACACTGGTCAAAGTTTCTCAGACAGAATGTTTATTCTGAATGACTGGTGTCTGGTAGATTCCAACTTAAATTACTTTTGGGGCATTGCAAAACGAAGCGTTTATTTTAAAATTGTAGTTATCTGCCCACACCCCCAGCCCTCCCAAAAGTGTGAAACTGGGCTATTCTGGAAAGAAAAAAGTGGTCAGCTCTTACTATGTTTTTTCAGCTGGACGTTGTGTATGCTTGTGGAATGCATCTGAACAAATACCATACTTCTTTTACATTCGGGAAGTGATATTTCAGAACAAGTTCTTGTAAAACAATACTCCATTTTCTGTGGTTTGGGGAGAAGCCAACACAAAATTTAGATTTCTTTCTTTTTTATATACGAACTCTATAATAAACAAAAGTAACTCCATAAAGCAGATTTACAATGCTGCCATTGTGTGGGGTTCAGCACAACTACAAAATATTACACTGTGCAAAATTAATGCTGCTGAAAATATATGTTGCCAGCAGCTTGGATAATTACAAGAAAAGGCAGTTAGTAATGAATTCTTTTTACTCAGAACTCAAATCTCAGGACTGAATGTTGCCCATTATTGCAGTTCAAAGGCAACTATCTCTAGAATTGTTCTTTTAATGTTTGCTCGATGGTTTTAGTTGTTCTTTTCTTGTAGGCACACAATTGTTGTCTTGATCTTTGTGATAAAAAGAGCTACACTGGAGCTTTGTAGTGAATCCAGTTGGCTTGGTAATGTGCCCGTAGTCAGAATTCCAAAGTGGGAAGACAAAAGCTTAGAAAATATAAGGCCGAGAGCTGTTTGTTCAGGGCTGTGGGAATCTAACACAGACCTACAAAACCAATGAGCTCTCCCCGTTACATCCACATTCATAAAGTAACTACCCAATTCTACGCTCTTTTGTCTTTTCCCAAACCAGAGTTTTAACCACACTTTAAACAAATGTGGCAACTTCTTTGTAGCTCTGCTCCGACCAAAATTCCCAGTGTGCTATAATTCTTTCCCTTCACGTTAAAACTCCATTAGTTTAGCCCGTTCAAAGTTGCATTTATTTCCCTAAATAACTGCATCAACAGAAAGGGTTTTGCTTAAACAGACAAAAGCAAAAGCTGCTTTTAAAACTGTCAGTTTTCACAGGGTCAGAAATTACATTCCAAAGATATTTTATAAGGCTTTCCAAAAATAAAATTAGAAAGCGTGTTTGTCATTTATATCTTAATTGGAAACATGGGATTCTAGATTGCATCTGAGTAATCTGTTGCATCTGTAGATCTCTAAGGACTTTGTAAAATGCTCTGTAAAATCTGAGGTGCAGAGGCTGAGGCACAGAGTTTGTGTTCTAAGTCAGAGACAGAATGAGGAACAAAACATGGGGCTGGCAACAGCAGCTCCACCATATGTCTTGCTATACTGCTACACTGAAATGCAAAACAGGAGCAAAGAAGCTAGCAGAAGGACAGAGAGGGAGGAACAGTGAGGGAAGCTTGGCTACCTTCTCAGCAGCTGGAGTAGCAGCTTGTTGCTGATGGCCTCCTTTAAGTGCAACAGCAGCTGACTTGAATGACAGAATGACAGCAAGAGCAAATGTGTGGCTGTCATTCCAGATGAATGATATTTGGCTCAGGCATTGTGGCAAGATTTACACCTAAGAGAACCTTTGGAAAATATGCAAGGAGCCAGTACTATATAAGTCCACTGAGCCGAGATAAACTCAGAGAGGGTCAGCAAAACCAAAAAAACATTAGTCATATTGTTTCAGAGGAGAGGCTAGCTGCCCTTTTCAAGATATCCAGCAGATTGACAGGTGAACATGCTTCAGCAAAGGCAAGAGGTTACCGGTTCCTCAAGCCACAGAAAAAAGTACTGTGGGAACAAGCCTTACCAGAAACAGTTGTTGCTTGTGTCACAGGCATGAAGTGTAGAGGTATTTTAAGTTCTCCCTACTTTCACTTCTTCCCTGAGTCATAGGACAGGGTGCAGACCTCGAAGGTTATCTCTAAGTTATATGGCAAGGTCAGCATCTACTGGTGCCTTTGTTCTTTTTCTTTTCTTTTTTGAAACCAAATATAAGTCAACACATCAATCACAAAGTAATACAGTGGACTAAAAAGACACAGGTGAGAGAGCAGAGAGGGGCAATGGTGATACCTCACTCCTCTGACAGATGACGGGATATTTTGCTTCATAACACAGAGCTATCAATAATTACTGTCTGTGGCTTACAACAGCTTTCTGCTTGCAGAGGCACTCCTCTGTTTTAGACCAACTCTTGCCGCAGTGACCTGTGCAGCTGCTCAGCTACTCAGTCACCTAAAACCTGTTCACATTGCTCTTCCTATTGTACATGGTCAGTGAACAGGTACACATGCACAATGTCACAGGCACAAACAGCAATAAGATGACTGTCCTCAAAAAAAAGGCTGTGTGGTCAGTGCCCTTGCATTTACACGCTTTAAACTATGATCAGATTGTATATTAAGCCCAGGGCTTCACCACCCTGAGTTGACTGCTGACCTCATGGGTTGAATGACACTGAGTTGCAGGTTACTATCAGGATGTCGCTAGCTGACAAAGGGAACTTGGGCCTGGCCTTACTCAAATAATGGAAATGATCAGGTAGAATCCATAATCAATACATTTCCCACTTATTTCTTTGGTTTAGTGCAAAATGGAAAGGTGCCCTGTCTTCTTTCCATAGGACCAGATCTCAGGATTTTAACAGCATTTCTTTTGTTTTAATTCACTAGGAGGGAATCCTAAAAAAACTTAATGCTCAAGAAGCTTTATATTTTGAGATAAATCCTGATTGCTATGAAGATAACAGCTACCTTAGCTTTCAAGGAAAGCCATTTCACTAGCAGTGTGTGGACTTTTCTGTTGTGAATTAAATGGCTGGGTAATCCCACTAAAGAATATAAGGAACAATATTGTCGTTGTGAATGATGTTGGGAGGAGGACTTTGAATCTGACGGGACTTTTCTAATGCTGCTGTTCTCAACTTCTAGGTTCTGTACAGAGCAAGAGCTTGGCATTGTGTACTTCAACTGAAATAGCAAGGAGAATGGCTGAATGGAGGTATCTATTAATTTTACATTAAACCACCCACCTGGTATCTCATGGGGAGTTAATTGTGATTGAAAATGTTATTTCATGACTACTCAATGAGCTATATAAAAATCTCTTTAAGGAGTCTATTAATAAGAAAAAACTTTTCCTCTTCAGTTCAAGTATCTTGAATCTGATTTATAGATGGTCTGAAATCTTAGTTACACTCTATCCACTGTTCATGTCAAGTAGTTTCAGTAGTTTCACTTGTACCAACCAAGGGCGCTGAAAATGAACCACCCTGGTGTCTCTTTTTGAAAACCGAAAACCTAGGTTAGTGTATATGTGATTTTAAAAAACCCTCAAAAATCCTGATTTGTACTCTCTGGCACTTCAGTTGGCTAAATAGCTTTAAAAATGTGACCAAAAGCTGTTGGTTTCTACCCATGTAAGAATTATATTTTCTGCATTAAAATATAATTTCATGTGCAATGGCTTCTTTGTTGGCTATTTATCTAACCTTACCTCTCTAAGCTTTACAAAAGACAGGCCATTTTATTTCTCCTTTGAATTAGTCTGACTGCATTTAGCAAGTGGGCAACACACAAGTCATATTACACTTATCTTCTTGCTACTCCTTGCCTTCACTACATATGGGCACTCCTGAAAACGTCAGCTATTAGAAGCTTCTCATCAGACATGTATTTCACTTTTAACAAACAGTTGTGCAATTTAGTGATCATTTTCTGCAATATATCTTCCTAAAATTCATGGTGTGTTTCCACCTCAAATGATTTCTGCCTGTAAACACATTTATCAAGTTGCTCACAATCATAAATAATTGCCATCCCTCTCCCCCTCAACTAGAGCATATTCCTATTGCACTGTAGTCAGGGTTCAAGAAGCATTTGGAGTTAATTTGTCAAAAGAACAGGTCCCCACACACATAATGTTAAAGTGACTCGGACATGACATCCCTTGTTACTCTCCAGCTATCTTAATCCAGATGCTTTGTACTACTGCTCTTGTTTAATTCCCCATAGTTTCTTTGCAGCACTTATCCAGTGCTGTCCTCCCCTGTTCATGGATACTACGCCGAATAAGTTCTATGAAAAATTCAGTGTGCATGTGCATGTACCCATGAAACTCTCCAAGAGTTAATTTGAGGCCTTCTGTTTAGAATTTCTTGCAAGAATTTTGCTTCTACTCAAGAACACATGTGATGGGGTTATGTCCTCCTGGGTCATCTAGTTGAGCCTGCTGCCATTGTAATTATTCCTCTTCCTTGGTTCCTTCCACAAATTTATCAACCTCTTTAAAGTTCTTGCTCCTACTACTTGTATCGGAAACCTATATCAGTTTGGCAAACTAATAATGATGATAGGTAAGATTATCCATCTTTTGATAATAGATATAGTTTTCTAAACAGAGAAAGATATTTGTCAATCCAGCAGGAGTAACTTTAAAATCTCATGTTGAATTTACTTCTTCCTTACTTACTTCAGTGCCCCCAACTATTCCTTCCTCCAGAACTTGTTCTAAAGCTTTGCATATTCTTGAGGTTAATTCCTTTCTTGATCACTCTCCTGCTTAAATACAAGTATTTAATTTGCATTTTGTGTGCTAACCATCCCTCAAGTTGGTTAATTAATTTTAAAAAACACTTTGTAATGGACATGCAGCTTCCTAGGCAGGATCTCTCAAGACTCAGAGTGGAGTGTATTTAGCCCATTTATCTTGAGAACTATATGAGTCAAGACATACTCCAAACTCATAGCTGTGAGATTTACTTCCATGTGATGAAGCAAAACATCTTGTTCAACTACAGTATTTTTCAGGAAACTGTTTCATTCAAAAACTTATTTCCATTTTAATTAACACCAGGTATGCATGTTTTGATTTTTCATGATCAAACTGAAGAATTGATTATTCACTGAGATTTCATTTGAATCAGAGAAATGCAAAATCCAGTTCTCATTTATCACTGCAAGATAAATAAAATTATCTTTATAATTCACTGCCCCATTTACGGTATATGGCTGTCAGCATACATAGCTGCATAATATAAAATGTTTTTAGAAATATATTTTTTCTGTTAAAACTGTTTTAAGGTGGTCTTTGAAAGAGAAAGCTTACGCTTGTCTATCACTTCTTTACCTTAATCGACCCTAGAAATCTTAAACTGCCAAGGACCGCTCTGTTTCTATAAAGATAAATGACTAAAAGAGAAAATCTAGTTCTTACCATTCCCTTGTTTCCCTACAGGATTTTGTTACTAAAAAGAGGACTGATACCTGAGATGACATTTTGTCTATCCCCAGCTGAGATTACTGAGGTTGGTGACGCTTGGACTACTGCAGACTGAGCTCATCAATCCTCTGGGATTCATCTCCTATTACCTCACTGGTGTCAAATATTGTTTAGAAATCAGTTCAGATGACATTATATAGGAACATCTTCAATGTTTTCCCCCCGAAGATCTATAACAATTCTCTTTCCCACTACTATACCTGTATGTTTTGTGCTTTTACAATTAAATCCCTGTGTAAACCATTTCATCCAAAGCATCTAACATCCAAACAGTGAACAAAGAATACAGGAATAGTATGCCATGACTATTTCACAGGAAAAGAAAAATCTAGAATAAAGACTCCCCTTAGTGATCAAGTTTGTAGGTTCCATAGCATATATTTCCTGCAGAGTATCCTGGTCAAACTGCTGTGCTTGGAAATATGTTCAGTGTACTCTAAGTGAATGTTTTGAACACAGATATTGAACATTACTTCAAATGATGTGACAGAGGAAAATATAGCATGCATTTAAAAACAACAAGAACCACAAGCAAACCTTACAAAGACAGTGCCACAAATTGAAATACAATACATAGGGCATTTTCATGTTTATGTTCTTAAAAGCTTTTAAGACACCAAGTTTAATTAACAGGCCATTTCAGATGTTAACAACCAACTTACTCAAAGGTGTTTATAGTATATAAGCATATAAAGATTAAGAGCCCTATGCTTCATTTTCTGAGCAGCAAAATGCACAGTAATTCAAGCAGGAAGATTCTGGGGTAAGAGAATCAGTTGCATTGCAGTTGAAATAATGTTCTGCCTTTATAGAGAAAAATTTAATTCACTCTCTTCGTACTGAGCCATTATGTTGTATGCTTCCAGAAAATACACGTATGCATACTTATTAACATTTTCTAATTCAAATTTTTAATTTAATAGAAACTGCTCCTCTGACTGCATCTGTTTCTGTCAAACACACAGATACTTCTCTTTATAATGCCCTTCCTCCACCAGAGATCCCTGAGCTAATTCATGACACTTGACATTAATCACATGCTCAGATCAACAAAGACTTTGCTTTCATATAAAAACTAATTTAGAACATATTTCTAAATTACTGCTTGTTATTGCAGTCAATTTAATTACCTAGTTAATGACAATATCTGTTCATAATCCAAGTAGTCAAAAATACCAAGTTCAGTAATTAGACCATATAATTCTTTAACAACTCAATTTTATAATGGAAAAGTGCTGTGCTTTAAGTCAATTTGCTTTTAATACTCTCCTATATTCAAAATTAGAAACTCCTTAGTGTATTCTTTTGACATTCAAAGCTTGAGAGAGAATATTTGGGTTAGAAAGCTCAGCTCCCCTCTGTATTCCACATTAAATTGCATGTAAGTTATATTGCATTTTCTATCTTTGCCCAGAACTTACTGAGTGTATCCTATTTATCTAAACACTGGGCTGAAGAATCTACTTTAAAACAATTGCAAAAATTTAATTTTTGTTAGACAACTATAATGATAAAGTAATTACAGACTACTGTAGTAAGTAATATTTGACATTATTATCAACACAGACATTAAACATTATTTCAATTGATGTGACAAAGGAAAGCATAGTTTACCATTTAAGACTTTTTTAAAAAATCCCCCACAAACCTAACAAAGACAGTACCACAAATCCAAACTGACACTTATAGTAACCCATGGCAATGAAAAAAATCCTGTCAAAAAAGCATTAGAATAAGCTAATTTCATTTCTCCCAGCCGCCTGCCTTTCAATTCTTTATCCCTGCTATCAGGTTTGAATAAATTTCATCTCTCACACTACAAGTAATGAGCAGGCAATGACTTATGAAGCAAAGAGACCAAGTTGAGACAGAATTAGAATACAATTTTAATGAGACAGGGCTGAGAAAGTGAAAGTGTTACTCTTTTGACAGACTTGGCAAAATAGCCAACATTATTTCAAATGCTCTTTCCTCTCTATAGAGAAACTCATTTTTTTTAAAAAAATGGGAATACTCAGGAGAATACTTTTAGAGGTATATTGTTAATGTGATTTAAGTGAAGAACTAGTTATTGAAGAATTTGCTTTATAGAAGACTAAATAGGACTTAAATTAAAATACACTAGAAGTCACACTGGATGACAGACAAACAGAGGAATCTGGTGCTCTGCTGGTACCCTTCCAGAGAATCAGTGTCTTCAAAGCCTTTTTGTGGCCAGCTGAATAAAAGTGTATCATTCTTCAGGTGCCTAGACAAAGACTACTCATAATTACACTCACAAGGTCTAGGATGTAATAAGCCTTTCTAGTTCTGATGACTCTGTGTCTCCAGCACCACTTCCACACCAACAATTTCAAAAGAGTAGGAGGCCTCAAGCAATTGAATCTCTCTGTCTAGAAGGAAAAAACAAATCAAGAAAACCATGCAAATGCAGAAAGAGTTACTTTATGAAGCTAGCAGAAATTCATCCCAAAGTCTAGCCAGAAGAACAGATGCATTTAATCTAAGAATGGGTTCTAGCACCCAGGAAAATTGACAGGAGACAATGAAGCAAAGAGTGGCTTTGAACTGAGGGGAAAAAAATTTAAACAATTTAAATTTTATGACAAAATTTATGACAAAAGAAAATGAAAGACTTGAATAACTAGTTTTTTACTAACTTTGCCTAAGTCTTATTAACATATCCTTTGTGTCCTCCCTTCAAGTGGTATTTTAAAATCGTCTCCCAAACACTTCTGTTAATGAAACAAGTTGAAAGAATAGTAACTAGAAAATACAAGCACTACTCTATTTCCTAAATATTTGTACATAAAATCTGCAGTTCTCACATTTACCTGCTTCATACTTCTTTCTCACACTAAGCTACAAAACAAGTTTAGAGTGCAGGTTAGGCCTGCATGTTTCAGGGATCTGAGACTGTCTATACTGCCTTTTCCTGACAAACCTGAGATCATCCTGGTTACACTCCAAGTTAGCTGGAGGCAAGCCAGCTCTGATCCAAAAGTTGTGTAACTGCTTTAGTGCCTCTTAGTAGGGCTTATTAGCTTGGGCTCAGTGCCATGCTAATGTGGTTACACAGCTTCTAGTCTGGACCAAGTTCAAGTCTAGTTGGCTTGGAGTGAGTTCTCATTTGCCTGCCTTCAGCTGTGTAGACATGGCCCAACAAAACCACCCTTTGTCACTTTTTAGCACACAAAATCAGCTCATTCTCACTTAAAAATTGATAAGAATGAGAATATTTTAAAAAGTATATTAGAATTCATATGTAAAGTTAGTGAAACAAATCAGCAAGTCAGCTATGTAAGAAGGTACATAGAAAGGGGTTACAGGAAGAAAAAAGATCCAATCTCAATCTCAAATTTCACACAAATACAAATAGTGACATCTAGTATCATTAATCAAAGGAGGGTGTATAGTTTTCCCACAGTAAAATTAAGAATTTTACAGCCTCCAGCAAAATTCATATTCATGATTCAGTATTTCTGATAAACAGTTCATGCACTCCCTACACAAGGATTTACAGAGTTAGAAGACCAAGATGTACATGCTATTGTACGAAGCAAAAGTTCTAGAGTAGAATTGTACAAATTTAATGCCTCTTCTTTTTTGACTCTTCTTTCAAAATTATGTTACTCAGTCTCATTTATATTTATTTACATGAAACCAGTCTGACTGTTCAAATGGGTAAGTATTGACAGATATGCTGTTGAGGTCTAAGAAGGTTTATTTCATGATTGTATAGATTTTTAAATGCCAGATTTATATAAGTTAATAAGAAGGCTATAGCAGTCATCTGCTTCCTTTGCCTTATGGGAAGGCTTTTGACGGGGTTGAGTGTGTATTCTTGAAAAGGTAGCATGTTGTATGTGAACAGTCAGTAATTTTCTTTTATAAGGGTACTCCATCAAAGCCAAGCTAAAGATGTAATTTTTTTCAGTTTTTCCTTGAAATCTCCTTCCCAGATGGAATTGCTGACTTCATGATCTCAGCTACTTGGAGCAAAGTTGTCTTCTGATTTTGCCCTTGTGTTTTCAGTCTTTGCTCTGCTCTAAATACTGAGATCTGTGTACTAGTTCTTCAGATCTCTGAATCTTAAAGAAAGCTGCATTTATTTTTGCTGAAGAAACCAAGGAGAATGCTGAAACCAGACAATGTGAAAGAGAAATATACTAAATATTAAAGCAGTGCAGATTTACTTCACAGAGATATTTAGCTTTGCTACCATAATCTTTGTGCTTAGCAAATTATACTCACAGATACTGCATGTGCAACTGCATTGGTGGTGAATGGGCTAATGCATGGTATGATTGGAAGGTAACTGTTAACTGGCTCTGGAGAAAGAAGGCTACATCTCACCTGGTAGATTAGGAAAGACCCTTGAGTGATCATTACGCAGAAGCACTCTTGTAAACTGCTCCCTCCAGAGAAGAGAAACACGTTACCTCAGCTGTCAGTAACCTCTACAGCCACCAGGTCAACTAGATCAGCCTTGAGAAGATAATTATCTATTGCTGTACGTAGCGCCTAGCTTCCTTCCGTAGGAGATCTCAGTTCTGCCTTGAACGAAATCAACACCACAGATGATCTAAACTAGATTAAGAAAAGTCTGAGGGGGACAGTATGTTACACAGCTGCAACACCTTAGATAATAGTTTTCTGGTGGGCAAGTGGTCAAGTGGTCCTGCGTCTTACTACACCCAGAAAACCACAGTAAAAGTCAAAAGCAGTAGCACATTTGTCCCATATATTCCCATAATTTGTTCAATTTTATCCCGCCATGATTTTCTTATCTTGCAAGAAGCATCAGACCTGCTGTGGTTTGACCCCTGAAGTGACAGAGGAAGAGAAGGGATTGCCCCACAGCCTTCTTAAGGTAAAACACTTTCTTAATCTTAGCCATAGGGATATGGAACAGTCAGAAATAAATAACTAAATAATAAAAGGTAAATAGGGTAGGGAAAAAACTGAAGCAAACTCATTTTCCAGGAGTAGCTCTGTCTTTGGGACCTAGAAATTAGGTGCTTCTGACTCATTTTCTTTATTAACCCCGAGATAACCTGATTAGATGTCCATGGCCTTAAACCATTGTGAAATTTATATTAACTCCTCAGCATCCTTCCAAGCACACACCAATATGTGCTGTCACAAGGCATTCCTAGTAAAAACCTACTGAAACAGTGATTCCTCTGGGAGTCTTAGCCAGGAAACTGCAGGCAATGATCCTCCAGACCTATTCATCAGGTCATTGCTGTGAGGTGGTTATAGTCACAGCCTTGTACTCATAGCCTTCTGGGATACCTCCTAATGATACTGCCGGGGACCTGAGACACTGCACACAGCACACCCTGATAGCTTGACCAAGACACAGGATACCCATGTAAATAGGAGAAGCTCCCCAAAAGATTCAGAGAAATTATACTTCAACTATTTTGAAAAGACAATGCAATGTTTAGAGTAAAGTAAAAAAAAAAAAACAACCAACCAAACAACCCAAACAAACAAAAACACACAAAAAGCAATTATTAAGTTTAGCTGCTATTTCTGTAGTATATGGTTTTCTATTCATAATTCAATCTCTGGCACTCCTTAACAGAGTTAATATAGCTAGTAAGATCCTATCACCACTGGAAAAACTGTTTGATGAGAAGTTCAGCCCTACAGTATCATAGGGCATGTCCTATGTCTACAGCTTTCAGTACATCATAAAAAGCAACATTTTTAAAATGACAGATCATCTTTTTTTAGTTCAAGCTTTCTTTCTCCTTCCTAATGGTCTTGGAGCTATGATTCATATCCATCCATATCAAAAGCTGAAATATACTGAATTTGCATGGAAGAACTATGAGAGTCTGAGAGGGGACAGGAGAAGGTTTTTCACAAAATACAAGCAATATAGTGTCTGAAAGAGCAGCTTACAAAGTATTTTCTGCTCTTGCTCAAGAGAGCTGTTGGTTGCCTTTCAAAGACATCTCCACAGCCTGCTGTTTTTCTTCATGCTACACAAATATAATTCAATCAGGTATAACTGTACGAAGAGAAGTTTAAGAGCACTGAGAAAATTAGAAATACGAGCAGTTTCATCATATTACAGTATTTTTTTAAATTAATCCATTCAAAAGAAAACCAAACAAGCATTGCCCGCTTCCCACATCTCCACAGGAAAACCAATTATCGATTGGCACAATGTTCATGAAGGGAGAGTATAACAACAGCAAAGTAATCCTGCATGTGCTAAGCAAGGTTTCAACTAAAAACTAACAGCAGTAGAGCACCAGATCACTGCTAAGTAAGAAAATGCCAAGAAAATGTAAAGCAAAGTATGTTTTCTCTCCTCCTTTGCCATCCCCCACTGCTTCTGCTTTCTGCTTTTCCTTTAGTGATTGCTTCCTGTCCATTTTCCAATGTGTAAAACATCTGTGATTTGTTGCAAGCAGTCTCTATTTATACTGAGTACCACACAGCAGGTGCCACTTAAAAAAAAAAAAAAAAAAGAAAAAGAAAAAACAAAGGAAGGAAAAAAAAAAAAGAAAAGCAAGCAGCAACCCATGAGTGTTATCCCATGACCCTGGAGGGTCATTTTACTTGTTGTAGCACAATGCGTGTAGAAGGAGGCTTCCTATGAAAAGGCTGCGTATAGCCAGCAAGTAAGATACAATGACTTCCTTTTATCACAGGAAAATGCAGGTTTATAAAATACTTATCTCTCTGAAACAAATATCTTTACAATTAATTGATTATGTTGAATCTAGAAACAGGCCATGTTCAACAACTGCACAACGCAGTGTGTATTTTTAAGTAGGGATTATGAGATCTGAAATCTTTTCCCTAGTTATCATGTGAGCACAAACTCATTCTCATGACTTTCATGGTTAATATTAGTACAGCTGTCAAAGCATGGTATTTCCCAACGAAAATAAAATGAAAAATTTAATTCTGAGCAAATGTATCTAATTACAACAAGAATTCTTGATGGAGTTTATATTTAACATTTGTCCACAAAAAAAGTATGTACTTCAACATCACATAAATACCCTGTTCTTTAAATATAATTTTAGGAATTCACTTAAGAGAATTTGTTGGATATAATTGTAGTTCACCAATCCACATCAGCCTTGTTTCTTCTTCGGAGTTATATTTACCAGGTTCATTGAATAAAAAGCCTGAAGGAACTTCCTTAAACTGGATGTTTATTTAGCTCTTTCAGGTCTGCCCTCTTCCCTTCCCCCCCCCCCCCCCCCCCCCCCCCCCCCCGTTTCCACTGCAGCTCAGTGTGAGAACTAGATCTGTGAAGCATGAAAGATTATGTTCTGATACAAGACAGTACTGGAGTTTTAACCTTCAGTGCTAATAAGATGGGTCCTAATTGTCCTCCCAAGTGTCGCAACAAAGCTAATTTCAGAGTGCCAAAGATAACCCCCGTAGATGACCTAATTAAATTCTCAGGGAAGCTATTATTTTTAAGATAAGGTGTTTCAGCTATTGGCTATTTAAAAACTGAAGTTTAAAATGCCTGGAAAGAAGACATCTGCAACTCCTACTCAGTCAGAATTTTCCATTCATGTCGGCTGTTCATATGGAATTAGAAAAAGTGGACCTTTTATCTTAATTTAGCATGATTCGTCACAAATCTGTAAAACAACCAAAATATTTATTCCATGCAAACATATTAAGTTGTTTAAATATAAGTAGTGTATCTTTTCTGTATGAATTAAATACATAACTGAATACACAGGGTGAATTGTTATGTTTAAAATAAAATTAGAAAAATTAAAGATGGGAACTGTCTCCCCTCAGGTCAAGTAATTGCAAAATTATGCATATAATTTCATTAGCTATATTGAAAGCATTCCCAGACTGACCAAATCTCTCTATGGTGATAGTGCATCTCACCCTTACAAATATTGGTTAGATTGCTGCATTTAAGCCTTTGTAAAAGATATGCAGTGTGCTTCACCTAATGTTGAACTAATATTTGGAACTAGTATTTGGAAAAATTGCAAATCGAGTTGTCTAAGAGAAAAGTTATTTGTTTACAATGTGCATTTGGGTGTTAAGACAAAAAGAGAGGAGCCATTCCCCAGACAAGGTAGGATTACTCCAAAGAGGTGAAGAAGAAAGAGAAAAGCCCAAGGACAGCTCCGAACAGCTTTCAGCTATCATCAGGCCAGTGTGCCTGATGTTAGATCAGTCGCTGACAGTAGCATGTCTCCTTTGTAGCAAAGGAAACCCACACTGACATCTTAACTTGCTAAACTAGCCATGGTTGTCATTTCACGCAAGGGAATGAGGGACTGGAGAAATGGAGAGCTACAAAAAATTAAAGAGAAGAAAAAAAAGCGTCCTTTGAGCACACCAAACCACTTAAGCAGCCAGTTTTCTGTAAATACTGTACATTCCACTCACTTTGGGCGTTGCTGGAAATGGGCTCCATCTGGCAGGTTTTCTGTGTTTGAAACAAAAATGCAGGGTTCCCCAAACTCATTACTAAATAGGCTTCAGATTTTTCACACTCAGATGGATGTTTTCTTTTCAATATATTCTTTACAATTCTAAGAGCCCCCAGTGTCATCTTTGTTTTCCCTGATCCTAAAATAAGGAATTGTAAGAGTGAATACTTATACGCTATATAAAAAGGTGAACATTTCTCTTTTATGAGCATTTCTAACATTCCAACTGACTTTAAAAGTGTGCACATTTGAAAAGCAAATATGCTAATAAGCACATTACCTTAGATAGTACATGTAAATCAAGAAACAAAGTGCTACATGAAACTCCTTTAACTCACTGCATAGAGGAAAGCAGAACTGAATGAACTCTCTTGCTTTAGTGCTAAGATCCTAGTTCAACAAGGCTAATAGAAACTAAACACTCTTGATCATCTTAGAGAATCACATGCTTTGCAGGACCAGACTAACACAAGTAGTAGCAAGTAGTACCACAGAGATCCTCTCTAGCTTAGAAAAGATAGACTTGTCAGGTTTCCAGTGCACACACTGGCTTTTGCAATCCCTTTCCCATAAGGAAAACAATGGCTTGTAAAAGGCACTGGTTCACAAGCCACCTTTAGACATCAGCCCTGCTTGCTGTGAGTCCTGCTCCTCATGCTTTGCTGACAGACGATTTTTCCCCTCAAAAGGGAGGACTTGGTGAAAAAGTTCTTGCAGCATTCCCAGATTTGCATTCACACTGCAGCCCTTAGTTAAGCTAGTGGGACTTTTGTGTGATGGCTTCTAACTACATCAACTAATACACTAAAGAGTAAACACATAACAAAAGACAAAGCAGGTGTTTTCAGTTGCATCTTTGATAACTGAAATATAATTAATGAAAACAAAGGTGAGAGTATTCAGATCTTTTAGCATTCCTTCTATAGCACAGTTCAATTATGCTGTTCTGTGATGTTTGGGTATCCATAGACTCTCTTCACAGCATTTATTTCCCAAAACTTCTTCCAAGAAGTGATTAAAAAACATTCTCAAAAGTGAAGCTAACAAAACCGTAAACCAAGGCACAAAAAGGCTTCCTTTACTGAATTTTTTAAAGTCACATCAACCTGACAAGTAGGGGTCACTGAAGTTCAAACCCCAAATGTTCACATCCCTGAGAAGAATGGGACATTATTAATATTTTTGTATAGAAGAACTCCTGAGTGAAGCAGTCTCTCTCAATGATGAAATGAAAAGGGTATTCCACTGTGTACTGTGAAATATATTATATATCTTCCACATAGTTGGTTGGGGATCAACTGCCAGCTTCTTCACGGTGTGAGCTCTTGATTGAAGCGCCAGCTGTGTTCAAGGGATTGAAAGAGACCTTGAAAATGGCAAAGCAAGACCCAGCATTCAGAGCTGACAAAACAAAACTGACAAGAGAGGCAATAGCTATTCTTTCTGAGTGCTCATCATAGGAAATGTCATTGAAAAGAAAGAAGAAAGAGAAAAGGGGGTGGGAGAAATCAAACAGAGGTTTTAGTATGACTTGAATATGCTCTTCTGTTTTCTCACACTTTTTTTTTTGTTAAGAAAAAAAAAAGAAATTTAACTTAAAGCTTGAAAAAAATTTAAAACACAGGAGTCTGATGAGAAAAAGCTTCTCTCTGTCAAAAAACATTCAGGAAGATTCTTATTTACTGCTCGTGTGAATTAGAATTAACCGAGGCCATGGAGCTGTGTTGGTGTAAGTCGGGTGTAAAGCAAAACAAAAAATTAGGCCTGCTGCATTATAAAACTCACAGAAGAATTACATTTGTAAAGGAGCTCTGCATCACTGTAATTCCTACCGGAAAAAAACAATCATAGTCCCATTTTAAATATAACTCTACACTTCTCACAGTATGTCTGACTTATAAGTAACTCCTGGGAACTAAAGTGGTATTTTTGGAGGGCAGGAAGTATCTGAGGTCTGTTTCCATCTGTTATGTAAAGGCACACATAAAGTAAAATAGATGCTCATTTTCCGTTTAGACATGCATGCTAGTTTTTCACTGTGCTTTCATCTTTCAGGACTTTTAAAAATTTTCCCCTGCAACTTTTTTTTTTTTTTTTGGCGAGCCTGTTCTTTGGCAGCCAAAGTGTTGAAATGTCAATTGGTATCCCCCGGAGACTTCATTTCCACTGTCTGACACTGCCAACATCATCATGTGGTTCAGGGTTTATCTTTCCTGCTGTGACTGAGCTGGAAAATCTAAATCAGCCCTGCACAAAAGGTTGAGCAGAGGCCAGCCATAATCAGATAGAAACTACATATTTTTGACCAAAAGATAGGAGGAAGGGGGAGGGGAATCACTTAAAAAAAAACGTATATAGACAGCTAATATCTCAGACTGGCTGCATACAGTGTTCTGTTTAATAAGCAGCTTAGCAGGAAAATGAGAGAGAGAAAAAAGTGCTATTAGAAGGCAGTGGTAAAGTCTTACCCAGCCAGAAGCAGATCGATTTTCAGGGGAAAAAAAGATGTACAAGAGAAAGATGCAGAGGAATCAGAGAGGATATTTCAAATTACTTTGCGTGTGACTCAGTGTCATCGCTTATCAGCCTATGTGGCCAAATGAATAGGTCACTAGACTGGGAGCTAGGAAAATTTATGCGTTATCTCTAGTTCTGCCCTGACCTAATCAACACTGGGACAAGATTCTTCACACACAGACACACACCCCCACCCCACAGGACCACCTGACATCTGTTTAGTTCACAAGCTCCTTGGAAAAGAAGCATTTTGTTTTGCCTACCTCTTTAAGAAGAGAGTTTCTAGGAAGGCTCACTCCTAATACAAACAATTTAATCATTATAATACGTTTCAAACACAGATTAATAGTTCCACTCTGATACCAGTGTGACATTTTTCTGTGTTTGGTTTACAGGCCAACACCTTTAACAGCATATTTGTTCAGCAAAAGATAGAGTGCTAATCTACAGGGACTAGAAATGGCTTTGTCATTTTCTAGATGACAGCTCTTATTTTCCATTGCTTTCTGGCAGAGGAATTACCACGAGTCTTCCATCTTTCTCAGCAAGACACTTGCTTATCTAGCTGCTGGAAATGCTTTTGTTTAAAATTCCTCTCCTATAACTCTGCCACGGTTAGAAGAAAGGTTGCTTGGTTTACAAAACAAGCTCACATTGCACTATCTCTGACGCATCTGTTGCTAAAACCAGTCAAAACAGTTGAGGCGCAAAATCCAATTATTAGGCATAAGGCTTTTTTTTTTTTTAAATAAAGAAAAGCAATCACTTTTGCTAAGGGTTAAGGAACTCTTTTACTTCCTTATTTGAAAGGGAGTATAAACATGTCAATATTCGAAAAGAATACATGAAAATCTGAAGCTTAGGCAAATTCTGGAGTTGATGTGAATATTTGGACTCGAGCAGAAGCAAGACCTAATCCACATTAGACGCTTCAATTATCAAGCAAAGACAATCTAATAAAATTGTGCAAGCATATGCAAAGGCAGACTCGGATAGAATACAGGTTAGAAAGAACAATTGTAAAGATCATCTTTGTGCTTGTCTAATCCTGAAGTCATTCTGTGCAGTAAAAAAATCAACCTACAGTGGATGCGAGTGATTTCAGCATGTCACTAAACTTTCCCATTTCATTCTTTTGAGCCTAGATGATAGCTGATAAGGATCCTGAAAAAAAAAAAAATCTTCCTAGTGGGTTTGGTCTTTTTGTGATGTATGCTAGTTTTGGAAAGTATGGTCTTGAATAATCCATTGTGACAACTCCTACTCAACCACTCAGTACATGTGCTTCAGATAATGTTACCCTAGGATGACATTTACTGTAAACTGTGGTTTGTCAATAAATCAACACAATCACTGATTTGAGAGCAAACATTGTGGACAATGAGAAAGGCAGAATTGACTGAAAGAGCAATGAGTGAAAACTAGAAATTCCTAACCTTATTTTGTTTTGTAGTGAAAGATGAAATAGATAGAGCTGTATTTGTGCCTAATGCACAACAACATTAATTTATGATGGGCAGAGGCATTCCTGAGGCAAAATTAGAGCTAGCTAAAAGGTTCATAGTTCATTACTTCATTCCCCAAATAAATCAAAGGTAAAAAGGATGAAATCAGTCCAGAGCATTTCCATTTTTTGGATTTTTTTTTAAAAAAAAGCTTTTGTACTGTACAGCAAGAAATACAAACTCCCTTTATCATCACAGAAATGCAATTTATAGCACATAACTATAACTCATCTTTAAGTGAATAGGCTTCATGTTATTTATGTAGGAAGTGTAAATAGGTTTCAAGGAGAGGAAGCTTATTTTCAGGCTTATAGAAAAGGCAATGCTTTGGATTCTGCCTATTTACACACACAAATGAAATCACACCTACATTAGTTCTTGTGAAAGCAGTGAGGATCTTTCCTTCTGCCCACAGAATATCTTGGGAAATAGCACAGCTTCTTCCAAGGTCTCTTCCTTGGTGTAGGTCACAGCTTGGCCCAGATTAAATCTGTTGGTGAAACTTTTTTAAGAAAATAGCAAATACCAAAACCTGGTTCCAGAAACTCACTGGTTCAGCAAAGCTATCTCTGTGTGGCATCTTCAGCTCTAGGAAAGATTTCATGGTTACAAGAGACTTTGTACAAAAAGATGGGGTTAACAGTTTGATTTGAGGTGTATGTTGAGTCTGCCCCATTTAGCCTCTGCCTAGGTTTGAGAAGGGACATGGTTAGGCATCTTGCACATAGTCAACTGGATGTTGTACAGTACAAGCATGCACATTTATACATTCTCTGTTACTTAAAAAAGAAAAGAAAAAGAAAAAAAAATAATTGTAACCATCAGAAATGAAAAAGAATTTTGACTTATTTGTAAACCAGAGTCCTTGTTTTACTCTGAGTCCTACTGGAAAGCTTTAGTTGCTCACCATGCTGCCCCAGCTACGTCTTTGACCCTTGCCAATCTTTTTGAGTACCTTTTTTTCAGGCTCTCCCTTGAAATCTACTATTCACCTTCTCTGGTGTATTTCTTTCTTCAACACATAGTATTTCACTTTAACGGTTGTGATTAATCAGCATTTTCAAAGCAAAGTATTGTTTAGTTTCAAGGTAAGGAACAAACCAAGAACAAAAGGTACATTAACCCACTCCACAAGCCTTATGTAGACCTCTTCAACCACTAACTGATCAGCAGCCTGAAAAGGAACAAGGGAAAATTTAGCTATTCAGTCAGATTTCCAAGCAGAGTAAATTTGCAAGAGCTCTCCGTGTATCTCAATAGCTCTCCACTTATCTGATAGGATGTGCAGCTTCCAGATGGTTTCCCCCCCCCCCCCCCCGCCTCCCCTTTTCGGTTTGCTCTGGGCTGTCCTTCACCTCACCAATCAACAGATCTGTTTCCTGTGTAACTGCAGACAATCTGCCTGGCTATTTCAGTCACAACAGAGCATTCACAGCCCAACCAGTATTTCCACCATCACAAACATGCAATTGCTTTATAGATGGTTACCCAGTGCCTGTAATGGTTTAAGAACACCATTCTCTGTGAATTTGCCAGGGATGGGGGGGGGTGGGGGGGTGGTGTTTCAGAATTTTTTAAAAACACCTTCACAGCATGGACAGTTGTTCTTTGTTTTTTAATTGCTAGAATGGTTAGCTCAAAAAACATCTGTCAGCTCTTACTTAGCTGTTATACAGTGGAAGCAGCAGCAACTCTTTTTTGGACCAGAAGGGTCTTCCTTACTTGGACAGGCTGACTATAGGTGTGTCAGGACAACTTTGTCATATGCATATCTGCTCTCTTACGAAGAAGTTCTGGAGACACCCCAGGTCATCACCTACAAAATTAAAAGGTCCCATCACACCTGTCTCCTAGTTATGCCAGAACTGCTGATTGACATTAATTGCTTCACCTGTAACCCCTCTGAACACATCCCTTTTCCCTTCCAAAAGGCAGAACTTTTCACGGAACTTTCCACTTTAACTTTATAGAGTTTTAACCTGTGTTCCTCAATAGCAGCTTATCATGAGTGGTGGAAGAACCCTTCCAGACTGGTTGTAGGAGTAAAGAATATAATCAAGGAAATGGAGTTTTCTGCCTCAGCTGAAAATCTCAGTTCAACTGCAAGTCAGAATTGCTTACTGATTAAGAATAGGATTAGGATTAAGATCTGCCAATTATCATGTTTGAGCTTGTGTGCTTCTGTGGGTTTTCTCTGTTCTAAAATTGATAGTAGTGTCATATTTCACAAACACAGATCAGATCGGTGAAAAAAACAGTCTTTCTTTTTAGAAAGTACCTACTCAGCCATGAAAGCAGTTGCTTATTTGATGCTGTGCAGTATAGTAGAACACACCTGGATGCTGGAATCTGTAGATCTTAGAGGTTTTGAAAACCAGCCTTAAATTTGTTTGTAAGTGCATGTTGACCCATATGGATCTCCTTTGAACCATGCTCTCCACAGTTGAAAATCACAAGAAAGTCTATATTTTTGATCTAGAAGTACCTAATATCGGCTTGAATTTATTTATATTATAGGTACATGCCTTTACAGTTAGCATCTATATTCATACAAATCCACTTCTAGTAAGCTACTTTGGCATAGGCCAACTTTAGGCAGAAAAAGAAAGGGATAGGATGTGCAGAGCAGTTTTTCTCTGTGACTCTTTATTTTCTTTTCTTTCCCCCTGCCCCCTGGCCCAGTTTTCAGTATCATTGAAATGGAAAATTGTAAAGAGATGGGGTGGAGAGGTTTCATACAAGTTTAGGTAGACAGACCCTGTAGGCAATCTTGAAAATTCCTCCTTCATCCTTATTGAAGGTAAATTCTCCTTCACAATCACTCTCCTAATAAGTCCCAGCTGGTTTTAATGACAGGATTTATAGGGTGTTTCTAGACTGTTGTGAATTGCATCCAACAGACCCCTGCAGAAATTGTATCCTGTGTCATAAGACCATTTTTACCAGTACTGGTGTATCACATAACAGGGGCTATCTTTTTCAAACTTCAAAAGAATTCTTATAAACTATGAGGGCCTTCTTCTACTCCCACTATCACTTCTCTTCTTGTGAGACAATTTCATAAATATTTATAGCTAAAGGGCATGGAAGTTACCTTCCATTGCCTGTCTGAGCTAGAGAATGTTCCCCCCCCTTCCCAATTACCAGGAATTTGGCAGCCTTCCAAGTTTCCTCAGTAATTGTTCTAATGGACAGAACGACATTTGAATTTGTCCTTTGCATGTACAAAGAATATATAGTTACTGCCTAAAAGGGTGACAAAATCAGGTGGTTTATTTGTTAGGAGTATAAGACCATAAAGGGATGTAGAGCCAATTCTGTTCTTATCGAGCATAATATTGACACATCAGTTTAGAATCCATTCAGATGGGGAAGACAAGTGATGATTAAAAACATACCTGTTATTCTTGTATCAGGTCAACAGTCAAGGTCCAACGCCTTCAACACAGACGTTACTGTCATTGTAAGGAATCCAGCTGGCTTAAGGTGAAAAATGCAGCTGATCTTTCTTTTAAGTGGTCATCTTCAGCTCTGCATGTAAAACAAATAATAAAAGGCAGCAGATCATATATTTATTTGAAATATATCTGATGCTAAGTCAACTGGTAGTGCAGCTCCTACATTATGCTACTGTATCTTTAAGGCTACAGTAAATCACAAGCATATATACATTATGCAGGACTGGATGTTTCAGATTATAGGAAACGTGATAAAAGAAATACTTTCAGTAAGATAGGATTAGCTTTGAAACTCACTGGGAGTACTGGAGTGATGTCTCTGTAGGACAAAGCCACCATTCAGCAATGGAAGGGCAACACAAATACCTGAAACAATTTAATTCCATATTAACCTACTATATTTGTAGGGTTTTTTGTTTGGTTGTTGTTTCCAGATTAAGAATGGTAACTTTTTATTTTGCATGAAACTGTACTTTTGGCTCATCTTGTTAAATGTTATTGCCAACATATGTTGAAACAGAATTTAAACAAAACCCCAAAACAACACAGTCCATAATAACTAATGTAAGCACATATGTGAGTTCCCTGTAATGCTTGAGCGAGTAGCTGATATAAATCTAAGATTTTTAGAACACTGATAGGAAATGGAAGATGAGAAAGTTTAAATCCTACTAGGCTTTACTATATAAAAAAAAAGAGATACTTTCTTGGGATTTTTAACAATTTCTCAGTGGAAGTATACCTGATAAGGGGTTTTGAAAGAAGAGAAGCACCAGTAAAATAGGAAAATATTAAAGCATGGATGGCACAATAACAAGCTCCAATAACTTTTCTTTTGCACAAACATTTTTGTCTATGTGGCTTCTGAAACTCATGTAACAATCATTCTGTAAGCACTTTTATGTATATGAGCTAATTCAGATCTATTTCTGCAAATACTAAACAATAAGTGAAGTAGACAACTAAGTTCAACAGCTACAGAAATAAATTGACAGTGCAGAATAAAAATGAGCCTAAAGGAGAATATTGCTCTGTTTTCACATCTCATGGCTGAAATTCTGGATACCATTGTGCTGTGCTCTTAGCCTCAAAAAATACTTAGGGAGCCAGTAACAAACCACAGCATTTGGATACTTAATACATGCATGCCCAGAACTATGGCAACTTAATTCTGAATTTAATACTACTTTACATGTAGGTTGTATTAGTTCATCTGATGGTGTAGTATCAATAGAAATTTACAAAGTAATAAAGTCATAAAAGTCTCCTGACTTAAACAAAGCTGGATTGCAAAGATCTACCTCCTCTTTTTCTTGAACGAAATAGGAATTTGTAGATATTTTTTGCTTCAAATACAGTGAATTTGGTAGTTTTCCAGATGGATTCCTTTGAGTGGAACAGATAAATGCATAAATAAGTAATATAGGATGGATTTTAAGAGGTAATATTTTCTCTATCCTGTGGCAAGCATAGTATTGTGTTGTCGTGTGTGATAACAAGCCTCTCAACACAAACCCTACCTTGTGCCTTAACACATCCCCAACCTACTTGTCTTTTTGATATTGCAGCAGTTAGCTGCTGAGAAATCAGATTTCAAGATTCAATAGTAATCCTAAATGCAAAGTCAAATTCCAGTTTTCATTTACATCTGCGCAACGAAGCTGAGCACCCAGCTACATCTCCCCAGGGAACCCAGAGCAACCCAGATACCATCACAGCTGTAAACTCCTTGTCTTCAGCCAGACCTTCAGCACCTGAAGAATAAGAAAGGTATTTAGGACCAAAAAGTGTTTCCAAGCTGAGGATGGGGGGGAATAAGGTGATGTCCCTGATGGCTAATTCTTTTCTCCATCAATGAGAGGAGAGGTGCATCTGTAGTGCCTATGCCCTAATATATACCCTTCAACTCTCTCTGGCAGTGGTGCTCCATGCTATTCACTCACACTGAATCAGTGGGGGGCACCTTTTAATGCTATTTGCTCCTGTGAAACTTGCCACAAGTCACCACTAACAATTATTCTAGTAATTCAAAGGCAACTACCATCTTTCCTCAAGCACTGTGGAATGTAAATAGATGCACCTTCTCTGTGAAAAAGTATCTTTCCAGTGATTAATTATTTAAGTACATTATCAATTATTTAAAAAATCTTACATGTTAAGCTTGGATTTAGAATTTCAAAATAGCTCAGTATAAATAGCAAGCCATAAATGGATAAAACCTTTCTCAAACCATATTTGATTGCATGGTTGCTGCTTGCTAGAAATACACATATGGAACACAAGTACCATACCTGCTTGCAAAATTACAGCTCCATGTCACTTGCAAATATGATGTTACAGCCCTCTATTTCTATTTAATTCATTTTATTAATTTGCAAATGAGGCATCTTCTGAAGAAAAGATAATAATTGCTGCTGCTGTACTTTCAGAATCGCAGAACAGTTGATGTTGGGAGGGACTTTTGAAGGTCTTTTGGTCCAACATCCCTGCTCAAACAGGGCCACTTAGAGACAGTTGCCCAGGACCTTGTCCAGGTGACTTTTGAGTATCTCTAAGGACAGAGATCCCACAAACTTCTCTGGGTAACCTACTCCTGTACTTGGTTACCCTTAGAGTGATAAAATGTTTCCTGATGTTCAGAAGAAAACCCTTGTGTTTCAGTTTGTGCCCATTACCTCTCATCACTGGGCACTAGCAAAAAAAGCCTTGCTCCTTTGTCCTTCCATAGAATGATGGAATGGTTTGGGTTGAAAGGTACCTAAAAATACCACCTAGTCCAAGCACACCACTTAGCTTGGTGTCATCTGCAAATTTGCTGAGGGTGCACTCAATTCCTTTGTCTAAATCACTGATGAAGATATTAAACAGTACTGGTCCCAATTCAGACCCCTGAGAGACACCACTTGTCACTGATCTCCATCTGGACATTGAGCTGTTAACTACTACTCTCTGGATGTGACCATCCAGCCAATTGCTTCTCTGCCAAATAGTCCTTCCATCAAATTCTCTCTCCAATTTCAAGTGAAGGATGTTGTGGGGGACTGTGTCAAAGGCCTTACAGAAGTCCAGATAGATCACATTTGTAGCTCTTACCTTGTTCACTGATATAGTCACTCCATCATAGAAAGCCACTAGCTTTTCCAGGCTAAACATGCCTTAGTGAAGCCTTGCTGGATGTCTCAAATCACCTCCCTGTCCTCCATGTGCCACCTTATAGCTTCCATGATCTTCCCAGGCCCAGAGGTGAGGCTGACAGGTCAGTAGTTCCCCAGGTTCTCCTTTCTACCCTTTTTAAAAATGGGTGCACTGTTTCTTTTTTTCTGGACACTGGAGACTTTGCCTGACTGCCATGACTTTTCAAATATTATGGAGAGTGGCTTGGCAACTGCATCAGCCAATTCCCACAGGACTTTGGGATGCATTTCGTCAGGTCCTACAGACTTGTGTTCATGTTCCTCGGGAGATCTTGAATGTGATCTTCTTTTACAGTGGGAGGTACCTGGTTCCCCCAGTCCCTGCCCTGAGGTCCTGCTTGAGTACCTCAGTCTTCTCCTTGTCTGATGTTATCATTATGCCCTCCCTTCAGGTATTTATATACATTGATAAGAGGCCCCTGAGCCTTCTCTTCTCCAGGCTTAGTCCCAGGTCTCTCAGCCTTTCCTCATAGAAGAGATACTCCTTCCTTCATCAGCTTTGTGGGTCTTCATTGGACTCTGTCCAGTACGTCCATGTCTTGTACTGCAGAGCCCAGTAGTGAACTGGATCATTAATGAAGATGTCAAACAGAACTAAACCAAGTATTGACCCCTGGCGTACACCACTAGTCACTTGTCCTTTTGATATTGCCTCCAAGTAGGCTTTGTGCCAGTGATTACCACCCTCTGGGCCAAACCATTCAGCCAGTTTTCAACCCACTGTACTGTCTCCTCATTCAGCCCATACATCACCAGAATCTCTATGAGGTTCTCTATGAATCTGTTTTCTCTCAGAATTTCTACAGCGGATGAAGTGGCCAGGCCACTCTCCATCACATTTGAGAAGTCCTGGCAGTCTGGCGAAGTTCCCACTGACTGGAAGAGGGGGAACATAACCCCCATTTTTAAGAAGGGTAAAAAGGAAGACCCAGGGAACTACAGGCTGGTCAGTCTCACCTCTGTGCCTGGCAAGATTAAGGAGCAGACCCTCCTGGAGACTATGCTCAGGCACATGGAAAATAAGGAGGTGATTGGTGACAGCCAACATGGCTTCACTAAGGGCAAATTGTGCCTGACAAATTTGGTGGATTTCTATGATGGGGTTCTACATACTTACAGAAGACCTTTGGTTTTTTTGATGCCTCTGGCAAGATTCAATTCCAGCTGGGCTTTGGCTTTTCTAAGCTTTTACCTGCATGCTCAGACCATGTCTCTGTATTCCTCCCAGGATATCTGTCCCTGCTTCCATCTTCTGTGTGCTTCCTTTTTGTATTTGAGTTTTGTCAGGAGCTCCTTGTTCATCCACACAGGCCTTCTGGCATTACCTGCTCATTGGGATAGACTGCTCTTGAGTTTGGAAGAGGTGATCCTTGAATATTAACCAGCTTTCCTGGACCCCTTTTCCCTCCAGGGCCTTATCCCATGAGACTACAAAGCAGATCTTTGAAGAGGCCAAAGTTTGCTCTCCTGAAGTCCAGTGTTGTGATCTTTTTTTTTTTTTTTTTTTTTTTCCTATTCCCTCTTCTCAGGGTCCTGAGCACCATTTCGTGGTCACTGCCTTTGACCTTCACAACCTCAACGAGCCCCTCCCTGTTGGTATGTATGAAGTTCAGTAGAGCACCTCTCCTTGTTGACTTCTTTATCAGTTGGCTCATGACATTGTTGTTGATGCACTCTAAAACCTCTTGGATTGCTTATACCTTACTGTGTTGTTCCTCCAGTAGATATCAGGGGGTTTGAAGTCTCCCATGCATAGAGGGCCTGCGGATGTGAGGCTGCTATCTGTCCCTCTCCCCATCAGAAGCTTCAGCAGTCCCTCCAGTAACTCCAGCTGTTATTATACACAGAGCTTGCTTAGGCTCAATCACTACAAAATGGTCTAGTTTTATCCCTCAGGACAAGTTCTTGTTCTTCATATCAGGGAAGGGAAGGAAAATTTCATTCCAGTAAAGAACAGTTACTTCCATTATGAACTGAGAAACTGAGGAGTGAGGAATCTTCTCTGCTGTGCTAATGCCAAACTAATAGGCAACTGAATGAGAAGAAGCAGAAACTGTCTTTTTCTGGAAAGAAATATGCAGTGGAAGATGAAATAGAGACAAATGTCTTTGCTGCCCAGTGCATCTGTCAGGATTTCCACCTTACACACACGGACACATTGCAGACAGCAATGATGACAAGTCTACACTGCATTAGGATGCAGTACTAACAGAGACCAAGACAGTAACAATATGCGTCAGTGTGGGGAACAACCTGACCTGTGCGACCCCTTTTTAGGAGTTGACACTGAACTCTTTACAAGAGACCTTTCTACTTTCTATAATCTCAGTTTGGTAATTTCTCAAATGATAATGAAGATTTAGTGACTTGCTGAATAGCACACGCTATGTAGACTGAAGGAAAGGACTCAAAGGGACCTCAGAGGACTCTGAGGTCCCATGTTAGTGAGCTCACCACGACTGATCTTCACATGTGCTCTCATACTTATTTAAGAAGGATATCTCAGAGCTCTTAAGGGTAATTCTTTGCTTCATGTGGACTGTCCAAAGATAGATAAATTATCAGCAATTAACTAAAAGAATTTCAGAAAAATAGTATTTGTGAAAAAGCAATTTTTCCTCAACAAATGTATTACATTATTTTAGAATTATCTTGCTCCATGCAGCCTCTGTATTATAATAAACCCCACCCTAGCTAAAGCAATGGCTGAAATATTCTAGCAAACAATGATGTGAAATGCATATTGACAGTTTCCTCCAATGCAGAGTTCATCAGCCGTAAAGCAGTGTTTCAAAGAGTGAAGAAAAGCAGAAAACTAAAGAAGCCACTCAAGTTTAGCCAACTTCTGAGACTAAGAAAATATTTATGTATTTAATCATCTGATTCCTCCCTGTTCTTTAAGATTTTTCTCCTAAAAGAGTCTAACTCAACACATCTGCCTTCCCACCTCACCAGTCCATCAGAAGACTGGGTCCCCTGTGAACCCAAATGGTATGTTCTGTGCCTGTTTACTTTTGTGATGTTTGCTTCAGCTCTGATATACCCTCTGTCAGGAGTAAAGTCTTCTAGTGCATTAGCCACAGCTGTAGGCAGCAGAGAAATAATCGTTTCAGGAGGTTTGAATAGTAGCAAGCAGAGAAGCAGGCAATTGAAAATGAACAGCTAAACAATAGGAAGAAGGTATTCTATCTGATTTCTTTAAACTTAGCCAGTGGGGAAGGAAAAGCAAAGTCTGAGGGAGGAAAACACTTTTACTTTTCCATTGTAAGTGACATGCCTGCCTATGAAACATCAAAGAATTTATGTGTAGATTGATAAACATTTATACACCACACTTCATAAGGCTAAACGACACCAGCAACGTACAGCACTGTGGGTGTGCGCCAGTGTCAGGAATCATGGTCTTTCCTGCGTAACAGAGTACTTAGTGAACAGTCTAAAGGCTACATTAGTGCATCTTTTCTCTATTCCCCTTTCATTGTGTGTGTGGCAAGCTGTGGCCTTATAGGCTTTTGAATAGCAGTTGCAATCTGTTCTTAGCTTTGTATTTGATGTTCTTTGCAAAACAAAAACTCCACAAAACCTGTTTTGCAAGATGAATTACACTCTACTTTTTGTTTCTTTTTCATTTTTAATTGAAAATAGAAATTGGATAAAAGTGGAACACTCAAGTATGAGAGTTCACATAAAACAGAACCCACATTTTAACTAATGTATGATGCAAAGCAACCTTCATCTCTGCTGTGTAGTTCAGGTGTTTTATTGTTCCCCATTTAGAAGGGAATACATTTATTTTCCCTTGGCTCTACTGGCCAGGTTATTTGATCCTTTTCATTTACATTCAGCCCACTATAATGTTCAAAGTCTCAACTCAGGCTTCTCATGACATTTGGTACCATGTCACTTCTGCAACTGGGCCAAAACATTCTTTTGAAGATGAGGAAGATTTGAGAGAGAAAGGGGAGTTGGAAGGGGACTGTACCCCTCTGCCTCCTCTGAACAATTCCTGGTGCTCTGCATCTTCAAGATCCTGGAAAAACAGCTTTGCTTAGCAGCAAACCTCCTGTCCCTCTCGCAAAACAACTTGAAGAGTCCCACATGAGGGATGATAGAAGTCAACCAACTCTTTGCTTTCCAGATTAGTTGCCAAACACCCCATGGTATTCAGACAGATATCCATACTTCTCCTTATCCTCATGCTCTTTACCTACCTGCTATGTACACAACAGAATACACAATTTTAAATTAATCTATAAGAACTAGACACACATCTAACTAGGAAGAAGTCATATTTTAGATATCATATAACACTAACAAAATAGCAACATTAATATGCATAATTTCTAGCAACATTATACGCATAATTTCTAATATATTTGGTCAATTATTATTAATTTAATGAGAGCTTTCAAGCAAAACATTTGCCATAAGTTTAACTGACTACAACTCAGTTACTTGGGAGAATAATTCTTAAGTTAAAAGTTCTGAATACATATCCATGCACACTCTTATATCCTCCTAGTTGTAATTTCAGGAACCTTAAATTCCCAACATCAAACAAGGGTTAAGTACCATGTTATTTAAACAAGATGGAGGCATTTGATAATGACTGAGTATGGAAAGTGGAGGAGGAGGAATGCTGGAAGGGAATGCAACTGCTATCATCAGGGCATGGGAGAGAACAGCAACAGCACATAAATCTACTTCAATAAAAATATTTCTATCATAATTAATGTCTCTGAACTTTTCTGGTTTTCAGCTTAGAAAACAAGCACATCAAGGCATGTTATTTCACCCTTTCTGTTACACATTTGAGAAACTAGCCAAGACTAGTTAGACTTAATTACACCCATTAAGGCACTTTAGATGTCAAGCTTGACTAACGAATTCACAAGTTGGTTGAAAGCAAATTTCTTGTTACTAGGCTTCAGCTTTTGTTTTTTAAATTTGTTCCAGGTCATGGAATGGCCAGGATTGAAAGGTACATGAAATGATGTTGAGATTCCCCATTTTTTCTCATGTTTGACTAGTTCCTTGCATTTGATGACTGTGTTGCCATAGTTAAGCAATTACATATTTCTGCAAGCAAATATACCAAATTATTTTTAATATATCATATTAATATATCAAGTAAACACCTTCCCTTCAGCAAATCCTTAAGACAAGAGCCCCAACCAGTTCCTTGTTGTCTATGAGCAGCAAATCCAGGAGAGCACCATCCTTGGTCGGCACATCTAGGGTTCAAGTCAAAAAGTTGCTTCCATTACCCTCTGCAAACCTGGACTCCTTGAAAGTTAGCAAGTTTTCGCAACATAATAGGTTAATTCCACTGAATAGCAAATATAATGGATAGCTTAAAAAAAAAAGGATGTGAAATTTCTGGCGGTCACTCTGAGCTTTGATAGCATAAATCTCCAAACACAGAACTAACACTGACCTTAATAATGGTTGAAGCATCTGTACCAATGTGTAGTTGGAATTAGGCCCAAGGACATAATTTCACTTAATTTGATTACATCAAATAATCTTGGAAAAAATAAACACATTTTTGTCTTCCTGAGGGAGCTGTTGCTTGTATTTGTGCTTAGTACAACAAAAAAATCAAGCTGTCTATTCAGTAATAAGTATAAGAGTGCTAGTTGATAACTTGGCAATCATCTGAGCAAACATGGCAAATGGGAAGAAAGACACAAATTTATCAAGTTACTGCTGTTGATCTCATTGGTGAACCTGAGGTTACAGCATGATATGCAAGCCAGTGTTCTACATGAGTGGGAAACTGAACAGCAATCATAGCAAGTAACAAACACTATTTTTGTGAAAAACAAATGCTCTTATCTCAGAAATCTCTGTTGGCTGCAATATGCAAGACATTAGGAGCTCAAAAATTCTGCTATTATGTCCATTTCATGCTCTCATAAATCTCAAAGGCATGAAGGTTAAATTAATTATGAAATAGAAGGAATAAGCCTGATTTTCTCCCTACCAGGTAGGGAGACATAAAGCAGGCCCCCTCCTTTTGGGCAATCACCATGATATAATGTAAACTACATGGCAGAAACTGGCATGTCTGCAATCCCTAGCTAGTGTTCTAAGATTGATAAAACATACAAATTGATTAAAAAATGCAAATGCATGAGAGAGAGCAATCACAAGGTAACAGGGGGAGGGGTGGGAGGACTAAGACAGGCCATATGTTCCTCTCCTCTTCCTGCATTTGCTGCTCTCATATGGAGAATTCCCTGCCCGACAGATGGAGGGAAGCATGCTTTTTGCAAGGTGCAGGCGGGTTTCTCCATGAAAGCATAAGAGCTAGAGAACAAAGCAGAGCAATTACGAGTTCTCTGTATAAAAATCTATGACTCTTATCAGATATATTGCAGATGACTTCCAGACAACTACAGAATACAATAAAACAATAAAAAAAATCACCAAGCATTACTAACAAAGTCACTTGCTCATTGGCAATTTCTTATTTTAGTTTTAATAAGAAATTGGTATGAGGAAGAGAACACTCGGTAGCTCAAGAGGCTGGAAGGAAATAACTTAATGTCTGTTTTTTTAAGAATGTTTTGGAAGTTCAAAACTTTTCTCTGGGTTTTTATTCTTTTTTTCTTTTTTTTTTTTTTTTTTTTAAATCTCCAGATAGATAGCTACAGATCTATCATTTAACATTATTTGCATGAATGCGTGGAGTTGATAGATTTAGATACTATGGACAGATGGCAGGTTTTTCTTTATCATAATTCCTGTCCCACACCAGGCAGCAAGAGAGAAGCATTTTGATAGATAACACAAACTGAAGCTTTTTGATAGATAACAAACTCATTAATCACCATCCTCTAAGTGCCATAAGAAGAATTTAAAACATGCCACGTTCGGCACTTGTAAAAGTTTCTTGCTTCAAAATCAAAGCAGTTATTACCCTGTGCTTTTTGACCAGCCTGAGTAGCCATTTCAGTATGAAAAAATGACCAGTGGGGGTTAAATTTAGTGTAAGACCAAGGACGAGCTTCACAGTGCTATCATTAATGCTGTCTTCCTCTTCCCGGAGAACACTGGCGGACTTCCAGTTTATTAAAACAACAATCAAAAGCAGATCTTCTCTCTGTATACACAATGAGTCAAGGATGGATCATTTACTCAAACAGAGCTGTTTGGTGAGGTATAAAAGCAAAAATGCATTTCGGGGGAAATATAGTTCATGAATATTATGCAAAATATGCTCCACAGTTGTGTCTTATACGAAAGCATTCCAATCATTATTAAATAAAAACAGAATACCACGTTGTTCTTCTGAAAGCTCTAAGCACAAGATCAGGAATTAAAGTATCTTTAAAACATTAGTTGATAATTATTTGCACAAAGGAGCGCTAGCATTTGTAAGCCTGTTAATTTAACTAAATATGAAAGAAGAGTCTTTGCCTGGTAGGCATATATTTAAAGAAAAAGTTAGTAATACATATCTACATCTATTTACATGGAGAAACATAAGTATAGGGAGACTGTGTGTACAATGACAGAAACATGATAGGCATATGTTTTTATTAAAAATAGGGATTGGAATTTTGGGTTTCTAGATTGTGAAATAACTTCTTTGAGATGACAGGTTGTAAGTTTATCTAGGAAGGCCTTTGGTTCACATCATGCCTCAGTAAAGATGGGGGAAGGGGAAGAAAGAATGAAAGAAGCAGACATAGGGCACAGAGAAGAAAAAAAAAAAGCAAAGAAAAATAGAGTTCAGAGTAAACCGAGTGGAAAACTAAATACACAGAAGGTGAAATCCTGACCCTATTGAAATCACTGGGCACTGTGCCACTGGCTTCAAGGAAGCCAAAATTCCATCCAGAGACTGCTAAACCAAAAAATAATAATAATAAAAAAGACAGGAGCAGAGAACAGCATTTAAAGATACATATGCTGTCTATCATTTGTAGGTCACCTGTTGGTGGATAATCTCATTCAGGAGGGAGAGCTGCTTTCCCATTTTTTATGTATAACACAAGCTTCTTCAGTTAGAAAGTGAAATACAGTTGTATTTTTTATTTTCACTTAAATACTTCTAAATACCAAATAAATAGAGAAGTACTGAAAAAACCTGAAGAATCATTTCAAGGGGAGGGGTACAGGGTGTTTGGAAATCTAGTATAGCCACCTCTAAATAGGTAGGATCTCAAAAGCTCAGTCTCTAGGAAATTCACACATCCCTAATAAAAGTCCTTCCTGCTCTTGTAACATCTATTATTATATCTCAAACAATAATTTTAGAGGTTAAACAGAATTGCTGTGCATCGAAATGGCAGCTAAAGATGTAAGGCACGCAGGCTTCACACTTGAAGACTCCTCTCAGCTAGTGGAGCCTCAGGGAGAAGCGTCTGTAAAATCTGCTTTGTTTGCAGGCTGCGTTTGGTAAATCCAAATCTTTGATAATGACACAATCGTATTGAATGGTGGCTGTGAGTGAATGCTTGTTGAACTTTGAAGATATGATTCAGCACAGCACTATGAGAACAGAGCACAATAACATTAAACACCAGATGGTATTTCAAAGCCCATCAGATACACAGATTCCTTTTTCTTCTGTACAAAAGATCGGCAAGGCCTCATGTCTGAAAAAAAAGCCCATTAAGATAAATGGAGTTGATTTGGTTTTGTCTTGCTAGGGCTATTATAAGAAAGTCATCTGAATGGGTCAAATTACAAACCACTCTGGATCAAAGGAGAACAACTGCAGTAGCGGGTCAAATTGATCCAAGCTATGTCAACTGGATCAGCATGAAACTCTAAACTGCAATGCAAAAACTCCTTAGTATGGGGCTTGACAATAATTAACGGAAGTATTACCTCTTTTGCGCTGGAAGTTAGGAAGGTGTTAGCTGGACAGATTCATCAGAAATCTCTTTCGCAGTTGCCTGAGAGGGAGAGATTTACGAAAGCAGTGTCAGGACCCCACGCTCAAGAGGGACAAGCATCTCTGCAGCCCAAAGCACCCACTGTCAGGCCAGGTGAGGTGAAAGGTAACACAGCATTGCCAATCTCAGAATTATGTCTGCCTAGACAGCTGAGAGCCTGACTGCTGATTTTGTTGCATGCTAGAGAGGACTTTTAGATTTTGAGTCGTATTCAGCCTGGGAGGAGTTCCCCTGAGGTGTGAGGAATTACCCCCATAATTTATTAGGTTTATTGGCAGCATCGCATTTGTTGACTTGTCTCGGTGAACCATTGGTGCAGTGCAGTTTGTATGAGCAATTGATGTCAGATAATGTTGACATTGCAGGCTGGGGGCTGTGCGTGGGTACTTGTGTGAGAACGTTATTGTACTACAGGTAGCAAAACTTACTATGTTATAAAAAATAGGCTTTCAGAGCAAGAGCTGTAGTAAAAAAAATTAGAAATGCTTGTGAGGAAGACTAAAGGAATGGAGGGGCCGAAGAAGGGAAAGTTCTCCTGAATCAGCTAAATATTTGACTGAAAATAGAAATGGCAACTTGCCCACCCCCTCCCCTCCCTATTGCTGATGGCAAAGCAACAAACAGCAAGAGCCTCTACTGGTTAACAAAGACTGCTGCTCGTGAGGCAGGATACATACAGAAAACTGGCACAGTGTTGCCAAAAGGAGCAGCCCTCTGAGCTTCATCACAGATGCCCAAATGTCCCCTGCTGCCTTTCTTACATGTCAGCAACAAACAGTGCTAGTACGTCAAGCAAATGACCGACACACATACATTTTCTTCAGTCCAGTTGGGCATCTTGCTTGCAACTGCATTACAGGTTGTTGAGCCTGGAGAGGCTGTTCACTGAAGCAGTTACTAGGGACCACGTAAATACCCTACAAACTGCTGTTTGTCTTTTTTGTCCATTCAAAACAAGTCCTATAAAATAGTAGCATGGGCCCTTCTGGCAACAGCTGACTCATTGAATTAATTGTCTCCTCCTCTAATCTTATGCTGCTAAATTTTGTCACTTTGGAGCGCTTTTAGGATGCAGGAGAATGCTGCTTTTTAATGTTTTCTTCCAGCAGAGTCTTCAGGCACCAGAAGTTTGCTGGGAGTGCCAGTGGCCCGGGTTGATGTAAATAAGCAGCTCTTAGTAAGTGATGCATATTTCCTCTCAGGTGCAAACATTCAGGTTTTCTCAGGGCGCTGGGTGCAGTGAAATGCTATGCCCATTCAAACAGACCAGGGTGTCAATACCCGTGATGATTCCTAACACTTGAACACATCACACAGGAGCAATTAAACTGACAAGGGGGAAAAAAGCTCTCCTCAGTCCAGATTTACACTGTGTTCCTATTCACGGACAAATCAGCAAACATTTCAAATGCCTTGACTGAGTAATGAATGGGTTCTGGGTTAGTTACTGTGCTGACAGCAGGTTTTAAATTCTATTGAGTCAGGCAAGGGGGAAGGTGAATAGGGTAGAATTACAGGAAAGGATTAATGAGGGGTTTCTTGCTGAACATACTGTTGCAGTGTTCTCTCAGTCACTATACCAAGCAGTCACTGATTTTTGCCTTAAGGACTGTACTTTTATAACCTAAAATATGCCTCCTTAAACAAGTCCACATCAGGCAATGTGTCAACACTTCATTGGTTTCAATAGAATTAGTTTCCTAAACGCTCTTTTCTGAGGCAATTTTTGTACTTGAAAATGCATTACAAGGAACATTTACTACAACTACAGTACAATGATGTATAATACGACAAACACAGTTTTAATCAGTGCAAGCTGTAACAACAAATATACTACACATATGGTCTCTCTTTCTTTCATTCCTTTTTGCTCCTCCGGAGTCATAGTAAAAATACATACATTCGTCGTTTTACAACAATTAGATTTAAATATCTTGAAGAAAACAAAAAAGAACACTGCAGAAGATGCAGTAACAATTTTCAGATGATGACAGATGCCTGTTTATTAATGTTGTGTTCCTGTTGTTCATCATATGTACTAAAGCATGCCAAGTCATAAAATCATTTTCCTAGAAAAGAGAATATGCACACAGCCTCCACTTACATTGCATGTGAAATCAAATGTCAGTGCTGTTTGCCAGGCTTAGCTGGGTCACATTCACTGAAGAGTCTTAGAGAGTGCCAAGGGCTGTCAAGATGCCACATGACTGGCTCTGGGGTATTCCACAGCTCAGTCAGCTGCTAAAATTATGTTAGTATGGAGACAGTGATCTGAAGGACCTGGGGAAAAATACTTTTCTCTTTGCCTGTACATTTCTGTTGGCCTTGTTTCAAAACATCATTTTTTGGAGGATTTACCCCCGTACCGCCAAAATCAGTATTCAATAGATTAGGATACCTACAGCAAATAACTTTCAGCCCTTGGTTTCCTTCATGGCTTTTGCTTTGTTTGTGTACTATACTCTTATTCTTGAATCCCCATCTTCTGACATTTTAAATGATGCTGGCTAGGAGTCTGAACCACACTTCAAGGGCTGCCAGTTCCTGATATATCCACAGTTGAGGTAATACAAATAATGAGAAAGTCAGTCTTGTTTCCTTTATTCGCACCCATAGGCTACAGGTAAATCCTCTCTCATACCCTAAAAAAACAACCCTTTGACACACCAAGAAGAATTTCATTCCACGGTACAGGTGCCGTGGTGTTGCCCTAAGTAAAATGCACAGAATGATGATGTTTAGTTTGATTATGGGAGGTGTGCCTTTGGTGTAAGGATATAAAATAAAATGCAAAAAACCCTCTCCCTAAAGTAAATTATGTCAAAACCTTTCATTGCTGTGATCAGCATTCACAAGAGTAAACGAAACACTAGAAAAGACATCTCATTTTACTTTTTTATTACTTTCACAAGCACTGGAGAAGCTTAAACACATGTTTTTCATTCTTTCCCCTAGATTGTCTTGGTAGCAGCATTTAAAAAGATCTTGAAATATGATACTTGCCTGTTGGATGGTTTGGTTGGTTTTGTTGTTTGGGGTTTTTTTTCCATGTCTTCTACAGAGAAAGAACAGGAGGAGGAAGAAGAAAAACAAACAAGCACAAAACCACACACCTGAATTTGAAACACATCTATTCTCCACCACTCCAGAAAGTCTCCAGATCTATAGACATGCAGAGGTATTGACTGATTAGGCACCATGAGAGTTTCAGAAGTACACATTATTCATGTTAGCCTTGTTCTGCTGATGATTCCCACTTTGGTTTCTAACCAAAGTACAGGTTGGCCTCTCTCATTTTCAAATTCTTGCCCACCCTGCTGAAACACCAGTGCAATAAACTCCTCATGTGTGCACAAGAAAAACTGCAGCATACTAATCTCTACATGGCCTTCTAAGGGTGGGAATCTGTGCTAATAGGGAATATTTATGCTGCATCTATCAGGAACCAGGTTTGACCCCACTGTGAGGTGAAGAGGTGCTGTTCTGACTACAGGAGCTCCAAAACTGAAAACTGAATGTTGCATAAAGAAAGCACATAAAGAAATATTTAACAGCATAAAAGCAGATGCACAGTGTCAGATCTAAGTTCTGCCTGGGTCCAGCCCACTGCTCTGTCTCCGACAGCCTCCGAAGCTGGCGAGACTGAAAAATGACAGCAACAGGCATCCTCCCTCTGGTATTTTTCACTCATTATCAGCAGCTGAGGGCTCAAAGACTTCTTCAGAGCTGGTTTATGCAGCCTAGTATTTACTAGCCCTAGAAGGATTTTTCTTTCATGAATTCATCTGATCACTTTTGAAGCTATTTAAGTGGAAGCAGGAAGACGGTAGGTTTGTAAAGTCAGGCTTGAGAGGAACAAGTAAAGCTTGAGTATAAACAGGCTGCAATAAACTATAAGTTTCTAAAAAAAAAGGAGAGTTTTCAGTCTGCTGCTAAGGATGGCAGAAAAAAACCCCACTTTAGGATGGTGACTTACAACTTTAATAAAAGGGCATGCATAACAAAATCAAATGACTTGAAATTCTTCTTTTTATTCCTGCAGGGACAGGTCTAAGGAATTTCTATTAAAAACCTGTCACCTTTATTAATTTCAAATGGGGGTCATTCAGGCCCTGAAGTCCCTCCCCTTTCAGTTTTTCTAGATATGCAACAGGGGAATGTATACTTGCCACTCTTATTGGAAAAGCTAGTTGAGTAATACAGGCTGACGAATGTAAATTTCAATGTCTTCCAACGCCTTAACAGAGTTTGCACCCATTTATCTGAGAAAAAAAAAATAATTGACTCCATAGAAATAATACCTCCAAAAACTCCTAATACAGATAACTAACTTAATCAATAAAATATAAGGTTCATTAGCTTCAGTGAGGACTTAAATGTCAGATATAACCAGCCGAGCAGGGGTGATGAAATTTCATACGAGAGGAAAAGGTTCTTCATGAATAATCTAGAAAAAGTTCCCCATGTCTTCAATATTAGTATTTTAAACATGAAATCAAGATTGTTGGTGGAGCACACAATTAAAAAATATAAAAAAACCCAGTAAATTCAGTGAATGTAAGTTCATTTTAAAACTACACCTTTATACTTTTCCAGAAAAGACTGAATATAAGTCTTAGAACCCAAGGTTTATGAAAATTGCACATTATTTAAAATTAATGTTTATGCCAGCCAACAGAATACAAAAGTCACACATTTGTATATTGTATTAAATCATCTACTATAATATAGATCTAAAAGGTCTAATATATAAAGATCTTGCAATATGGTGTTGCAAGATCTTTAGTTTTCCCAGCCCTCAAGGTTTGTATTGCTTCACAGCACACCATACCATGTATCTTGTTACATTACTCAATATCCATGTGTTTACTGTTATGTTTTCCTTATGCTCACACAGTCTCACAGTTAGGGCTGTGTAAACACATTTTTGTTTGGGTTTGAACCAAAGGAAAAAAGTAAAAGACTACAAGCATCTAACCTGAAGTTTCACCTGAATTAGCCTTGAACCTGAAAGGAAAGACTTTATTGCATAAGGTAACAGAAAGCAGATGATTTCTTTTGTCTCCTTGTTTAAACTTTAATGTAAATTTAAAAATAAATGAAAGATTTAAACTTTCCCATTAAACAATAGAGATTTACGAAAGAGCTTGGCTACTTGTTTTCAAATCAATTTTATACAGTACTTGTAGTAGAAGGCAAAAATTATATACCTTACATGAGAAAAATGGGTTCATTTAACATATTTTAAAGAAAAATGTTGAAGTGGCATAAATTTTTATACTACAATGTAAACATGCTAGTAATTTAATGTATGCTTATTTTAAAATTAGCTTGATTATATTTAACTATTTTTCACATAAAAATAACTTCCCTGTTACATCCAGGAGATTACAATAACCAAGTGACATTGAAAACTCACTTGATTTTTGTGATAAATAGGAACAAAACAAAAATAGAATTTGCTGTGTGTGTAGAATTACCCTAGTTTCTTGAGTCAGTTTCCAGTAATAATTTTATAGAGTACTCATTATATTATTTCAATAGTATAAATTCTTTCTCTCTCAGAAAAAGAACGATCAATATCAATGTTAGGATAGAAGGTCCTCAAATGTTCACACATTATTTCCATACTAGTTGCTGGAGACATACAATATTTAAATGACGTGTATGAGGAATGGGAAGACTTATCTGAGCACCCAGGACACAGATAATGACAGCTGAGATTAACACTGGCTCCAAAGCAACAGACCATAGTGAGTAATACCACCTGTGGATGCTGGATCATGGTACTATTGCTTATTGGATACAGATTGAAACAAAACATTGTTTTATATCTATTGAGCCAGTCTGATTGGTTTCGTATAAAAGATAAGAATAATTTTGCAAATGCTAATAACAGAATTGTAGCATTGTTGTTCTTCAGGAGTCTGCAAACTCACTGAGTAGCCCCTGTTTAACAATCACAATTTCATGCTCTTTAAAATAGCCATATCATTGGATTATTATCAGAAGAGCACACACAGGCAGCTTCGCTATTGCTGCTGATGTTGTAAACACATGAACTTTTTCTCTGAGAAACACGACAAAGGGACATACCTTGCATTTTCTCTCAGAATTAATATTCAAGCTGGGAAACCTCCATCTTCTAGAAGAAATCATGCATTATGGACCATCCATACATGAAGGTAAGAATGCTCACCTTTTCAAGCTCAGCAGCTCGCTTACAAAACTATTCTATAGAATTGAATCTGTATTCCTATGATTACTAAAAAGAAGTGTTGGTTGCTGTATTATAAACAAGAAAAGAGAAAAATGAATTGTTGGCATAACTACGACATGTTCTTAACTTTTTCTTCCCCAAGAAGAGGACACTGATGTGTGGTGTTTTTTAAATCCAGAAGGGCTGTTCATTCTTTTCTGTCTGCATCTTACATGAGTCTCAAGAGAAATATTATGAATCTATTTTAATTTAAATTGCATTTAAAGCCTTTGAAGAGTGACAAATTGATAGCACTTTGGACTGGAACCCTGTGTTTACACAACAGGTTACAGTAATCTCAGCATAGAGATTACTGCCCCTGGGGCAGCCTTTCACTTGACATCCAGAGCTCTGATTCTGGCAGAGCAGATAAGGAAATGAAAGTTCTTTATCTCAATTTTGACTGCCCATATGAGAATGTATATTTATTATGAACTTAATCCTTAGCTTTTTTGCAAGGTGTACCCAAGAAGGAGGAACTGGGAGACATTTGCAGTGATGTTTCTTTTGCATAAGGTGGACATTACTATAGTGAAAGAAATGAATTATGAATATGATATTATTTCTAATATCATATAGAGTATATATAATCTGATGCTGGTACAGATCTGCTCGATTCTTTCTCTCCCTGTTATTGCATTTCTACTGAATCTACACGGTATGTGTAGAGAGCACCTTATATTCACCCACTTCAGTTTCAGAAAGTGGAGAGACTTGGGAAATACGAACATATACCTAATTTGAAAGTGGCAAATAGCTTATGTTGGAGAACAATAAAATAGTCAACAGTCCATAGGAAAGGGCATAATTCCTATCCTGTTTGAAAAGAGCACTAGGGTTTGAAAAGAGAGAGGCATTCAGGGAGCTCCGTGTAATGAACTGTTCACAGCAGAGCCTGTTCCTTAGGGAAGCTGTACAGATGGCCTCTGCAACAGCACTAGGAGGTCAGCAAGGTCCAAACTGTTACATGGATATCATAAAATTACACAGAAAACACATTTAGGCTTTGAACAAGGACTTGAATTTCAGTAATATCAATCCAATTGTTCATTGTTCTATTTGAGCTGGAAGAATTTCAAGATAAGCACACAAATTTCTCTCCTACATGCAGGTTATAGTACCTGATGTATACATTTTCTTGAACTCTGTTATTAAAATCATCCAGATGTTCTTGAACACAGCTGGCTTTTCACTAGCTCATCACTCCACTAGAATGTGTTAGTAATTTAATCTGATGTAACACAAAAGCCTGACTATTTTTTTGTGACATTATGCCTAACTCCAAGATCCAGAGGCTAGCATTAACAGATCAGAGTTCATACAACAATTCTTTATCCTTGCAATGCACTCAAGGATGAAGAGTCTACTAGACTCATGTATTGCCAGCATATATCCTAGATTTCTACAGTGTGTGGTATGGTTTCTGAGCACATCCCTTTTTTTCATTTCAATAAGCTCACATACTCTGTCATTATGAAATGTAACACAGCTTGGATTAAATCTCATAGCTTCTCTGTTTTGCAGCAAAAAAAGAGTAAAAGAAAAAGTATTTTTTCTGCAACAGTACAAATAACTTGAAAATTTAGTATAGGCTATGTGTGCTGACAACATCCAAATAATCTTCAATAAAAGGTCATGTTCTGTACAACTCTGTTGACTTCAAAAGACTTTCACAAGGCAAAAACTGATGCATTATATCTCCCATGGGTTGCAAAATTTAGGACAGTGGATATACAACAACTATAGCTTGCTTGGCAACAAAAATTATCTGGAGGGAGTCACTAAGGTTATTGCAGGTCACATAAGTCTAACAATGTCTGAGCAGAGAATTTCCATTTTCAGTTTAAATAGTTTTCTAGCACCTTGCTACTCAAATTTACACAGTCTCGATCCAGAATAGGTTATTCTAAGACATTTAAAAATTTTACTTTATATTTCCCTCTATACTGTGCCCCTCTATATTCAACTGAGTAAATTTTTATATTAAAAAGAGTATCTACAATTATGGAGGCATACTTTCTGATAACTACAAGCAGAAGGTTGATTATAGGTTGATTTGCTGGTAGTTAACAATATTGCTTCTTTTTGGGCATTAGATTTAGAGGTAGATGGGAAATGGCTTTCCCCTCCCACACAATGATCGAAATTTAAGTTTTTCCCTTCTGTACTGGGATAAATCCCAGACATTTCAAAACAGCATGCATGTGCCTGTGTCAGGGAGAGAGAGAGAGAGGGAGGGAGGAAACCTGTGTGTGACCCATCTATCCCCAAAGAGCAAACAGATTGAGAGTTCATATACTTAAAGAGGCATAAAATATATATCAAATCCTTTGTCTGACTCTAGCACTAAGCAACAGCTGGTTTCAGGTGACCATCTCTTTATGTTGCCTGCTGGAGTCGTTGTTCTTTGGATTAGGAATTGTGTATCCACTGGGCCAAGGAGACATCAGCTGCTCAGCACAGGGGTTAGGAATCTTTCATGGGACATAGAAGCTCTTGGTCTAAAGACTATCTTCTTATCTGGGCAGATAGTTTTGAAGAAGGAGTGCAAGAGGAGCAAGAGTTGACTAGGACACATGGTTGTTGCCTTAGCTGCTTCCAAAGCTTTTGTTCTTTTTCTTTTTAACTAGGCTCTTGAATTTTTGCACCACTACAATTTAATCCATCCTAGACCTTTTCTTGGTGTTCATCCTAGTGTTGTTCCCTTTACCTTCCAACTGTCGCATAGTCAGGAGCATGCAGTCGTCATCTAGACACCAGCTATAGCAGGTACTAAACCAGCAGCTTTAAGGGTAGGGTTTGCACGGGAATTGGTAAGTGGCATTGTCTCCAGTGCAGTGCTTTGTGGACAGATAAGAGACCTTCATAATCAGAAGGGAGTATTCCTTCAAGTTCATTTATGTCAGTAGGATCAAAAACTTAGCTCTCTGAAAAGGAAGTACTGGCCAAAAGTTCTCACTCCAGATCCTGTCTCTCTTCAACACTCGGTTTCAGAGCCTCGAGAACTGCTATGAAACTGCAAATAGCTATGGGTAAAAGTGTACTTAATTTTTTAATCAACTTTTACATCAAAAAATAGATTAATGTAGTGGAAAAGGAGCCTAAGGTAGGCTGCCAGTCACTTCTCTCATTCCTCAGAAATACTGGCCATCAGCTGAATATTCTCCATTACTTACACTAAAAAGAGAGAATTCTGAATTTCACCTCTACCCAATGAACGCTGTACACCCCACAAGGGAATGTGATTTAAAAAAAAAAAAAAAAAAAAAAGTGAGTTTTTTAGAGTAAGAGTCCCTGCAAGCCCCTTAAATCTACTACTTCTATTGGTTATACATGGAAGATGCTCAAATACTCAGCAATGCACAGTAATGTAAAACTCTAACACAGACCTTAATACTGACAGCAGTTCTGACTTATGTATTATATGGGAAGTAATTGTAGTTCCTAGCAGGTAGATTTATTATTATCATTAAAGGAAAAGCAGTTACTAAATGTAATGTATTTATTCTTTTCAGTGTTGTGTTTTTTTTTTTTTTTTTTCAAAGAGAACTTCACGGATTTCATCAAGAATATGGTCCTCATCTTCAATTCCCTATCAAAGGCTTGGCATTTTTATTTTATCTGATCAAGAATTTGAATTACACAGAAATTTCACAGTAGAAGCCTGATGCACTCTCTGTTTTCTCATTTAGCTAAACTAAAGCAAATATTTTTTTTTTTCTAAACAGCTATCACAAAATAATAAATTATAATCTTGCAGCTATTCAACCTAGACAATTTTTATGCAAGTGCAGTAATGGATCACAAGGTTAGCTGTGAATTGTGATCCCTTGTGCAGTTTCTTAAATGAGGGGCAATGCCAACTCAGCTTTGCTTACCTCATTTACTCTGCATCTCAACTTGTAAATTAATCATTGCTGGCAACATCAATTTGGTTGTAATTAATCATACAGGGAGGAGCAAAGAAATTGCACTGAAGTGAGTCATATTAACAACGTTATCTGATTGCTCTCAGTGTAATTTACTAGGATCCTGATGTGTGCATACAAGGCTTCTGGCTGGTACTTTGGCACAGAAGGAAATTTGTAAATTGCTGTGTACGATAGGTAGAATAATGGGTAGTCCAAATAGCCATATATGTAGATTTCTAATGAGCCCTGCTTTGATGCACTACTCTTGTGCCCATAATTGTGCAGGCTCTCAGCCCTTTATCTCTCAAATTGCCAGTGAAGGAAAGGGACCTTTAGTGCTGCTCTCTCACATCATAAATAACATCAGAGTCCATTTCCAGGCAAACCAAGGAGAATTTCACCCTGGTGAAATGCTGCTACAGTCAAAGATAAAATATGGAGGAAAGGACTGTATTGAATTTAAAGCAAGAAGTTAAGTGGAGAAAATAAAAATGGAAAACAACTAGCTAAACAGGTTTTCAGTATTGATAAGGACTTTTATTCCCCCCCGCCCAAAAAAAAAAAAAGCTAACTAAAAGATTAGATGTTGATGGTCTTAGGAGGCAATAGAACATTTAGTTCTACTATTTCAAAGGAATTCCTCTGTTAATGAGATATTTGAGATCTTGAAGCACTTGAAGTTTCTTTACACATCCAGTTAATCTCAAAACAGGTTAATGATAGACATGACATAATTTTATTTTTAAAACAATTAAACTATGGCATATTTTCCATCTGAGATGTGTATCTCTATCCAGATAGGAAAAAGGAAAATAATATGGCAGATAATCTTAAACAATAAAACAAAAAGCTGAAAGCCGAGGTCTAGAAGTAAAACGTCTGGTTTGCACATTTACATACATCTAATGCAACTGTGTGTACATCCAAGCTGGATAGCTGTTTACACACACATGCAGTCTAAACTTGAAACTTGAGGCCATACTTTACCAAAGGATGTCAAGATTTCATAGACACATACATGACTGTGCATATATCAATTACTGCCTGGAATGAACATGCAAAGGAAGACTGTTATTTCAGCCTTGTACGTTAAAACTCTGAATATATTAAAATCAGTTCTCCTATTTTAATCATCCCAGTGTTCAAAAGATATAGTTTCCATTAAAGCAGCTTTCTCATGGCAGAGCTTCAATGTTAGCAAATGAGAAAGGTCAGAGATAAGGTAGATTGGTTTCACGTCTGAGTGCAGCCCAACTTTTCCAGGAAACCAAATGACCTACATAAACCTCACATCTAATAGTAAATGTATTTCAATTAGTACAGTAATTATAGGAGGCCAATTAGCCAGTTACAGGAGGCTGTGCAGCAGGCCACTGGAAGAAACAATTACATTTCTTTTGTTTTAACTGGAACAGCAGTTAGGAAAGCAGGTTTCTCCTGTCCTGAGAGCACTGACCTGACTGAAAAAGGGAAATTCAGGGAATAGGGAGAATAAAACAAATGCCTACAGACATCCTACATCTCAGTTATTCCCCCTGCAACCTAGAGGCTTGGATAGTGGTGTCAGCCCTCCGAGCAGCTCTGCTCTCCTGGTGAGAAGGAAGGGTGTGGGAGTGGAATGATGTCCTGCCAGCCCAGGACCCTCTCCCCTGTGCTGTGTGCATGGGCAATGCAAGAGCAGAAGGCAAGCATGCAGTGACAGAAATGTTCCACCAGCCTCCAGCGATCTATGGCTCATGGACATCCCAAGCTAGCAGTTATATTGTTATGGTTAAACTAGAGGTATTTAACTTACGGATGGTCCTGCAGAAGCAGAGCTGAAGCATAGTTTATATGGCTTTACTTTCTAAATCTCAGCAAAGTAATTACTCATAATTGATGCTTAATGCAAACTGAGTTCACTGTAAGCCATTTAATGAAGTTTAAGGCTAGCAAACTTTTCCTGTGCTCTTTGAGAGGATTATTACCTCCATATTAGGCAAAGCTGCTCCTGTTTGAACCCATAAGACTAGTAGAAGGCACTCTTAATCTCCCTGGTTTGGTTGTCAAAAACTAAAATAGAGGTAATATTACTTGCAACTTACTTGCACACCTGAGATTGCAGGGTATGACAGTTTTACCCCACTTGCTAGGCCTGAAGAAATAGATCAGCAGTCTTGTTATGTATGACTTCTAAATCAGACAGCAGAAAACATAAACCAGTAGGAATAAAGACCTTCTACAGGACACTTCAATTGCCATAAGAATACAGAATTGTTTGTCTTTAGAAAGGGGCAGACACGGTGCTAATTGTAGGTAAATCACTGGACACCAGTCTCAGGCTATATTACACACTGGAGCAGCAACCACAAAAATGTCAGATATCCTAGTAGGTAAACTTTTAAATCTGAATAGTGAGGTCAACATTTCTACACACTGTAAGTAAGTGTGTACTGGCATGTTGCATTCACTGTCCATACTCTAAAATGGATGTTTGAAAGTTAGAAAGGACTTGAAAATAAGTATAATTAAAGTCTGAAATCTGGAAAATGGGCTTTATCCTCAAATACTTAACTAGCTTAGCCTATCTGTTTGTCCAGAAGAAGCAGTAATAGTGAGATTATTATTCTGTACGTGCAGGGAAAGGGTAGAAGTTACAAGGGTTAAGGGGCAGGGCGTCACAGTTGTGACCTGCATGGGAGGACAGATGAAAAGTGTTGTAGCTGACTCTGAAACCTATTTAACCAACAGTGGAAAAAAAACCTCAAAACTTTAAAACTGCATGCCAAAGTATACCCAATCAGAGCAGCACATGGTGCCCTGCTCAGACATATTGCAGAGAAGCACTGGCAGCCGATGGCAGCTGAAGACATGCTCTTGGGGTGGCTCTCATGCCAAAAGGGGTAGGTACACCCCTGAAGGGCCTGCAGCCCATGGGTAACCTGCACTGGATCAGAGACAACAGGGAACAGGGCCACAGACATGGTTACACATGGAGTGGCAGAAAAACGTGAAGCATCAGCTAGCAGAAAGAAATGATCAGGCACAGAGCAAGGGAAAGCCATTGGGCAGTGCATCTCAGTTTCCTATAACACCCCCACTGTGCTGGGTGAACCCTGATGGACTGAGCACAGCTCACAGAAAACATGAAAAGTTGAGGCTGCGGAGAGGGAAGGATAGATGTTTATCTAAGTGCTTGTATAATTGCTTGTGTGTTGTTTTGTTTGTTTGTTTTGTTTTGTTTTTTCCCCTCTCAACATTCAAATCAATGATCAGAAGCTTACGTTTACTGGCAGTGAGTCAAAGGCATTTCCCCAACTCAAGACTGTTCTGCTTGTGACAATGTATTGAAAAGGAAAAATGATATCTGATTATAAATGGCTCTATAACAGAAGAAAGCATAACAAAATCCAATGGCTGGAAGATGTATGTTAGTCAAATTCAGGTTGGAAAAGGTAAAGCAGCACAGACTGTAATTAATCAGGACAGTAAGCAGAAACATGCTGGTCTGCTGCTGTGAAAAATCTTGAAACCAATATCAGATAAAAGGAAATCACAGGTTTGATTCAAAGGGATCCATGTCTCTAGCCTTTATAATAAAGGACACATCTGCCTGGATCATAATAGTGGTCCCTTGCAGGCGTTTAAATTCTAAACCAGCGGTCACTATATCTGAGAGTAGAAATGGTGTATGATAGCAATAAGCAATAGGTAGGTAGTATATATAACGGTGTCTTGACAGCAAAAGCTTAAGAAATAGCTATTTCCCATTCTCTTGCTTTTCATACCTGTGCCCATGCTGTAGTTCTTTGCCTAGAAAATGTTTTGCTGATACAGCCATTTGTGGAGCCAGACCACAAACTAGAGAATTTAAGTAGTGTAAAAAATAAAACTCAAAAAACCCAAATACCAAAAGCAGCGTATAGATAAATATTCCCCAAATAGTTCTTCCAAACTTTCATATGTCTCCTTAACTCAGAACAAAGTCTTGTCAAAGAGAACATCACCATCTCTGACCATTTTTATGACCATGTTGTAACAAGCCCTGCTTCTTTTAGCTTTTTTCATGTGTCAAAGCAGCTTAGGAACCAAAATACAATTTTCAAAAGAGAGTTTCAGCAAGGTGCAGCACCTTCTGTGGCACTGAGATGAGTAGATGTAAGACATTTAAGTACTTTCAAACATTTTCATAGAAAGTGTCTTTCAAAAGCAAGGAGGAGGTCCTGAATACTTCTGATTCTTAAAAATTAGTACCTTTAATTTTTTTTAGGGAATTATTATGAAGTTTTGCAACCACACAAGACCAAGCTTTTCTTGTTCCCTGTGGTGATCCTGGCTTGAAACCCCACCTAATTTTCAATTTGTGTTCTGTAAGTTGCTTAGAAACTTACAGAAGAACATGAAGATTTTAATAAAGTGGCTTTGGTTAGTGTGTGGTTTCACTTGAGAAACATGAGTATGATTTAAGTCAACTAAACACAGATGCTGGAGTTAGATGAAATCACAGCAAAACTATGTTTGCAATTGCACTAAAATTACAGGCCAATGAGTACAAAAAATGCTTGATTTAAGTGGGTGCCTATGTATAGGACTATGCCTCAAAAATATCCCAGCTATCCAGGATTATTGCTGATCAGTTCCACACAGAAGATGTTTTTACACAACTCAGTATGCTGAAAATTCACTGATTTGTGAATTTCCTACATTCTAAGTACATAACTATCATAAGCTTATCTGAAGTGTATCATTTCTTATGATTATAGATTGTGAATACTCTGCCTATCTAGAGTTTATAGTCTTGAAAAAACCAAAAATATAAAGCTATCAATTCTCACCTTTTACCAAGCGTCTCAAAATTGAACATCACTAATGCTGTGGAGCCCTGGACACTTCAAGCCACCAGCTGTTCCACAAAAGCTGGAACGTGATGGCATTGTTATAGGCATCATATGTTCTCCAGGCAGAGCTTTGTAACCAGATAAACTGATAAAGTTTCCTTTCCAGATCATCTAAAAAATTGCCACATATATTCATATCATTTTGGTGCTTCTGGTGGCTGTCCATGGGACTGGGAAAACCTCTGTGCTTTTGATGCATTCACAGGGAAAGAAACATGATGGGCGAATCTGTTTCTGCTGATGCTGTTGAGATTGTCTATAATAAGAGATAGTGTGTGATGGAGCTCTTACTGACATTGGAATTTCTCACTTGCCAGTTTGACACCCTGTGTCAATAATAATAATTGCCAGGTTTGGAATCAGAATTTTTCTTTCCAGTCTTAATTTTGTTGTGGGTGGTAGTTATACGGTTTGTGACCACAGGTGTGTCACAGAACATCAAAAGTTTCTGTGGATCCTTTGACATTTATTGCCAGACTTATTTTATGGCTGTCTGTGACTACAAGATACTGAACTCAATGGCAGAGATGGTATCTGTGGCATCAGTCTTGTGCTCTGACAGAACCACATGAAATAGCATGATTTCACAAGCTGTTGCCATTTACTGTTTGATGTTTTGTAAATTGAAGGCACAAACTTACAGCCACAGCCATAAGTATGTGGCTGCACATGCATGTACATCCATGATACAGAAAACACACAATATTTCTGAAGGCTGAGGGAAAATATACTGGTTTACTTCCAATACTTGGGGGGAAAAAAAAACAACAAAGGGATCACATTATTATAAATAAGGATGTAATTCTCAAGCATTCAAAGCTAGAACAATGAGGCAAGCTGCACACAGGACATTGAGATGTTAACATTCCAACCCTTTTAAATTTTATTTATTTATTTATTTATTTATACATTTTTAAGGAAAATACACGCCCTTGATTCTAGCTTAGAGAATCAATATTATAAATATTCCCAAAAAGCAGTGATCCCAGGTGTGACTGAAGTGTACTTCACCATTAAAGTAGAGTTATGATTTGTTAGAGCACTATTAAAGAAATGGGGGCATTACTTCATGGATGCATGCTATGCATTTGTTGGATGACTGTGACATGCCAGAGCAATTCCAGTGCTCCATGGAGCTGGGGAGAAACAGTTAAAATGGCCCTCCTGGCAATTTTCATTTTTGAGACAAATACTAAAATTGAAGTAGTACAACTATAAATTATAAATTCCAATCCCTAGTGAACAAACTGGGAGAGTATCATGTTCTGGACAATAAAGGAAGTCCTACACTCATAAATCATCTGCTGAATGTTTTGCTTTTAAACTAGTGAAATAGCCAAAACGTGACACTACACACATGCCCATTACATCACAGGAAGCTAACTGTTCTAAAAATACACCTTTTTGTAAACTCATCCAAATGGTGGTGATGCAGTATCACACTTGCAGTTTTAAAACAAAGGAATTCACAGGCATGCAAGTCAACTGGTTATACTGCAGTGGAGAAAGGAGGATTATGGCAGCTGAAAGTTACATGAGAAGCAGCTCCCTTTTAGTTGCATTTGAGCAGGAACTGTAAGGATGAAGGCTTCTTTAAAGAGGCATGAAATGGATTTTTCCTTTATAAGCCTAATTTGGCCTGTCCTTCTCTTATGGATTGAAAGACATTTTTATTTTGAGTTTCACCCACTTGTGAAGAAAAATTAGTCAAGCTTTCTACAAGCCAGTGTTTCTACAGACCAGATGGTATTGATCTGAACATAAGGTACATGGCAGAATTAAGGCAGAAAGAATATCACGAGGCTGAGGGGAGGGGGGGAACCAACAAATAATCCTTTATGAATTGCATAGCCTCTTATTATTGCTGGTATTTTTTACACTTGAAAATCTGTATTTTTCAGCCTAGATGTAAACACTGTGTAATGTGAAACCTTCTTGTGTCGTGTATTTTTCTCTTGCACACAGCAAACTAGTGATACTTGGTTTTCACAATGATTTAGTGTTATCTTAAGAAGAAGCTATTACTCGTACTGCTAAGCCTTGCCACATATCTCTGAAATTATCTCTCTAAATTTAACATGAACATAAGAAGTACAGCAGGTAGGAGAGTCAAAGAGCTATTCAGGTGATTTGTCATTGCTGAGAATGTTTTGAGGCTGGCAGACCTTCTCATATACTTAATTAAACATATGCGAATATTGACACTTTTTAAAAGGAATTGTATGAACTAAGATAAGCATCTTATAACATTTAAAGACCCTAAGTAATGTATCAGATCCTATTAACATACCCTACTCCTCATTAAAAATAGTGCCTGGATCTTAAAGTAACTGTTAAAATTAACAAGATTGCTCCTAGAGTAAGACCTCTCTCAACAGAAATAATTAGTCCATTGCAAATGGGTTTCTAATATTTCCTCTTTGAAAATTTCTAGCATTTTATGAGCTGGTTATCATTCCAGAAAAGGTTAAGATTCTTCATAAAAAATACGAAATAATATTCATAATAGCTACATGCAGTTCTAGGTGAACTTTTCCAGTCTAATTTTCTGAATACCATAGATTTTTCTTTGCTTTAACTGATAGAAGACTCCATAATGAGTCAAGTAATGATAGACTAAATTATTTACATTTTCTGGAGTCTACATAACTGTTGACCACATGCAAGAAAAAAAGGAAAACCAGTGCCATTGATGCCCCTAAATGAAGAGGCTGCATAGGTACCACCTATGCAGGCTATTCTAACGCAAACAAGACCTACAAAACCCTATGATTTAATGTGCTGGAAGCATTCCTTTCCAGTCAAAAAATGTTGTCAGTTTAATGCTGAATACATGAAAAATTTGAAACAACTACATTCTGCTTTCTCCACTGGCCCTACTTCCTCCAGCATCTTTCCTCCAGGAGGACAGGAAAAGACAGAAAATGCTGACAGAAGACTTGTAGCCAACTACACGGTAGGGGAGGGGGAAAAAAAAAAAAAAAGAAGGAAGCAGAAAAAAGTGTTCTTGACCATTTAGTCGGTTGTCTTAAAAAATTTACTTTTCAGTTAGTGCAGGGCAGGAAGTTCCATGATGTTGTTGAGAGCAGCACAATTAAGGCCCGTGAGGAGTATTTTCAAGGCAAAGGTTCAGACATTGAAAGATACCAAAATGAGAAGGAACCGCTAACGCTGCCCAGCTTAGATTTTTACACATAATTTATAGAATTTCTCCTGGAAACAGATTAAAATTCACATCTAGATAATTTCAGATGAAACTCAGACTTCCAGCTTCCTGATAGTAATTTTTCCCCTGATAAATTCTCAGTGCTAACCTCAGCATTTTATAATTGCCTACTACAAACCACTGGAACTTGTTATACTTTTGTCACTCAGACTGAGAAATTTTCCCTTTTTGCATGAGGTCTCTGGCATAGGGTAATTGCCTGGGTAGAATAAAGAAGTCACCTTTCTCCTCGAAGAATTGAACATCCTTATGTGAGACTAGTTATTCAGCTCCTAGATCACCTTCACACCTTTTTGCTCCCTTTATATTCTGAAAGTTGGTCTTAGCCTTCCCAATCACAGCACTGCGTATTATCTCCAGCTACCCTAAAGCTCTTCCAGAGTCACTGCTTTCCAGCAGGTTTCCTACCTCACAGTCATACACTGGAGTTATCCTCACATGCATCAGTTGGACTGTAACTGTATAAATAGGTGACTGAAATCAGTTTTCAGAAAAAAAAAAAACCCACCCCCTTCCCTTTTTATTATTTATTGCTAGATGAGTTCTTGTCCCATCTGAAAATGGTTGCAGGAAAGACATGGTATCAACATTCAGATTTGGTCATAAAAATATTGTTGGATCAAGAATTAGTCTCCTAGCAGAAACAGTTCTGTTGATTGATATCTCTCTGTTAACAACTATATTTTCAGAGCTGGCAGCAACAGATTAAAATTCCATTTAAAATTTACTTCCCTTGTCAGTTGCTTTAAGCTTTGGAAAACTGGCCCTGCTGAAGATCCAAAAATACACAGTAGTGGTTGGTGATGTGTTTTCTTGTCATAAAGTAAATGCTGTCAGGTCATGATCAAGATATCTAAGCAGTTGCTAGTTTTAAGTTCACAAATTCACAGGCAGAATGAGAGCCAAATTGAGTTACCTTCTGTTAGTCGCAAGACTTCCTGGATAAATAAGTGAATTTATATTTCTTTGAGAAAATAAAATGAAATTTTGTTACTGGATGCTTGTAGAATTTGACAAAACGTCACACACACAAAAATCACCTGCCACGATATTTTTTTCTTCAGGATAATTACAGACTGCTGCTTTAGAGCCTCCTCTCCTGCCCCCCCCCCCCCTTTTTTTTTTCCTCTGTTTGAAAGTGAGGATGTCGTGGCAAACAGTTATCAGTACCCTGCTCCAGTCTGCACTGTGATTCTTCATTGCTAATGATTAATAAGTGTCTGATGTCTAGTATCCCCACCCTATCACACAAATTACAAGTGATTTTAATGTTTTACTTACATACCACATCCTAGCAACTTTCAGTAATAACAGCTGTCTCACCTTTCCTTTCACACATGAATATCTCAAACAATTTCTTTACTGCTTAGAAAGACAACATGAAATATTGAAAATGTTCTAACACAAATGTAACCCTAGTTACAAGTGAAAATAACAATGCAACACAACATAAATCTTTATGATTAGACAAAAACGTTTAAATAAGTAAATTGATGTTCTTATGCTGAGACAATGTCTGTTTGCTGTTCAGTAAAAACGACTGTGAGATTCTTCTTTCTACTTTAATGTAATGTCTGAATTCATCTTCATGTGGAAAAGGTTTGTCCATTAAAGGAACTGCAGGAAATGACATTTAATTTAGAAAATGTGGTCTCCTTGTGTTTATTTACTTATTGTTCCTGTTTATATACAAGAATATACAAAAGCTAACAGCATGCATGCACACATACATTTATGAAACCAAGCTAGATCTTTTGTGGCAAAAACAAACACACATTTTGCTCAAGACTGAAAATGTTATAGAGGTACCTTACCGTAGGCATTTTTCTTCAGAATAGAAATAAAAGCTCTTCATGTGCCTTGTATGCACCTATGATTGTGATGAGAGCCTGGAATTTGGGGGACTTGGGCAAATGCTCTCTGGGGCCACTGTCCTTATCTAACAGAGTAATAGATGATGACCCTTCTCCAACAGGAGACCTGAGCTTTAGTAAAAAGAGGCATTGACTGGTCTATTTCTGCTGATGTGTTTTAATTTTTTAAAGTCGGCACAGGAGAGTTAAAAAGAAAAACAATTAACATTTTCAAAGGCTCGCTTGGGTAGTCACCTCTCACTCTCTCCCCCCAGGGAGATGCATGTTGTACTCACCCTGGTGGGATTTGTGCCTGTGGGCAAACAAATGCCGCCAGTGCCCCAAGCACACCTGACTCCCACCTGTGCTCCAGCTGCCTGCACCAAGAGGTGCTACCTGTCTTGGCTCCCACGCTCACCCTGCCTGGTCCTGAACCCTGATGATCCCTCACTTAACTGCTCTGCTGGATCTGCCTTCACCCGCAGCTTTAGAGCGCAGATGCCAATGCATCTTTACGATTTTTTCTCACCTATGTGTCTTTTGGATTCAAGAAAACAAAACATTCCTTCTTCCAGCAAAGCCTATAGCCAACCAGGGGGGCAATGGAAGACAGAATTAAAATAGTTCTCTGTTGACAGTACCTTCTGCTGTCATAGAGAAAGATAACGTATAGACAGACCTTGTGACAGAGCCAAGGAATATCAGATGGTAGACTACAACTATACATATTCTACTCAGTAATAAGGACGGCTACAGTGTCTCAAGAGTTGTTTCTTACTAAAGAATTGGACTACAGCAGTGCGCTTCAGCTTTTTTTTTTTTAGCTGAATTTAACATGCATAGTTTGCTGCATGATGTCAGTGACTAGCTTTTCATAGTCACACTTCACCAATTCAGAAGAAATCTGCCAGACACAGACTGAAAGCCACAGTTAGAAAATTTTCACAGCCTTTGCCTAACAGACCATTTGCCTACTTCTTTGTGTGTCCAACAGCTCGAACACCTCTAAAGAAGTCCACATGTCAAAGGTTGAGGGTGAGCTCACTTTTCTTTTGATAATTCTCAAACACCCAGTGAAGTGACAAATACTCATTCCCAGCAAAGCGTTTCCTCCCTCCCCTCTCCTCATGCCTCACAAATGCTTTACAAGACACAATTTCCAAGAAAAGTTGTAATACAACATTATGTGACATCTAACACATTGTTGCCAATGTTATCAGAAGCAATACATAAAATGATGGATGCCACTGAGGAAAAGATAGTATTTAAATACTGAACCATCAGTTCCCACTCAAGGTGGGAGCTATATCAGGAATTTAACAGTAGTGCACTAAGATCACCAAAACAGTGGCACTCTTTTGCAAAGATACTTGAAAACCTTAGCAGTATAAAAATGCTCTTGAACAACAAATCTGTGACACAGAATCTCAGAGAGAGACTGTAACTCACATGAACAAAACTCCCCAGGCAAAGCAAGATGCACGTTCCTTGTCATGGAAGAATTTTTACCTCACCTATAAGGCAAAATTCCAAACCATGGGAATCTCAGAATAAAAACATGGACTTAAACATTTAAAGTTTTATTTGAATAGAATTTTTTCCCAAGCATTTTCAAACCATGCTAGCTAGACCATATTAAAGACTAATGTTATTAATTAGTTCTCAAAATAAAGTTTTGAGATTGAAAACTCAGCTTGATTTGAGTTTCAAGAATAGAGATGTGGAATCTAAATCCAGTAAAATTAAATGTTTCTGTGATTACAGAAAACTTACTGTTGTCCAAATATTGTAGGTGCTCAAAAGAAAACTAATCACATTTAAGGGTTAGTTTTCTAACTAACCTTATGGAAGCCCTTCTTTGGCTAAGAAATTGCTGTTAATTCAGCTTAAGACTAATGGGAACACTTGAATTATGAACCCCAAATAGAGGGTTCATAATGGAAATGTTGACAGACATTTGGCTGTATTGGTAGACAGAGTTCCAATAATGCAGCAAATATAGGGAAGAAGAAGTATATTTTGGACAAAAGACTCCTCAGAAGTCAGCAAATACAAGGGGGAACAGAACATTACTTCACACCAAACTGTTGATTTGTGATTGGCAGTTAGTCTGCAAATATAGTGTGCACAGTTAGAGATAATTAAAGCAAAAAATCATCAAGATATTTTTATTGTTCTGTTTTAAATGATAAGGGGAAAGGGAAAATATGACAATGTTTTTATAGAATGGATTTACAGCCTGTTCTAGATAATTGCAATAACTGAACTATTAAAATGAATACTCTCTCCCTAGGTATATAAATGAGACTTATCTTACTTTTTAAATATTTATTTTCTTCTTTCCAACGTAACTTCCTGTGCTGCTGCAATCATGCAATTGCACATCACTCAAGACCACATTCAGCTGCTAGTCCAGAGAACAGCTTTGAGGAATACTGCCACATTGATTAGACGGATTAGGGAAGCACTGTTATGAAGAGATCATAATCTTTCACCGATTCAGTTGCTGAGCTGTGGTCAAGCACATCACACTAATTATTTACCATCTACAGCAAAGGGGAGAAACAAAACGTTATAACATTTGGTCAGGCTGAAAAGATAGAAAACTAGTCTACAAACAGCAATGCCAAACTCAGCTCTTAGTATAAATCAGCTCTGGGCTTCATCTCGCTCTCATTTTCGTTAGCCACAAGACTCCACACTTCCATCAGGATCATGCTTTTAATGCTGAGATTGGCAGGTATGAGAATTTTACAATCTCCATGTCCTAACAGCTGTAAACTAATCACAATTATGCAGGTGAAATTCATAAACCTTTATGTGCTCTTCAGAGTAAAAGGCTCAGAAACTTAAGGACGGTGATTGAGAGTAATCACCATGGATTTACAATGGGAAAATCATGCCTGGCCAACCTGATAGCCTTCTACAATGAAATGCCTAGTTTAGTGGATGAAGGTAGCAGTGAATATTGTTTATCTTGACTTCAGAAAGTCTTTTGACACTGTCTCCTGTCACATTCTCATTGACAAAATAATGAAGTACAGGCTAGATAAGCAGGTAGTGAGGTGGATAGCAAAGCGGCCGAACTGCTGGGCTCAAAGGTTTGCAATCAGTGGCACAAAGTCCAGTTGTAGACCAGTCCCTAACGATGTACCCTCAGACCTGATACTAGGCCAGTACTGTTTAACCTCATTGTTAATGACCTGGGTGATGGGATAGAGTGCACCCTCAGCAAGTTTATGGAAGATACTGGAGGGACTGGCTGATTCAGATTGTTGTGCTGCCATTTAGAGGGACGTCAAAAAGCTGGAGAAAAGGGCCCACAGAAATTTCATGAATTTCAACAAAGGGAATTGCAAAGTCATGCACCTTTGGGGAATAACCCCAGGCACCAGTACACACTGGTGGCCAACTGGCTGACAAACAGCTTGGCAGAAGAAGAGCTGAGTGTCCTGGTGCATACCAAATGAACTTGACCCAGCAATGTGCATTTGCCACAAAGAAGGGCAAACTCCTGGGCTGCGTTAGGAAGAGTGTTGCCAGCAGGTTGAGGGAGGTGACCATTCCCATCCATGCAGCACTGGACTAAAGACACATCTAGGTGCTTGGTCCAGTTCTGAGATACATGGACCATGTCCAGCAAAGGGCCACAAAGATGGTTAAGGGCTTGCGGTATCTGTCATATTAAGAGATACAGCTCAGAGCAACTTGTTGTAGCTGACCCTACTTTGAGCAGGGGGGTAGACTAGATGATCTCCATAGGTCCCTTCCAACCTCATATACTCCATGATTCTCTGAGAAGAGACATTCTGAATCCATTTGCTGGGATGTTTATGTGAGCATCTCAGGAAAGCAGAAATTCCATTTAGTTGCAGACATGTCAGATTCTGTGATATGACAAGTTAAAAAATGCCCCGTATTGCTTGCGGTCCCTCAAGTGGCTGGGTGTGGCATTAATGGGTAATGACAAAAATGCAAATTACAGTTTCTTGATGTATACTTTTTCTAGCGATACATGAACAGACCTCCACACTGACTGGAGAAGTTAAACCTCGATGAACTATACCTGAGAAACAGGACTTGTCTACGTAGAGTTTAAGTGCCCACAACGCCAACTGTTTTCCTACTTAGGATGAATAATTTAATTACCTATTGTTTTGCTGTTTACGTATAGAATGAAATTTTTCCTCCACAGGGAAACCTCCTTGGAAAGCGTTGTTAATTTAACTCCACTAAAATTGTAAATATTATAGTAGTGTATTAAGCATTAGCTGTCTGTGAAGGACAATTGTACTTATAATGAAAAGAAATAGTGAGATATATGAGACCCACAAGAAGAGATCTTGTAGTCTCAAAGAGGGGAAAAAAATGATACCTATAAAGTAGAATTTTTCACTTTACAGGGACAGAAATGTGTTTGGGTTAGTGCTTAGACACTGTTTAATTTAGGGTTAAATGCACTATATTGCTTTGCTAACGACTATACCTTTGAAGAAGAGCTGAAGGACTGATAAAAATCATGCTTTGCTAAAGAGTATCCTTGAAGAAGAGCTGAAAAACTGATAAGAAGGAAACATCCTGCCCCAGAAGGTGCAGAGAGCTGGGTGATTGCCAGAGGCTCCTGAAGTCAACAAGAATCAGCAGTAACCAGGGGAAGGGAAGGGTGGCTGGGGGGGGAGGTTCGTGACCACCCACCCAATTAAAGAACTATGCAAATTACCCCCACACACCCTCAAGGAGTACGCGTGCTAATTTAAATATGCTTGATGCGGTAATTAATAACCAATTAGCTTAAATTTAGGTGAGTTTTTCTAATCCTGTAACAAGATAAATATGTGGTAGATTCTGTGTGTAGTGTGCTAGCTTTGTGGAATTTCCACCTAGCACCCATCTCTGTGCAGACATGAAATAAATAAACTACCTCTGCTCTGTGTATATATTGGCGTACTGCACACCGAGTAAACGATCCCATTTTTCGGACAACAATTGATTTGCTAATGCCCTGGGAACCACTCATTCCACCCACATTCTATCAAGATACTATTATGGAAGGAGTAAGTTTTTTTGTAACAGAAAGCGGTATCAATTTAAGACTCTTCAAGCACTTTTCTGAAATACCGTGAATCACCACCTACTCTGTCCATTTATCTAATTCCATCTTATGCTAATGTTTCAGAAGCAGTGTTATCAACAGTTAAAAAATAAGTCATTAAGCGATTCAAATTTTGTCTAAAGACAGACCTTCATAGGTCCCCCCCCAAAAAAATAATTGAAGCTTTCTTTTCTTCAGTAATTTTCAGTTATGGGCTTTCCTGCTGTAGCACCATAAATGTAACTATTAAAACACCCTGCATCATCCATTCCAGCCTGGCACAACCACTCTGTGTAAATATTAGCTTCCAGAATACAAGTATATAAACAAATCTCAGGTATTGTTCATAGACTTTGAAGATATATCATTGATTACTATACTGCCTAGTTCACTTTGGTGGCTTTTTCACGGATTCAATATTGGAATGTGCTTTCTGACCTGATTTGGAGTTCCCAGCATACGCTACCAACATCCATCCTTGTTATCGTTGATCCTTTCTTTGTTAGACTGTTTGGCAGTTATTTATGCACTTGGATTTGGATTTATAGAAGCTATTGCATCGAGACTCTCTGACTGGGGATAGTCTAGTCACACATATTTTCCTGTCATACTGTCCCCTTACTTTTACAGTAGCATTTTCACATTCTTTATTATGTTTTAAATTTCTTCTTGGGCTGGAGTTACATTTCAGATTTAATTTCATACTCATTTTATAATCACTGAAAGAGGAGTTGGCTGTTTACCTCAGAAATCTTTCAGAGAGATTATATTTTCTTTTTATTTACCTTAGCGAACAAGTACAAAGTTACTAGTTTTCTAAACGTAGTTGAAAGTCTTTACCTTCTTTCATATTACTTAGATGCTGTAATGCACTGTGGATTTCATGCAAAATTACAGATAATACGGTGTAATTTTTCTCCATATCAAGGAACATATTGAGTTTACTGTGAGTTCCAGATTACTGGAATATCTTTATACACTCTTCTCTTAGATTCTTTCAATGGTAAGTCTGTAATTAAAACTTAAGTGTATTTAAATTCTGTATTCATTAAATTATATTTATGAAATATAGCAGTAGCATTAATTTTGGAGAGTTCTAAATGCAAATTTTTTTCATACTCATTTCTCTTTTAAAATAGTAATAGATTACTTTAATAGGACTGTTCATGCATATAAAGCCAAGCATGTGTTTAAGTGTTTGTATGATTGGATTTTTTGTATACAAAAGAACCAGTGAAATTACGTTTGTGTAGCTGGCCTTCCCAATTTTCAGGACTGGAAGAAATGCAACAAATGGAAATTCATTTCTTCTCCAGGGTCTAATAAAAGTCAGCACCTGTCCTTAACAGGCTAAACTGAGCAAACCCGAGAAACAATCATTGAACAATGGGGGTCTTTTCTGCATTCCTTGGAAAGGAGTGTTAAATTAATCATACAATATTTAAAATATCAGACAAATCAGAACAATACCGGCAGTAGGAAGGGGTAAAAAAAATTAATAGTGGTTTGGGTCTGGATATTGTGGGTAACTATTATTAGGTATTATTCACACTGATGCTGAAAAGCAAAATCAGCTCTCAATCATAAAGGCAGTATACACTGCTTTTGAAGACAAGACTATAGAGTCTGACAGAAAACTCTTTACTTCTCAGCTGTTTCCATTGTACATTCTAGTTAAAAATAACGAGGCTGTTGCTGAATATTTTATGACTATTTACATGCAAAAAATAGTAAAAAGAGAATGGAAAGAATAGAATGCAGCACTTTGTTGTGTAGTTTATAAATTAGTTACATATATTTTGTTGGAATTTTGTTTGAATTACACAGTATACTTTTGGTTTTGTTCCCAAATTCTGTTTATTTCAGCAAATAGTCAAAATCAGCCTTTTGCTGTGGTGATTACTTTTTGTATCATTGGAATACTCTCAGGGCCAGTTCTAGCTCTTCAAGTGTGTGACAGTGAGAAACGAAATGCCCTTAGCCCTCAGTCAGTCCCCACTGATTCACAGAAATGGTGCTTGAGTATCGTACAATTTGGCAAAATGGTGCTGAAACCTGGAGAGATCCTACCACTATGCAGCTGTGCTGCAGACACACACAATGCAATTCACAAGGCTACTTCACGTAAAATGTTCCTGAACTGAATAAGCTCCCTTATTGTCTATTAGGTAAAGCACTACACAAAGACGGATGGATCCCATGTCTCTTCAGAGACCACAGGACTTTTCAGGAGCACAGCTGTTTCACAACTGTGAAATTCTTCTCAGAGTTGAGCTGTCTACATTATATCTCACCAACTTGCAACTCCTGACCTCTTTAATTCCTTGTGTTCTTTTCCAAGAGACTACCAACAAACCTGCCAACTGTAAAAGATGCACAGCGAAGATAGTAAGCAGACCTGTGATCCCCTCTCAATAGATGTCACTGATTTTGACTCAAACTGTGTTATTAGTAGAATAAATTACAATTAGAGTCATTCACAATGAAAATTTGCAGTCAGTAGCTAAAAGAAAATGCTCAGTAGTGGAAAATACAAATGAATAGAGGTTATGGATGGGGTTACATATTAAAGAATAGAAATACATTTCCTACCTACAGAGGATGAATTTTTCTCTGTAATGTGCCTGGTTGGTGAATAGGTTTTAAGCATCTGGTAATGGAGACACGCAAAATCTGGAACACATGTTTTGCAACAACAGCAAATCCAGGAGTGTAATCAAAGTAGAGCTCACACCAAAAATAACTTAAAATTGGCTACAACTGACTTCATGTCCTCTTTCACTTTGAAATCGTCAATTCTGCTTTAACTCACGTGCTTAAATTTGTAGCTTTTGCTGCTTGATAAACACTTTGTGAATATGCTTGCCTACCATAATCCCTTTAAACTTCTCGAGTTCCTTCCTAGTCCTTTAAAGACCTCATGGAAAGAGTTGTTTAGCAAAGCCAAAACTAGGATGTGGTCTTTGCTGTTTATGGATTCCTAGAACTGATATCTGGCAACAGCTATGGAAATATGTACAGGCTTGAAACACAGCCTCACTTTGAAGCTTACATCATTTTCCTGCTCATGGAAACAGTTAGTGGTTTTGTGTCCGGTGCCTGTACTTTCCCTCTTACCAGTGCTCATCTCTTTTCAGTTTAAGATGTTTCCTAAGAGCGGGGTCAGGCTTTACAGAAGATGTGTCCAGTGTGCCTCCTCTTCTAATGGGAAGTTGTCAGTCTCACTGCTGATACAAAGTACTGTGGGAGCCTGTAAAAACACTGTGTTTGCAGTTGCTCTGCATACTTCACAGTACAGTTTTGGTAGCAGAAATAGCATTAAGAGGGACATTTACACCGGCTGATTTTAGGCACTGAGTTTAGGATGTTAATCTCCAAAGACACCTTACATAGCCAGCAGCAGGAGAGAGGGATTACTCCACAGAGTAATTCAGAGCACCTGATGTAAACTCCTGGTTTGAGCCACCCTCAAAATAACTTGCTTTTCTCTTTTCATTAGCAGTATGGAAAGCCAATGCATATCAACCCATTCTGACACAGGCCCTGGAGTTCTAACATTCAGGGATGTGAAAACTGCCCTTAAGCAGTGCACTGGTGTGTCTATATGCAGAACAGACCAGTGCAATGTAGTCAGTGCTAGATTGGGAGGTACATTTCTAGCAATTTTAACACAATATTAAGTAAATACTATTTATCTATAAAAAGAAATTAGATAGTTGATAAACCATCAAACTACACAAATTTTGTCATATACATAAACACTTCTATTAGAAAGAACCTTGAAAGATTTTCTTGATTAGTAGTAAGTAGGATCAGCTACAAGCTTTGGAAAGTATGTCAGTGGAAAGATCAAGTACAGATAGCAGGAAGGACCGGTGTTATCTAGAGCAGGTATAGCTGTACCAGAGGTAGAAAGGTAGTCCACATTACATGTAGTAAAATGCAGAGATAGTGTGAAGTGCAGAAATACAGCTACATCTGGAGAAGATTTAGTGACCTATGCCTCTATCCCAGAAAGGGAGGGAAGACAAATGTTTGGAAAAAGTGTCACTAAGAGGGAGAGAGGAGTGGATGAAACTCCTTTGGCATGCCCAAGCCCATTTACTACCAAAAAGACAGAGGTACAACCTTTATGTTCTCAGATTCTTACTGGCTCCTTTTAGCCCTGGAAGTGATGCTGCTGCTGCTGCAAATTCAGCTGTGTCACTGCAAGCTGACACAGCTGCAAAGAACAAAATCTTGTGACTGAATCCGTGTCCCAGTTCTGTAACAGAGTAAGACTGGGAAATGCAGGCAAAGGAACACGGAGATTTCTGGCTATACACCCAAAAGGCGATGTGAGGATGGCTGGAAGCTCAGGACTCCTGATCACAATGATGTCTAGGTTCAGCCTGTAGGAGCCTAATTGCACACTAAACAGGACAGTTGCTATGCTGGGGCCTTAAATGTAACACTCATGTGTTATCTGTAATGCAGTTAGATGCCAAATTTTTAATCCATCTTGTTTTCTTTTCCCCCGTGCAGCTCTGTTTACAACAGTTTGTTGCATTTTCATCTTCTGACAACTAAACAAGCATTTTAAATCTATATATCTATAACAACAGATCCTGTCCCCTCATTCCCTGTAGTCTTTGAAGAAATCATCGTACTAAAATTTGGATGTTTTTTTTTACCTCAACTGTATGTCTCTATTTTGCATATGTGTGTGTGTATATATATATATATACACACACACATATATAAAGCCACACACACATTTGGTAACAACACACATGCTTCCCTAACTAGAAGTTTTAAAAAAATTGACCTAGCTATTCTGGAAGAAGAACATGTGCATGTAAATTATAATTTGTAACTCAAATGCTACCTGGGAATCAGGGTGTTTAAAGAACTGTTAGGGTTATTATCAATTTTTATGTACCTCTGGAAAGTATTAACAAATATGCCAGAACACAGGAGAGGGAACATTTAAAAGAAAAAGGTGCAAGGATTTCTGTGCATATACTTCCTTTGTGTAGTTTTCTAGTTTTGTTTGTCAACTTGTTGAAGCCATGGAGAAGATCTGGGTAAGTAGCCAAAATTCTTGATAATTATTCTAACTAAAACAAAGCTCCAAACCTTTTGAGATTTAACCAACATTAATTATTTCATATCTTCTTCTGTAATCTTTGTCTCTTATATAAACACACTGCACCTACCATCATCCAGCCTTCCTTAAGCTGCCTCAGCTTTAGTCTGTACTTTTCTTTTATGAAGTCTTATTTGGTCTGTTGACTGACTTTTGATTACTTCCATATTGTTCTGAATTGGCTTAATGTCCCTAAAGACTTTTTCCACTTTGTGCATCACTTTATCTCTGTTTCTTTTGTTTCTTGCTACTTGCATGTAAAAACTGACGACATTTTCAATTGTATTTAAATCCTGCAGATACAATGGAGTCCTCAAAACTGATTGTTTCCATTTTCTGATACTTAACTTAGCATTATAATTGTATATTCTCTTCAGGGAATCTGTTTTGAATCAGCTCCTTATGATGAAAGTTAGGTAAAGTATTCTGCATAGAGTAGCAAAACCACAACATTAAAAGAACAATCTGTGGGGGGAAAAAAAAAACATTTTCTTCTCTCCTGACCTGGACAGAATTGCTGTTTTCTTAGGCAACACACTTCACAACAGAAAAAAAAGATGACTCAAAACCCTGAAATTTTATTGGAGGTTTTGGCTTGTTAGGTTTTGCTTGTTTGTTTGTTTGTTTGTTTGTTTGTTTTTCCACTGGACCTGACTTCTTCCCATGAGATGGGTGGTAGTGGATGGGATTTTAATAGGAAGAGTTTTGGAAGATTTTTTTGCTTTTATGCACACTGGTGTTCTTTGGTGAAGTCCACCTTTGCACCATTCCTGCTTGCAAGGGCAGAAATACTGCTCCCTTTCTCTACTGTTCCAAAGTTATCCCTTTGCTCTCTATGTATATTTTCTTTGCACTTCGTAAGTTCTGATATTGCTCATTTTTCAAGAGATAGATCAGTTCTAAGGCTACATTAGGGTTACAAAACTATTTGCTTTATGCTCCTCCAATTTACGGGGAGAACAGAGAGCTGAATATCCAGGGATTCATGATGATAATTCTGAACAGTAAAAGAAGAGAAGGAAACTGCATATGAAAATAATAAATGAGGTAGTGATGAAGTATGCTCATGTTACATGGAAGTTTCAGATTTTGATTGTGTTCAAATATTTACTCTGTCAATGACAGCAGGCTGAAGAGGGAGAGACCATACTGTTAAAAAAAACTTCCATATAAGAAAAATGCTAGAAAAAGTAAGTAAAAATTCAATGTCCTTGCCCCTTTCCCTCCTTCCCAAACACAAAAACTGAGAACTGGGTTAATTTTAAACAATAGTTCCCATGTTTTGTATTTAGTCTTCTGAGTAGGTAATTAATCAAGTATTTATTATTAAAAAAAAACCAACCCCAATTCACTGAAGCATCATCTACCAAATCTGAAGTACATTGTTTAAGAGGTTGATCTGAGTGACATATACCTCTGTCCTTGATAACTAAATATCCTATATTTCACAATATTGTGCTTCCACTATTTTAGTAAAGCCCTGTTTCAGCAGCACCCAGATATATGTCCCCTACCTTGCGTACTAGACTCAAGCTTTGGAAAGAACAGGATTTTCTTTTCTTTATGTATGATTGTCTTCAGCTCCCCGGCCTTCTGCAGGATTCAGTCCTTATCCTTTAAGTGTATCAGTCAATCAATATCTACTCAGGAGAGTATAGCATTTGCCTCTGTCTTTGAACTGTAATCCTCTGAGCACATTGAAAAACTCTTGCGTTCACCAAGGCGTTCAACTGCAGGATTTCTGGCAGCCTCCTCTCTAGCAGCAATAAAGATTCTTCCTCTTCTTACTTTCTAAGTAATGCAACTCTCAGGTTCAGGAGCAGCTCTGTTTGCAATAGGATTATTAGGTGGTGTGCATAGCTAAGTAATAGAGTTGTTCATTTTTCCCACCTACTTTGAGAGGCTTGTAACAGTTTCTTCCCACACCCTACAACAAATGAGCCCATGACTGCACTGCCATAAGGCTGTGCAGAAGTTCTTGAATTTCAGCTTTTTAGGCCAGGTGGTTAGCTACCTTTTGTCAAAAATCTTCAGGTAGTAGTACCTGGCCCAAACATTGTTTTCCACTTCAGTAAGACAATGATATGAACTAGTATTTTTATACCAAGGTGATCAATGGCAAAGCTGAATTTGCAGTTTTATATATAGTTAAAATACTTCTGTTGCAATATGAGTAGTTTAAGAAAGTGTATTAAGATGAGATATCTGTAATTCCCATGAAACCTTTATTTCTAATCAGATTTGGTCTGGGAATTGATCATTAGTAAGATGAGAATGGTCTTCTACTAGAAGCAGTTCAGATTTGTAATTTGTATGCATTCTCTGTGCAACCTTTTTGTCAAGGGACTCAAAATAGATACTAAACTTAAACAAAGACTTAAATAAATCTGTAAAATACATGTGATGCCCATAAAAATGAAATGCTGGTACTATCTAGTTAAATGTTTTTGTAGTCTTCTGGAATATGGAGTCTGTAAGGAAATCCTTACCACTTGATTGCCATTCTGGAGGACTCCTTTCCAATCCTAGAAAAAACAATCTTAGTTCTCAGGATGGAAACGTTTACATCTTTTACCAGACCCCTTTCTCTGTTCAGCACCAGTGAAACTCCAAAACCAGCTACCAGGTTCTCAGGCACAATCATGAGCTCCTAGATACCCTAGGCACTTCAGTATGCTGTGCCTGTGAAGAATATCACTCAAACTTGCCCAGTTTTGCACATTTCCTACTAAAATCAGCAAATTCAACAAAAATTGAGAGCAAATCTGAAATCCGGTCAGTTTCACTGCATTTAGAATTTTGTTATTGCAAGTGTGGACAACTCTCATACAAAGGTTGATATTAGTCTTCATTTCATATTATGGTACTGTGCAAAATGAAAAAAAAGAAACCTCTGCTTTTTAAAGAAAGGGGCTATTTTTGCCCTCTTAACAGAGGTAAGGGAATGCTGGAAAACCTAACATTTTCATTGAGCTATCAAATATTTACCTAGTACTGCAACATAAGTTGTGGGATAAAGAATATTTTTCCAGACTGGTTTCCATGACATCTCTGCTCATTATTTTCTTGAGATTTATTAGTGTATCCTGTAAAGATCTAGACAAAAGGTATGCTAATTTACATCTGTAAGAGAATTAACATGATTTTAAAAGTATCAATTAGTTAATCATTAAAACACTGAACTGAAAAGACTTACGTATGAAAGGTTTTTCATGGCTCTAAAAAGTCACGTATTCCAAGCACAAAATTACTACAGCTTATTTAGAGGCACTGTGCCTTTATATTTTCAACATATTGCCTTATTAATGTAACCTTAGGACTTGAGCTACATGAACTCTTTTCACTGAAATGCAAAACCAGGCAAGGCACAGTAGGGTTTAGAATTTCAGTGCAAACTGAAACATTAGGGCACTCAGAAATCTTCAAGGCTGGGCCAACACTTCCTTCCCCCTATTCCCTCCCCCCCCTCCCCCCCATATGTCCTCCCCCCCAATGAAGTTTTAAAATAAACTTTTACCTGCTCAAGTCATAGTTCCCTAAGTGGAAGCAACATGGACATGGTAGAGATTACACCACTGCCATTTAACCCTGCTCAGGGCTGCCTGCATGAGCAGGACACCAAAAGGCCAACATGAGACAGGCCTGTGCTGTCACTCTTACTGCTAAGACTGATGGCTGAACAGTGTGCCACTGTGAGAGGTATCCTGGACAATCATTGCCCAAACCAACACAACGATAGCTTGGATTGTCTGGTGAGAGTAATGTCTCATCAAAACATGGGAGAGGCTCCTTCTCTCATTTTCTTTGGAAGAAAACTGCCGTCTCTGCCCAAAGGACACATGCTGCTTTCCTCCCTTTTCACATCAGTTTGATGTTTAGTGAGCAGAAGAGGTGGGGAAGAGTTTACCACCCACACTATGATCGCAGCATAAAATCTTCTCACCAGTCTGCCATGTACCTCACTGCTCCTCTTGCCTCTTGTAGAATTGAGTATTCACCATACAGCACTCAGATTTGGGAGAAAACATGATAAGGATGTGGATGATAACATGATAAGGATCTTTTTTTTTAAAAAAAAAAGAATTTCATGCCAAATTTTTAAAAGTACAAGGTAGCTAGGTGCTCTCAATATTTATGAAAGGAGGCTAGGTGGAGAGTTGAAGATTAAAGCTCCTATGAATTTTATCATCACTTTTACGCAGCTACACTTTTACCCTACAAGTACCAGTTTGGAAATTATAGTGCCATAACAACTTTTTCAGACCTATTACCATTTAATAGTTAAACATGGGTATAAATCATGAAATGAGAATCATTGGGAAAATTTTAAAAAGTGACATGTTTTCCCTCTAAAACATAGAGCATTCTGAAAGTTAGACCCCTTCCCTCCTCCCTTTCCCAATCCTTCAGCAGGAAAACTCCTCATATTAAAGCTGGCTGACAAAGATCCTTTCAAATACACTCTGATGAAGCTACATGAATGCACAAAGATGGTGTGTATCTAAAAGCAGAACTGCCTCCTGTAATAAGTCTGCCTGCTTAAAATTTGTGAGCTATTTTCATGGAGACAAAATTACCACAAGCACACAGTAGCTAATTTCCTAAATGCAATAATGTGGTTATTTGCCATAATAGCCACAGGCACTGCATCAATCCACATTAAAGACTAAAAGGTTAATCATTTTGAGTTTAAAAGAAGAAAAAAACCTGACTGGTTTGCTTTTGAGTTACAGGACTGTAAAAATGCATTTGAAATCACCAATTTCATTTTTTGTGGCTTTATAACTTTTAAACACACACATTTCTATTTATGTATTTATTTATTAAATCTTTTCCTGCCTGAGACCACATATGCTCAGTATGTGTAATTTTATAGGCCAGTTATGAACTTCTATAAAGAGGTGTGAAGTGAAAATATTGACAGCTGAGTTTGCTGGCACAATTATGACATTCTTCAAACTAAAGGTCAAAACACTGAAAATCATGGATATTCCACAGCTCCAAAAATAAACAACAACAACTAAATAAATGCTAGAATTTTCCTGGAGCTTTTAGTATTTCTTTAGCTCGACTACTTTTAAATCATGCCATTTCCCTTGCCAGACAGGCAAGTGGTCTCATTTACTTGTCTTCCTTTCCACTGCTTCTCAGAAATATACAGAAAGGACAAAATCAGGAAACAAAAAAAAAATCCTCTGTTGAAAGGAAAGCTGGAACACACAGATGTGTGATTTTAGGAATGCAAAGGGCAGAGACCATTTGACAAGTTTTCTCCAGGACTGGAAGGGAAATGAGCACAACTGGGAGGTATGAGGTGGCCAAGAAAGAAATCAGAAGACTACAGAGCAAGGACAAGAAACTACCCTCACCAGCACAAGGCCAATGGCAAAAAGTTGCAATAATGTATGTTAGGTTAGTTCCTCACCCTCTAACACTCTCAGCTTTGCCTTTTAGCTTGGGGAAAAACCTGATCACCCGCACACAGCCTGGGTGAAGCCAAGGTCTTTGTAAGAAAAGGAACAAGAAATCTTTCCTTGCTACCACTTAGCTGCCCCTGGGAAATGGAGACTTCAACCACAGAACTTGCCCAGTTGTGGGGCAGAACATGTTTAATGTGCAGAAAACTCTCTTATGGCAACTTATATAGACATTCTGCTTCTTCCCTACAAAATGGAGGGCAGCGCTCTGAGCAGATGTGTCTTTAAGCAGCAGGACGGCAACAGGGATGTCATCGGGGTGCGTGGTGGGGAAGGCACCACTTTGAAAGGCTAGTGAGAAACTTTCTGTGAATATTTATGGCTCTGTTGAACTACCACTTAAAATGAAATCCCAACCCAAATGGAGTCTATGGGATGTGTGGCTTTCAAGTGTATCAGGTCAACAGACCAAATAAACTTTAATATGGACCATGATCAGTTCAAGAATGCTTTCCTGGAAAAACATGGGATGGGATTCATCGACCCGGGAAATTCCTCCCAGTTGCATGCTCAGCATGGCCAGAATTTCATCCCTGGCTCCTGGCCATCCCCATGTCAACGTTTGTATATTTTTAATTAAAATTGTTCAGGGCACAGTCAGATGTGCTGTGGCTACAGCTTAACTTGATTAAGAGGTCGCTGTCCTCATCTGCTCACCCCTTCCTCTGTCTCGCTCCTGCTCCCTCAGCGATGCCAGCACAACTGTATAAGCAGTCATGCCTCCACCAGTTTCTGTGAAAAAGAAGGTTACAGTAAAACAAAAAACCTAAAATGTATGCAAGTTAGCACAGGTTATTCTCAGCAGTTACAAATGCAGTAAAGCCAGAAAATCTGAACCAGCTGAGAATGTGCAAATGGAGTCACTCATCTCCTAACCCAACCAGCTGCAGCACAACCAATATGTCTGGCTATGCCTTTTCATCAAGGTTTAACCTGATTTAACTAGGAGCAGTGTTTTCAAGTGATATAGTAAATTCAGAGATACTGTGTAGTGGTTCTGGTTTTGTTTTAGTGTAAGTCATTTGAGAACTGAGATTTAAAGTGAACTCAAATAAGCCTGAACAACAGCTTGTGTGGTTTTAGTGTGTGCTGCTCTTCCTTCCCTCTGCCAATGCTGTGATGCATGAGTGCACAACCCACACAAGAGAGCAAGGGGCACCCCATGGATAATTTAAGCATGAGAGAACGCAGCGATTCAGGTGGTTGTTTTTATTTCTGTCACCCTGTACATTAATATGTACAACACGTCTCATGCAATACCAAGATCCAAGTCTGAAATATATTCCAGGACTTGATGATAGAAGACATTACAGAACATCAGCGGGGCCTTGAAATCTATCTTTTGTTGCATGAGTAACAAGCCCTAAACAAGGATCGAGTTGGTGTCACTGCTTTTTTGCACTTTGACAGTAGAATTTCACACTGAGTTTGAAGTGTAGTAAAACATTTTACTAGGTAAATCAACAAGCAGAGCCATTAGTCTAAGCTGGAGGAAATGAAAGCAGACAAGCTTTTTTGAATCAAACAGGCAAAGCTGAAGTACGGAAATATTTTTGTTAAATAATAAAGCCCTAAGTGCTTTGATGAATGTTTTTTGAGCATGGTCTAGAATATAAAGATCACCCAAACGGAAAAAAAATTTAAAAGCATTATTCAGTCTAAAGACCAGAAATTATCTACTAGTCTTCTTGCATTAGGATAGCATGTAGCTGCTTGCAAAATCGTTGAAGACAGCAATTATCAGGAAATTATCAGTACCTGGGAAACCAAAATCATCATGGACCACAATATCTAAGGAGCTATTACTCACTTAAATATCACCTGTGCCAATAGTCCAGACACTGCTGTAACATCTAGTACTGCTTCTTTGGCTTTAGTCAGAATGAATAAGTCTTGCTAAGCTGTCGAAAGGATCTCATGGTCCTTCATGAAGTTATATAAGCTGCCAAAAATTGCTGGAAAAGAAGGAAAAGATCATTGTAAAAGCCCTTCTAGCATAGTTTAAAAATTAATTTTCAGTAGTTGGGGAAAAACATGTGGCTGACAGAGCTGAAAATAAAAATCCTCTATTTAGCCATACAGCAGATAAAACATTACCAATCATTACACAAGATCCACTTTGCCCAGTCAGCATCACTCTGACCTAATGAACTAGATTAAATGACTGAAAATCCTAGAGACTGCTGCAGGAAGGGTCCTGACTGCCAGACTGGCACTCAGCCTTGGTGTCAGCTTGGGTCTTGAGCTCTTTACAGGCACTCCCAAGAAGAACGCCAAATGGCTGTGGGTTCTGGCTTTGGAAGGGCACCGACAACCAGCTCGTTATGCACAAGTCACAGAGGGACAGCTGTTGTATGGAAATGACTTTTAGTTAACAGGCGTAGTTGACAGACTGCAACAACTGGCAAATTATTTCATAGGTCTCCCTGAGAACAGAATCTGAGGACAGTTGATGAATGACAAAAGAGAACAGCAGGTGGGTTTTCATTCAGATTAATCCTTTCATGAGACAGATCCTTAGCTGTCCTTCACTAACTTGTTAAGGCATACACCACAAGCTGATCTCATTTGACTTCAATGTCGACTTCAAAAAATAATTAAAGATACTCTGAGAGAACACTGTAAAAAGTCTTAAGTGACTGCTGTGCACAAGGAGGATAGTATCTCCGACTCTGAAAGACAGCATTTGTACCTCCAAATGCTTACAAATACAATCATATAGGGTAGCAGTAGAGCACTTTCAAAATTGAAGGCAGCTTTTCAAAGCTACTAGGGGTAATAAGTATGAGAAAAACAAATGCCTTCTCCTTTCCACAATTTGTGTTTCATCCTTGTTTCCTTTCCCTTCAATAGTGTGCTGAAGGGTGTAACAGATCAACAGGTTTTGAGATTCTCCCTTTAAGACTTTGCAGTCAAGAAGGTAAAGAGACTGAAAGATTCCTCACTCCAAGATTGACCATAAATGAAAAAATTTGAAAAACCAAAGTGCACCACCTTTGAAGTTCAAGACTCCATTGCATCACTACAGGTCTTAAGCGCTGGGTTGCCTCTGGTAGCTGTGACTGTGCTGGGATTGGATTATACTGGGATTGAACTCTTACAGAACAGATGTTAATTCCTAAAAAAAACAGGTATGTGGCTTGCTGATGTACTCAAAGATGTGACATTGAGAAATACAGGCAAATGGAAGAAGTTAAGAGGAATACACTTGAATGAAAGGAAAACAGTCCTAACTTTGTGGATGTCATTGCATTACACTCCATGAGAATGCATTAGTCAATATAAACCCCAATAAAAGAAAAATCCCTACCTCCTCCTCCTCATTAAACAAACCCTGCAACACACAATCCAGCACAGAAATTTCAGGCAGATTCATCAGCCTCAGTAAATGCCACCAAATCCTTCTTGATGATGTCTGGAGAGAAAAAGAGGAAACAGACAAGCTAAATATCTGCAGGAAACAGGGCAAATGAAAGGAAGTTGAAAAAAATTCATTTACCTGCACTGCCAAATAGGAACAGATGGTGAGATCCAAGGGGAGATAAACATTAAAGACTGGAAACCAAGCAATTCATTCTGCCAGCTTTCAAAGATCCAGTACAGCTGAAAAATCTAAGAACCATACAACAGCAATGTTAAACAACAATAAACAAGACTATAGGGCAGGTAAAATGGAGTGAACATGCTGAGCAGAGAGAGTTGAATGTTTTCGACGACAAGCCCATGAAGGGCACTTGAAGTCAGATTGCAAGGGATCGCCAAGCAGAAAAATATTAAGGATAAAGGGAAACAGCAAATTGTATGGTAAAGTGTATGAAGCAAAACCAGTCTTGTGTCGAGATATTGAGCAATCTCAGCAAACATTTCAAAAAGCCTAATGGAAAAATAGGGTCATTTTGAATTTCAAAGCGGTGGATAACTTTAGAAGAACTCTATTTTTTTTTTTTAAATAAGCTTTCTAATACAGATCTACAGACAGTATAACACAAAGAAAAGCCATTTGACAGTGAAATTACTTGGCTCCACATGACATTTTTCAGGGCCCTTAGGCATACATGTTGGCTTCCTGCTACTAAATCCTTCTGGCCCATGGAGTACAGATGTCATAAAGGAAAGGTCCAAATTTTTCAAGGTCCTCACACAGCTGCCATATTGCTCAAAGAGCAGGATTTCTGTATCAGACCCCTTCCTCTAAAAGCTCATCAGATAACCTGAAAAGCTGCGCTGGAAGGCTCCAAGGGTATTAAGAGAAGATTGTACATACGGTTGGAAACTTGGCTTGGCACTGAACAGCTGTGGCTGCTGCTTTTTTTCCTCCCTTTTCAATTGCATCGCAATCCAAAACAGTTAAGACTCCAACCCTGGGGCAGAGCCCAATTGTACCAAACAGGAGGGAGGTCTCACATCTAGTCTGACAGGCCTGGGTCAGCTGCACCAGTGAACAGTGCCACTCAAGCCACGAGCGCACACCAGCAGTCCCTCTGTGAAGGACAGCACTAGAGCATCATCTGCACACATGACATGCACAGCACAAACCACAGAAAAGGAAAACAGCAATGTTTTCACAAGGTTGCCATATTAAGTTTCACCTCAACACATAAATCTCATGTTTGAACTACACCTGCTTTGATTTCACTAGATAACCAGCATGCTTTAGCCAACACTTGGACAGTACATGCATTTTACAGGAACATGAAAGAGCCTTCTAACTTATCAAATTGAACTGGAATAGTTGAGACATTTAGAGGTTAAGAAAATACAAAGGAGGGACACATAAAGTAGTTCCATAAGTCCTTCCATTTCCTTGGCAAATCAGGTTAAACAGTTACAAATAGAGACATGGACATGCAGAGGCCTCCTAATCTTGTTGCTAGAGTGAATACCAGCTATATCTTGGAAGCCTTAGATATCTGTAATTGGAAAACAGATACATGATAAACAGTAAAAATAAAATAAAAATGTCCCAGGTTCTCTCATTCCCAAATGAGATTTCTTTCTCCACCTTAATTAAGCAGATGGCCAAACTTCAGCCAAATAACATCACCTGATTCTAGCAGGTCCCTTTTTCCAGGTTCCTGACCCTCCTTTTCAAACATCCAGCTGTGCTCAGGCATCAGGAGGTACTCAGGGGCAATCTCAGTGTCCTCTTGACACAGATAAATTTTCTTTATGACCAGTAAGATCCCCATTATAGACGGCAAAGACATGATTTCGGATACTTTCTGTATCATTTTGGTGCCATGGCAAATTGATAAGAGGAGCACAAGGCAGTTCTCAGTTGTTATGCCCAGGAAGCCTTTCCCCTTTGCTCTACAGCACCTGGAAACCCCTCCTATTCTGATGCCCATTTGTTTCATACTGTCCTCCCTTGCCTTATGGTTATAGGGTGAGCTTTGACATTGCTGTCTGAGCAAAGAGATTTTTGGCAGGAGTTAATATGCCTTGGGCAGAGAACAGATAAGCTCCTAGTCCCCTCCCTGCACTGCAATAGAATGGCTGGGAATTTAACACCTCTGTGAAACAAGCACACTCCAGAGTTCACAGTACTATTAAACATTTATTTAACAATACTCCCTTAAGTTTCTAATGAAAATAAATTTACTGAGCAATCAAAAAATCAACACCAATCCGTGCCAAAATATAAGGAAAGAAAAATTTGGCTGGAGTTCCTGGGATAATATTACAGATGTTTCTCTTCTAAATGTCTCTCTCTCCTCCTTAATCAGCTTTTTGGCAATTTTCAGGACATTATGCACTCTCCACTCAGTTATGGAGACTCTAGACTGAAGCATAAGAGCCCACAGGTGAAATGATGGAGGACAGCTTGATTTCCTGCATTTTACCTTTTCCTAAGGCATGATTTTTCCAGTGTGCTGAGGGCAATCTGCCCTAAAAGGCTGTTCTTTGGCAGCACAACGGAAGGGGTAACCTTGAGGCAGAGACCTGAAGTTACACTTGCTGTCAGGGAGTGTAACTTCCTATTTGCAAGCAGAGATGAAAAGACCTGTAACGCAAAAACCCCCTGGAATATTCTAGTTAAAACCAATTGGTAGCAGTTGGCTGAAAAAACTGGTAAAGACAGAGTCTTCTCGAAAGCTTTTTAGTTTAACATTTATGACTTGTCTGCTGTGTTAAAGGCTCATGGTAATCATATACACAGACTTCTCTTTCATTGTCACTGGAGAATTCTCTCCCCTCACCCTGCGAAGTGGAAGAGAACAATGCCAGCTTTTGGGAACACCCTTCTGGAAAGTCTTCTGGGAAGCTTACAAAAAGCCAAATTAGCTACCCCTTTTTGTAACAATTTTTTCTTCTGGGTTCCTTTAGTCTCCTCTATTCCACTTCTATCCTTCTTTTATTGTGGACTGATCAGCCTGAGGTGAGCAGAAAACCTCACTACTAAGGAAGAACGAAAGCAAGCTATACAGAAATCGAGAGAGGTGATTTAATTATTCTGAACAGCCCAAAAAGGTAGAAGAAAGTAAAGATAGGGAATTTTTTCCTTATGGAATCCCAAATTTTAGATGCTATTTAGACAACAGAGTTGTATATAAGCACTGCAGAGGCTTTTAATACTAACAAGACATCAGCGTTCAGATCACTATCTATGTATTTTCTAAGTCTCCCTGAAATCTGCCTATCTGCTGCTTTTCATGCCTAAATAACCTTAAAAGCACACCTCCAACTGTCCTGTGTAGACAGGATGAAGAACAGTGTCACTGTTGATGGAGGCTGTTTGTTTGTTTTAATTTATCCATGTAAGGAAACAATCTGTCATCACTAGAGCAACCATGCGCAAACAAAGAAGGCAGTCATACGTAGGCCTCCTTGAAATACAGCCCCGCGTGTGTACGTACACCGTGTACACACGTTCACACACACCCTCCCCACCAGCTTTTTTACGTAAGCCTGTTTGCATGAGAGAAAACAGCAAAGAAGCTGCAAGTGTTGGGTAAAGCAAGTTTTTTTGGCGCACAAAGAAAACCTTTGCTGAGGAAACACTCTGGTGTAACTGCTGCCTCCCTCCCCCTCCTTGTGTGTCAGTTCCTCAGCCTCTGTTTTAGATTACATTAAAACTCCAGATCTGTAAATGGCCTGGGGGAGGAACATGCTCACGCTTCCTTCTTCTTGAGATTCAGAATTACAAATTAATCTACAGGAAACAATTGCTTTAGCAATTTAGAAATGGTGTGGGCAAGAGTCCACACATTTCCCTTACTGTAGCAATGAGGAAAAAAGGGAGGGAGAGAAAGCGAGAGAATAGCAGGCTGCTATGTGCTATTAGTCCCTGCCATGCTGTATTGATAGCGTTCATTTTAGCTTCTTAGCAAGATTAAGCATGATAATTGAAAATGTTCATAGCATTACAGTACTAATGCAACTGCATTGTAGTTCTACACTTGGTTCCAACACGATGAAATTATCAGCCATTTAACAGCCTTTTTATGCTATTCTGACTGCAGTACTTTAATCCATACCATAATGCAAATGCAATGCCTGTCACACTTTTTTCTCTGTTGAGTGATTAATAGAATTTTATACTGACTTCTACAAAACACTTTCTCATGTGGTAAATACCTTTTTTTCCCATTATAAAATAATGAAGGCATCTAAAAAAAATAAAATACATTTTTAAATCTGGGACCTGTTGAAAATATTTGGCTCATAAACTTGTAACCAAAAACATGTCAAATGAATGACAGAGTTTCACTGGAAAGAAAACATTTTCTGTCAGCACAGCGTAAGCAAAAATACTCTTGATGTTTCCCACACACAGCTTTGTGCAGGTTTGTTTATTTTGCATTTTGTAGTATGTGGGCAGCATTATTTGATGTAGTGAGAAAACTGATAATTTTTGCTAAAGCAGATTTCTCAGAAAACTCCAGTCAGTTTAGAAAGCTAATCCATTGCAACAGGAACCTCCAAAAGGAAATGTAGTAGCAGAGTGCATAACAGTTGCCACTTCACCTGATCCAAAATATAAATGGAGAAATTAATGAAGATATTAAAAAAAAAATCAACAACCCACCCCTCTGCCCTTTTAGCAACTGGGGACAGATACTCTAAGGGAATTCAGGGGCTATTAGGTGCCTGTTTTGCACAATGTTTTTCAGAGTCCTAGGTAAGTAGCTTGGCTCTCACAGCTCTGGTACATAGAAATGCTTGTTGAAGTTTAAAGGGACTTAGCTTCAGCAATTTTCAAAGCTTATATTCCACTCCTGAAGCATATACAGAAAAAACTTTTTTTTTTCCTACAAAAAAAAATCTTTCTTTTTCTTTTTAAAAAGAACCCACCCACAACATCAGCATCAAACTCATGCATTGCCTCTGACACTCTGTCAGACTAGTAAGTAAAATTAATCTTGTATTCTAATAAATGATTAGATATCTCTTTCTTTCATATGTGTGGGAAAAACTCAAGTGGTAAGAATTAAATGGCACCAAAGTCAATGTGTTTATTTGGGGATTTATGTACAAGCAAAAGTGACTGAGGAAGGAAAAAGCAGAAGGATAAGGTCCTAAGCACCTACAAAAACAACAATTAAGTTTTCTGGAGAAAATCTTTGGCTGCATCTGCAATACTATTTTTTGTTCAAGCAACAGTGAGGTTTCAAAATGAATCCCTTGAGCCTCCCCACTTACCATGCTTTGCTTTGGTCCTCACAGTGGTTTTGGTGTACTTGAACTACATTCCTCTCCGAGGAAGCTGAGCCAGAGGTTCCACTCCACATGCAAAGCTAATGATGTCCAGCCTGTCACGGGAACACAAACATCTGAGTCAAAGATTGGTGCTTCGGACAGCTTTGAGCCACGTGTGATGAGAATATTTGGTTTGAGGAAGCAGACTCAATTTAGTCTGACTAAAAGCCACAAACCACATAGGGCACAAATATTAGGAACTCAGCATCAGCTACATGAATCTCTTGCTCCACTCCAGTTGCATCAAATTACCATTCACATAGGCATAGCTTCTATCCTTCAAAATATACTTCTTCCCGTTCAGGCTTGTCACCTCTAGCCAGAGTTAACCAAGAGTCTTCTGTGTGGACAGATTTCTTCCTAGCCTTATGCTGCAGTTTTCATTTGTGAAGTTGACCTTTTGCTTGGATGGACAGTTTTCCTCTTTATATCTGATGTGTACACCAGGGAATGCAATCAGGAGATTTCTATTGATTGCTCTCAAGCAATTTAGTTCTGGTCATGGTTGTACTGGATTTGCAATTATACTGAGGAGAGGTATTATTGACTCTGCCTAGTAATTACCAGGCTGACATCAGATTCTGCTATAGCTGAAACTAACTTACATGTCTCTGACCAAGTTACCTTGATGAGAGGCTGGTTTGTTTTTTTTTTCCCCAGCAAAAACAAGCTTATCATTTTGTCTTCTAAGCAACATACAGAGGGAAATTTAGCACCATATTCCTGTAAAGAGAGTTACGTGTACTTACAGCAGAGAATACATTAAACCTCAATTATAAAAGGTTTGGGGATCTGGGATATTCTCTAAGTGCTAGTATATTTGTAGAAAAGCACTGCCAAAGCGTACGCAAGCTAAGGGAAGTTAGATCAGCTGTTATTTGAAGAAATTTAACAGCATTAGCTAGTCTTCTCTGGAGGCTCATCCTACATGCTTGGAGCCATTGTTACCAGTTAAAATGCTTAAAGAATCATACTGGCATCCTTGCCTCCTGAGCCTAATGATAAAAATAAGAAAGAGTGTCAGTATTGGGACTTCAGATGCATACACGGTCCCCTTTCTCACACAAGCTGCAGGAAAAACACATTGTAGCCCCTAACAACTTTTTTTATGGTCATAACAGGACTTTTAGGTTCATACTGGCACGTGTAATGCACATACACACTTTACCAAAAGTAAAGCAAAGCAAATTAAACTTTTAGCTACAATTTTTTGCATCATTCACCGTACTCCTCCATAGAAACTACAAAACCCAGAAACTGGCGCTGCACATGGCTTTTCCAGTTTGCTTATTACTGTTTGCTTTGCAGTTACTAACACGGTGCTTCTGAGGAACAGTAGCTGGTGTATTGAGAAGTAATCTCCGTTTCTAAGTCACTGCCCTCTTTGCACCTTGTCATGTAAAACATCTGAGTGACTTAATCTGCTGTCTTAGGTGACCAACTTCTGACTAGGCTAGAGCACAGGCGGATACAGGAGGAGAGTTTGGAAGTGGACAAGGACTTAGAGGAAAGATGGCATGTGAAAACATGCATAGCTGACCCCTGTGCAAATCCAAGCCAGCACATACCACCACGGAGATGCAAAGGCCCGGCAACTGCAAACACACAAATACATGTATCAACTACTCAAGAAAACTCTGGCTGCTTCAATCCCTCCCAGCCCCATTCTGTCAGCTGGGGCGTGTTAGTGTGCAAACACCTCCTAGCACCTCATAAACAAGGCAGCAGCACCTATGCCTTGCATGCAAGTGCCAAGCTATTTTGTTCTTGTGGTCAACCTTTAGGGATTTCTCAAAAGATGCAGAGATATTTGGTTTGTCAACAGCAGAGCAGGTGGATCCTTCTAGCGCCAGCCCTGGATGTGGAATGGGTTGTGAATGCCTCTCTGGAGCACAGGAAACTAGTGACAGGGACAAAGGAGGTCCTGCAGAGAGCAGCTCAAGAAGCAGCCAAGCTCCACAGCAAAATTTGGCAGGCGGGTTTGTTGTTATTTAAGCTAACTACAAAGAAAACCCCAGGGAAGGGGGAAATCTGGAGCAGATCCAGCATGCGCATGTGCTGTGCTAGGACCAGGGTAAGAATGCCGTTTTCCAAATGTGTAATGTATAGGTATGTGTACACAAGAGTGCACACACATGTGTGTGCGTAAGTACTCACTGCAGTTCCTACAGCCAGAAAATAGCTTATGTCTTGGCCCCATCTTTGGTGCTGCCTGTGACGTAGCGCTGTTGATGAGAACATCAGTGCCGTGCATTGTGTTTTGTAATAGATAGCCTGATTTTGTAGCTAATTTGGCTTATAATGCTTAGAGCTTCTTGTGGTGATAAGGCTTGTGTGTTTTTCCTGCTGTCTCTGCACTGGAATGGGAACAACCAGACTTGGTGCTTCTCAGATTGCCCCGTTTATGAGCGTAGACTCCCATAGACACCCATCGTCCGTACAGAAAGCACACTGATGTTTTGCAGCTACTCCCTAGAAATGCCAAAAAGTTAAAGCTGTGTTCATAATGCTCAAACCATGCTTTTTCTTTCTTCCTCTATGGTCATCTTTGTGAGTATGCACAGAAAAGCTGATAAGTCTGTCATCTCCTTGGGGTAACATTTTCCAAAGCCTTTAAAATAGCTTTTAGAAATAGCTCAAGCAAGGAGGAATCTAGCTCTCATCACAAGTCAATGGCTGTGTTCATACTAGCAATTTTCTTGCAGTAGCTGAACTGAAACACTGAGGCAAAGCAATTGCAGCTGAGCTCTTTGCACGTCCTTTATGATGGGATGCAGCAGGGGTTGGGAGGAAGACAATTCAGATTTAAATACTTGTGTGAAATACTCAAGCCAGTTCTTCTTAAAGCTGCTAATGTAGACATATGCTTCCAGATCTTTATAATCTACACACTTCAGTTGCATTTGAATCCAAGGTCAATTTATAAGTGCCTGTTTGCATTGTGGAAATGTAGATGAAGCGGCTGCTTCTTGTAATATGCAACTGGCTGCTGCAGTAATCCTGGTAGATATTAAGCAGAATGGGACATAAAAATTCTCAATATTTTGAGTGAGCAGCAGCAGGATGTTTGTACCTACTGTTCCAGGAAAGCAGTAAAGCAGTAAAAGGCTATATCATTTAGACTTGTGGGACCAAAGATGATCACCAGAATAGTTTTTCTCATAATTGCAATGTAATGAATAAAATTAACATCTTCTAATGTCTCTACACTATTGTTTCTCACGTAGCACAATGTAATCTCGTTTCTTTTGGATTTTTTTAAAAATTCAAAATACACAGGTACCACACATTGCAATACTATGTCTTTTGGATGCTCTGTCTGAGCAAAGTTCTTGAAATTCATTTATGATACTTCCAGAATTTAACATGATTGAAACTAATTTTACTATCATTGCTAAATGTACTGAGCTCACACGAAGAACAATTTTCCAAGGCTCATAACCTAGCCAAATCAAATCTATTTTTTTCTCTGGAACACACAAAGCGCATGTCTGCCCATTATGATCTCCTTCACTGCCAGGTTTTAACTTTCAGCCTCCAGCTGTTTTGGCTGGGGTGCTGCCTGACTTAAATAAACAAATAAATGCAGCCAATTAAGATAAGGAGTAGAGTGTACTCTCTCTGTTCTTCTCTGGTTTCTAACCAGCTTTTCCACAGACTTGCTCCTCAGGAAATACTGCTTTTAATGCAGAGAGTAACCTTCTGAAATGCATAGCACTCATTGTCATGCCTGAGTAATTAAAAGTGTTTAAGCTAGTTTTATCATAGTATACATCAATGACAAGACAATGTGTCTTTATGCAATTTATGAAGTACAGCAGAGATGCTATTGGCACGGTTTTACTCACTGTTGGTCAAAAATGTAAATAAATTATTCCTGTCTTTTTTGCTGTAGTGTCCCAGGAAATCACCTGTGGAACAGCTCAGCACAAATGCAAAGCAATTTCACAAAGACAGCTAGGAGATGCACAGAGGACTGGCTTCCTGACAGCTTCTTTCTCTTCCTTCCCAATGTAATGACAAAGTAAGGATGGTGAACAAAACCAGGAATAACTGGAAAATCTTAAAACCAGAGCAGCTCAGAGGCTACTGCCACTGGCAAAACTCCTGCGAAGGAGATTGGTGCTAAACAGCTTTCAAAACTAGGAGCTGGCCAAATTGTGAAATATAGCTGGGAAGGGCTGTCCAGACTCTGTTAACTATTTATATGTGTCCTGAATGTCATAAGTAGTTTTTCAGATGACCTTTGTTTCTACAGGTGGGATTAGCAAAAATTTAGGATTCAGGACTTGCTGATAGAAATTCACACTCAAATTCCCTCCATTCCTTGTCTTCTGCACAAGAGGCAGGATCTTAAACACTGAAGCCAGTAATCACATTTTTTTGCCTTCAGTTATGTATGTATTTAATAGCAAAAGAGGTCCTCATTACTTAGCTAGGATATTCTTCTAGAAATTTCAGTAATATTTACCAGTTGACCAGTAAATCAAATTCTGTTCTGAGCTACACCAGTCTATCTCCATTGCAACTTTGCTGCATGCCCGACAAGCTACGCAGGCTTACATAAAATTGAGATAAGAATTTGGATGCAAGGATTTGGACATAGGAAAAAAAAGAGAAAGAAAATTAAATCTACTCTCTGAAGTAGTTTAACTTGGTTATGCAGACAGACATGTACTTAAATCTCCCCACAAAATTATTGCATGTACTCATTTAATTGGCTGTCTGCTAGTCACCTATTGGTCATATTAATCGGATTTTCAAGCTTGTTGAATGCTTAACCCTTTGAAAGAGTTTCTTGGTTTGTGACCTAAATACATCTGTATCGTTGAGACAAAATGCTTAAAACAGCTCAACATAAGTCTCAACTAGTGGTTTTCTGTCCTGCTAAATTAGGCTCCTGGTAGATTTTTAGATACAGTATTTGCAAAAGAAAAATACCATCCCAACTCCTCTGATCATCTCCTAGGAAACAGTTGAGGGTGGGGGTGGGGTGGGGAAGGAACCAGACAAAAAGCAAGCTGAAAAATGTCCAATTTGTGTTCAGATATACATGTACATTCTTATGTAGTTATATAGACGTGAAGAGACAGTTCTACGTACAAACACACGTACTTCAGAAAGAGACAGAAGAGATTTGTGGATTTAGTTACCATAAATGTTTCTAAAATCAACTGCTGAGTTAAGCTGCATTTAGCTCTCACGTGGGGAACCGAGAGGCCAGAAGTAGGCTGAACCCGAAATGTTGCTCTTGTCATAAAAGCTCAACTAGGCAGAAAGCTGGGAACATAGCGGTTGACAAAGATAGAGCGGAGAGCTCCATGGCTTATCCTTAATTAGGTGTTGGCACTGGCTCTTGTCAAACAGGAGGAAAGAGTGTATGCTGAAGCACACTGACACACACAGACAGCACCAGTCACAGTTGGAGAGAATACAAAGTGCATTCAAGCTGGCATTGAAAGGGATTTAGATAAGTACTTGAAGTAACAAAAATCGAAAAAAGAGGATGATAGCAATGGAAGCTTTAGATGAATTGCAACAGAGTGCACCTTTATTACAGCTTATCAGTCTCCAGACAGCAACAAACCAGCCTTCCTAGTGCATTTCTCTTCTTGGTCTCCTGGATTAAAGGTCAAAGTAGCTCAAATTTATATGTTCTGTCTCTCTTGCTGCTCGCACACATTCAGCACACATCTGTGTGAATTGGTATACCAAGGATGAAAGCTTCAGCTCCTTGAATATAACAAAGGCCTTATCCTTTGTCAAAGAAGCTCCGTTTCCCCCCCTCAAACAATTATCGTCTGGAAGAGGTTGCAAACAATATGATATTAAAAAGGTCACAATAGTACTGCTGGAATAAATACACATCTGGCAGTGTGCCAGTCCTAATCCTTCTTGTCTAGAATCACTGTTCTATTTTACAATCATTTGACATACTCAAATAGCTAATATGTGGGTTTATTAATAATACATATAGGCAGTATCCTAACATACACAAAAGCTGTGTGTTTTCACAATGTGTATAAGCACTTCAAGCAATAAGCTGTGCACATTTAGCTACCAGATGGTGGTTCTTATCACAGATAAAAGCACATATATGTTACTATAACTACACTCTCAAAAATAAAATGGTAAGAAAAAATACTCTCCACATCACAGCTTATATTCCATCTACTTAGGCAGAAAACAGCATATGTTTTACTGCTGAGGAAATGCAGTACTTGAGAGAAAAATATGATTGCAGAAGGGTAAAAAAGGTAGAAATCTGGGGTGACAGATTTAATATGGTTGTTCAATGAAAGATTTGTTTGGTGTAATAATAATGGCGTGCAAGTGTTGCAATTAATGTAGTTGATCTCTGAACCACGCACAACATGCAGCAGAAGATGTGTCTGTCCTAATCCTCCATCCATTTCTATTTTTTTGCAGCACATGGCCTTCATAGGAGGTCTAAAAGTAAATATTTTAGGGAAATACTTTTCATTGCAATATCATAACATTTTTGTAAAAAAAGAAAAAACCTCAAACCAAAACACCCCAAAAAACAAAGGAAAAGAAGTATATTTGATTCACTAAAAGCAATAGGAACATTACACTAAATTTTCCTTATGACCTAATCTACATCCATTCAGAAGGTTATTTGGAGTTCACATCTTTGCTTTCTTTGTTTTATACTTGTTTTGTCTCACATTTTCCATTTAAAAAAATGCAACACCCACACCCACTCAAAATCTAAATCCCTGGAGTTAAAGAGGTTTCCATTTTCACAGCAGGATTCATCTTCTAGAACGCTGCTGTGGATGAGCAACCTTCAACATATTTTGATCCAAAGGGAAGTTAAGCGATGGGGTGCGTGTGTGTCCCTTCCACGCCTCTGGTCCCCCCATCCCCGCCCTTTGCAAGGGCAGCGAGCGGCTTCAGCGCCGCTGGTGGTGGCGGTGGCGGTGGCGGGACTCCGGCAGCTGCCGCCAGCCCTGCGCTCCTGGCGGGCAGCCAAGCAATCTCCCTTCCCGGTGAAGCCCTGATTCCATCTGCTCCAGCAGCGCAATATATTCCACTTCAGGTCAAAAGCAGGGAGCCAGTACTATTAACATTACACTAATCTGTAAAGACATTTTCACTAGGCTAGATAGGCTAATGTTACACAGAGCTTTTAAAGGCTGCGGGGATAAGGAACAGCAGTAATTGTCAGGGGAAGAGACGCTATGCAGAATGTAGTCGAAGATGACAATAGATAGAGCATTGTCAGAACTGAATAAAACAATTACTTGCTGGGGAGATTAGAATTTGAATATGGGTACAAGCTCACAAGTGATTTCATCTTTCAGGCTCATGAAAATAATTGCAAAAATATTTTCACTTAATTGAAAGGAGAAACCTTCAATGTCGCATTTAGAAAAAAAATGGAATAGGGAAATAGGTCAATCTGAGCGCTACCTTCTGTAAAAGATAAACCTCCAGTATTTCAAAGCAACTCAGGTTGTTCTTTGAAAAGGAAGCAGATGTGTCTTTTGTTTCTGGAAATCAATATATGCTACACATTTTTGCAGATATGGTGGAATTGTGTTCAAGCACTTCTAAAATATACATTGTTACATTTTCATTAGTACAAGTGCTCAAGAAATCACTACAGCAATACAATAAAAGTAGGTTAACACACACAATTGAAATTCACTATTTGCAACTGAGAAAAACAAAACAAAACAAACAAAAAAAAACAACCAAAAAAACCAACCCACAACACATTTTTCAGTTTCTCCCTAACACATTTCTAAGAAAGTAGTTCAAGATTCATGCCTTTAGGCACATCAGAAACCATTAAGAAGTACATTTCTGGAAATCATAATGTATAAAAATTCAATTTAGACTGCTAGAGATTTTCTTCCGAGCTCTAAGGAAAAAAAATATTTGGCTGGAAATGAACCATCTGCAAATCCACACAATTAAGTATATGACTATGTTTTAATATACTTCAAACCATGTGGCACTGACATGAGAGATAACTTAAATAATAGAACAATAGAGATTCAGTAGATGGAAATACATTGTTCTTTAATTAAAAAAAATAATTGCTAAAGATCCATCACAGTAGCGTAACATTTCTCATATGAAAGTACAGACTTCATTTATATTTTGCTAGTTATTAATTTCCACCCATCTTACTCCTTCATCTGCATCTTAATGAGCAGATGTTAAACGGTTACTTCTTTAGCAGACCTGATTATCATCTCAGAAGTTCACCGACTGTTACCGTTTTGTAAACAGGATTTTGTCCTCATTTGTGAAATGGAGTTCTACACTTCCTGTAATCTTATTTTTAGTTACATACAGCACACATGACATTGATGCGCGATGCCTGGGCACACACGCGCATCCTCACACAAATTTCCATCCCAGCCAAAGGAATGGTGGTTTAGAAGATTTTTTTATCTGGCGGGAGAGTTCTGCAGCAAGTTCAGATGAAGTGCGCGGACTTCCTCCCCCTCACCTCAGCCTTTCCAAGCACTTTGCATGCTAATCATGCACCCAGCATCTGCCCCTGACAGGCAGCCTGCTCAATCCGGCAGATAACAAATGCGGTCTGATGGCGGCTGGGCCCGGCCGTGCCACATGCTCCAGCAGCTACCGTGCTCCGTTCCTCTGATTAAACAGGCAGCCGGAAAAAGCTTACAGAGCTATAATTGCCTCCGTTATGAAACATCTTCACCTGTTATCCAAAGCTGAGCTGAATCACAGCAGAAATTATTAACAGTGGCTGTTTTCATGCCAGCTTAATTTGAGCTGATGCTGCTGTTCACTTAGCACAGATGAATAGGTGTGTAGGACGAGACTTTAAACAGAGATGACACCCCAATGAATATTTGCTAGCAACTGTACTGCAGGGAGCTGGATTGAAGAACAACAGACAATTGTTAAAAGCAAATGGATGGGGGTGAGAGGAGGAGAAAGGAGCCACTGCCATCGGTGTCTGTGCTGACAATAATTTTCCAGCCCAATGTCAGCTTTTAACAGCTAAATCATTTTTTTCAATTAGTTTCCACAAACGTTGGCAAACACAAGCTGACTTTTTGTGCATACACAATGGTGTGAGAAAATGACACTGCATCAAACGTGGCCAGAAATGTGCTACTCCGCCAAACAGGCATTAAATTTTAATAGTCTGCTTTCATTTTCGCTGCAGTGTGCTTCAAGACGATTATAAATTACAGCATTCTGCTTACTTTTGACTAAATAAGCCATGTTTTAGCATTTGATTTAGAAGTAATGTGTGCTTGACATATGAAACAAATCTTGCAGATGTAATTTATCACATGGTGCTCTATGTTTCAATAGAAATTGCGGCACTACCTAGTCACCACTTTGATGAGTGGTTATGACTTAGATGTGGCATTTAGATAAATGCGTTATTGGAGTCAGAATAAGGCCAGGATTTACCTGCGACCTTCAAAACCGAGGGGGCACTCCTCATGTTTGACTTCCAGAACCATTAATCAAATACCTCATCAAGGCTTAGAGGGATGGGGGCCCTGAGTACAGAACCTTTGTAAATTAACTTTACTGAGGAACCCCCGCAGGTTGCAGGTGAACAGTCCTTGACCTTCCTGCTTTGCGCTGCCACCTCTGCACATGTGCTTCACATACCCACAATTAGCCCAAATGCGGTGGGAAAGAGCTGTAGAGACTACTGAACATGCTGGCTGCAAACCCTGAAGCAGGTCCAAACACAAAAACAAGCTCCTGCCAACACGGGCAGATACAAGGGGCCCAAGCACAGTTACTGATTTTGGCACTGGAAATGTGCTCGGTTTTGTACAAGGTTCAACTGGTGCTCGAATTATTTACACATAAATGTGTCATTTTGGCTCCTAACCATTACTAGTGACCCATTGTCTCCTGCCTGCAGGAAGAGGAAATTACAGTGCAATAGCAGAAGCATTACTGAATGTTTTAGATTTGTCTTTCTTATCAGTGAGACATTTGAGATAGCAAGTCCAGGCAAGCAGTCAATGCCAAAGCGTTTGGGTGATTTTCTGCTATCTCTAAGGTCCACCTACCTAATGAAACAGGTCAAGATGCTTCTTATGGTCAGTCCTTACACAAACAGGAACAGAAGGAATAAAACAGCCTGTTTATGCACATGGGGATGAACAGCAGATCCAGAGATGTGAAAAGTCCATTGAAAGTCTGAAATTTTGGCAGCCATAGCTTTAGTATTCCTGTGAGGAGTCATCCCTTATTCTGACCACTTTCCCTCTTGAATATGTACCTTTTCAGAGCACTTAACTCTATTTGTGTTGTGGCTTTCAAGGAATATAGACTTATTTGATATCCTAAAATGTGATGCTGTGTTTACAGTTAAACTGCTGAACGGTTGCACTGACATGATCTAACTTATTACAGATAGAGCTGTGAGTCTTAATTAGTTTGTAAAGCTTCTGAAACCTTTGGCTGACAATACTTTGTAAATGCTCAGTGAGTCATGTTCAGATTGTACCAGCCAGGAAAGCAAACTTAGAGAATCCTGCTATATATTCTGTCAAGCAACACCAGCTACAAACAGGTTTCGTTTTTAATGGTCTTAATAAAAGGGATGTGCTGTTTTAGAAAATTGGATACATCCATCTGTTGTACACAAATGAAATCTGAGCAAAACTGTGACCTGCCTTTTCCAAATTGTTTCAGAAAAAAAAGGGATCACAACTCTTCAGCTCAGATTGTAAAGTATTGATTGAGGTGTGGGAGAAGCATTAAAAAAATACAACATAGCTTTTACAAAAGACAAGTAGAAAAAAACCACAGTGCTTTAGGTCAAAAGCTGTCCCTCTAAGGTAAAAGCAAATGGATCATCTTCAGTGGGAAAGAGGAAAGGTTCATGTAGAACCACATGAGGGGGTTTTCTCTTTCAAATTCTCCAGCTTTCAGGAACAGTGCAGCGTAGTGCATTGTCTCCTTCGTAGCTTAACAACTGGGAGCAAGAGCATTAGACAAGAAGGATTAGAAAAGGGAAGCTGCAAACATTTCACGCTCTGCCCTTTCTGGGAGCTCCTATAGGTTCTCCCTTATTACCTGCTGTTCAAGGTCCTGTGTTTGAGCACTGGAGTGGCAGAGGGAAGTGGACAGGCAGAATTCATTTCCCTTTCAGGGCAGGCAGAAATGATATCTGTACATTTCCTCTCTTGTGTCTTCATCTCAGCAGTTTTCCATGTTTATTCTGCTCTCTAAATAGATGTTGCAGCAACCTGCCCATTTAGAAATTCTCACCCAGGAAGCTCTGTACTTTCCAGTGTGCTCCAGTATGTGGACCAAATGCCAAAAAATGAAGAAATATGACATTGAAAGTAGCCAGTGGCATAGAAGAGTGAGGGAGCTTCTTCTTTGGTACTTTTGCAGTGGGATTGAGGAGTAAGAAGTTTGTCTGAAACTCTTGATCCAAGTTTTATAAGGACTTACAAATAGGCACTTCAAAAAAGCCCGTAGTTACATACTGCCTTTTAATTCAGACCAGGAAAACCATCAGGAAGCAATTAAAAGTAAATGAAATTATGGAACAGATAGCTGAGCAAGATATGTTGCAGGAAATCGCCTTCTAGAAAGGAAAATCCATCCCTCTCATCTAACAGATTTCTCTGAGAATAGCAGTAATGTAGTTGCTATAGATATGATTTACTTGGGCTTCTTAAAAAGCCTTTGACAAAATACCTTACAAGGGATTTGAGAAATTCAAATGGGAAAGACTAAAGGGTTAAAATACTGCCAGGAATCAGAAATCAGTTAACAGACAAAGAAAAAGGGAGACTAATGGCCAGTTTTCTTCATGACAGGTTTGCAATAGGATTCTTCACGTTTCTGTACTGGGATATGACTCTGTTCCCTTTATTAATGTTCTGGGAAAAAGAGTGGGAGAAAAATTGCTGACAGCACAATTATTTAGATTAGTCATCACTAGAGAAGGTTAAGAAGGTCCAAAGGGACCTTACAAAACTAAACGAATAAGCAGCAGGGCTACTTACATATGAAGTTGACAAATGCAAGATAATGTGGATAGGAAGGAGTAATTAGAAGTAATAAGACTAAATTAATTATAAACATCTGGGTACCTCAGCAAACACTACAGTGCAGAACTCCACACAATAGAGTGAGTGAGAAAGCCAGCAACATTTTAACACCTCCAAGGACTTTTCCTAGAAGGCATGGATGGATAGGGACAAATTAATGAACCACCAGCTCTTACTTACCCACAAAGTCCAGTCAAGTTTCATAGCTTAAGGGTGGGAGAAGGTTATCTTTTTCTCCCCCTTCTCTCCAACCACTTCCCAAGTCTTCACTCATTAGGGGAAGCTATTTCCAGAATCTAAACAAATATCTTTTGTAATTTAACACCTAAAAAAAGGTCTTAGGAGCCATGCAGGATTCCAACAAGTGCAATTAATGTCAAGTTGAGTACAAAGTGGTGTTGCCCTCCCGCTGCCCTCTCCACCTGCTGCCTGTCTGGTGTTCCCCCCTGCTGCTCCATCCACCTGCCGGCTGTCTGGGATTGCTGTCCAGCTGCTGCACCCACCTGCTCACCCGTATCCTCACGGGCATCTGGGGGTGTCCTGGACCCGCTGTGCTCCCTCTGCATCCTGAACAGCCTCGGATGGAGCCAGCACTGCAGCATGACTGTGTGGAGGAGCATGGGAGAGCTGTCAGGGGCTGAAGGGAGGGCAGAAAGGTTGCAGGTGGTGGAGCAAGACTATGCCCATCTGGCAGCACCAGCAAGGTTGCTCAGGTGACGGGAGGTCTGAGGCAGCTGAGGAGCTGCTGCACCATCCCTAGTGCTAACGGCTGGTTCAGCCCTACTGTTCAATCAAATTTGCTGTTCCCAATCCTTGTGCTTTGCTGGAAGGGAAAGGAAAGGCCCCTGTCATAGGCAGATGTGCTGATGAGGATTTCAGATATCTAGGCATCAACTTTGTATCTGGTTTCCAGTAAAGAAGTCAGAAAACCCAGAACACACTTAAAAACCAATGTTAGCACTTCAGTGGATTACTTTATAATGATCTGCTTCCACTATGGATCAAAGCGATCTGCTACACTACATGGTTCATTTCTCCACTGTCAAGAGAAGGGAAGGATGATATCTCTTTCTTTCACATTTCAAGTTCTGCATTGTATCAGTGAAGGAGAGCACAGTAACAAGTCACAGGATGACCTGACCACACACAAAGAAGTCACATAGATAATAATGGTTAAGGGATTTCTACTAAGCTCTCTATATATTTATACACAAATACACACACGCTGGATTTTACCATAATGGGACTTACTATTTTTATTTAAAAACAGATTTTATTTTAAATTTACAGCCAAATGTTGATAATAAATGCTGATTTAACTTTCTTGATCAGAATATCAAGACAGGGACAGCCAACGGACCAAAGCCAAAGCGAAGGGGACCCTGTATCCTCCCCTCGCCAGGCAGAAGGCAGCAGCCTCAAAGAGGGGAGCGAGTGGAAACAAGTCCATGTGCGGCGCGGCAGGCAGCGAACCTTCTCCTCACCCACTCCGCCATCACACATACCCCTGTGCAACAGGTACAAGGCTCTGGCTGTGGAAGGCCACTCGAGCGAGGATATGGATGACAGTCAAGCTACTCCAAAGGTAGCACCTAGGCCCAAAAGGCCCATGCATCGGGTCGTGACCACCCCAACAAAGAAGAAAAGGAGAGTTATAGTCGTAGGGGATTCCCATCTGAAGGGTACAGAGAGCCCAATATGCAGGGCAGACCCTCCTCCCAGAGAAGTCTGCTGCCTCCCCGGGGCCCGTGTCAAGGACATCGCTAGGAACATAGGGACATCATAGCGGAGGTCAGCTACAGGCCACCTGACCAGGGAGACCAAGCAGATGAAACCCTCTATAGGCAGATAGCAGCAGCCTCACGCTCACAAGCTCTGGTCCTCATGGGGGACTTCAACCACCCTGGCATCTGCTGGAGGGACAACGCAGCTGAGCATAAGCAGTCCAGGAAGTTCCTGGAATGTGTCGATGACAACTTTCTCCTCCAAGTGATAGAGGAGCCCACAAGGAGAGGTGCCATGCTGGACCTTATTCTCACCAATAAGGAGGTCCTGGTAGGGGACGTCAAGCTCAAGGGCAGCCTTGCCTGCAATGACCACAAAATGGTGGAATTAAGGATCCTCAGGGCAGCAAGGAGGGTGCGCAGCGAGCTCACTACCCTGGACTTCAGCAGAGCAGACTTTGGCCTCTTCAGGGATCTGCTTGGTAGAATACCATGGGACAAAGCCCTGGAAGGAAGAGGGGCCCAAGACAGCTGGCTAATATTCAGAGGTCACCTCCTCCAAGCTCAGGAGTTATGCGTCCCAACAAAGAGGAAGTTAGGCAAAAACACCAGGAGGCCCCCGTGGATGAACAAGGAGCTCCTGGGCAAAGTCAAACATAAAAAGGAAGCCTACAGAGAGTGGAAGCAAGGGCAGGTAGCCTGGGAGGAATACAGAGAAACTGTCTGAGCAGCCAGGGATCAGGTTAGGAAAGCCAAAGCCCTGACAGAAATTAGTCTGGCCAGGGATGTCAAGGACAACAAGAAAAGCTTCTATAGGTATGCCTCTATGTCAGTGGTAAAAGGAGGACGAGGGAAAATGTGGGTCCCCTCCGGAATGAAACAGGTGACCTGGTTACCCAGGATATGGAGAAGACTGAGGTATTCAACGACTTCTTTGCCTCAGTCTTCACTGGCAAATGCTTGAGCCACGCTGCCCAGGTCACAGAAGGCAGGGACTGGGAGAATGCAGAACCACCCACTGTAGGAGAAGATCAGGTTGGAGAATATCTAAGGAACCTGAAGGTGCACAAGTCCATGGAACTTGATGAGTTGCATCTGCAGGTCTTGAGGGAACTGGCGGATGAAGTGGCCAGGCCACTCGCCATCATATTTGAGAAGTCCTGGCAGTCCAGCGAAGTTCCTACCGACTGGAAGAGGGGGAACATAACCCCCATTTTTAAGAAGAGAAAAGAGGAAGACCCAGGGAACTACAGGCTGGTCAGTCTCACCTCTGTGCCTGGCAAGATCATGGAGAAAACCCTCCTGGAAACTATGCTCAGGCACATGGAAGATAAGGAGGTGATTGGTGACAGCCGACATGGCTTCACTAAGGGCCAATGGTGCCTGATAAATCCAGTGGCCTTCTATGATGGGGTTACAGCGTCGGTGGATAAGGTAAGGGCAACTGACATCATCCACCTGGACTTGTGCAAGGCATTTGACACTGTCGCGCACGACATCCTTGTCTCTAAATTGGAGAGACATGGATTTGACAGATGGACCTCTCAGTGGATAAGGAATTGGCTGGATGGTCGCACTCAAAGAGTTGTGATCAATGGCTCAATGTCCAAGTGGAGATCAGTGACAAGTGGTACTCCTCAGGGGTCGGTACTGGGACCGGCACTGTTCAACATCTATGTCAGCGACAGGGACAGTGGGATCGAGTGCACCCTCAGCAAGTTTGCTGACGACACCAAGCTGTGTGGTGCAATCGACACACTGGAGGGAAGGGATGCCACCCAGAGGGACCTTGACAGGCTGGAGAGGTGGGCCTGTGCGAACCACATGAAGTTCAATAAGGCCAAGTGCAAGGTCCTGCACGTGGGTTGGCGCAATCCCAAGCACGACTATAGGCTGGGCGAGGAATGGATTGAAAGCAGCCCCGAGGAGAAGAACTTGGGGGTATTGATTGATGCGAAGCTCAACATGAGCCAGCAGTGTGCTCTTGCAGCCCAGAAAGCCAACCATGTCCTGGGCTGCATCAAAAGAAGTGTGACCAGCAGGTCGAGGGAGGTGATCCTGCCCCTCTACTCCGCTCTTGTGAGACCCCACCTGGAGTACTGCATCCAGCTCTGGGGGCCCCAGTACAAGAGAGACATGGAGCTGTTGGAGTGAGTCCAGAGGAGGGCCACGAAGCTGATCAGAGGGCTGGAGCACCTCTCCTGTGAGGACAGGCTGAGAGAGTTGGGATTGTGCAGCCTGGAGAAAAGGCGGCTCTGGGGAGACCTAATTGTGGCTTACCAGTACCTGAAGGGGCCTACAGCAAAGATGGAGAGGGACTGTTCATCAGGGAGTGTAGTGACAGGTCAAGGGGGAATGGGTTTAAGCTGAAGGAGGGTCGATTTAGATTAGATGTTAGAAAGAAATTCTTTACTGTGAGGGTGGTGAGGCACTGGCACAGGTTGCCCAGAGAGGTTGTGGAGGCCCCATCCCTGGAAGTGTTTAAGACCAGGTTGGATGGGGCTTTGGGCAATGTGGTCTAGTGGAGGGTGTCCCTGCCCGTCGCAGGGGGGTTGGAACTAGATGATCTTTGAAGTCCCTTCCAACCCAAACCATTCTATGATTCTACGATTCTATGAATATCAGCATACTGGAATCCCTTGGAATAATGATGGAGAACCATGATTCATATCCTAATATCAACACAGCATCAAAGAGTCAGTGTGCATAAAAATAAAATATAAATCTTTTGCTTTCAATGAACATTTATCTTGGGGGGGGGGCGGGCTAGGAAGGTCTCCTGATTGTTGTCACTCTTACTGGAAATAGATATAAACACACCATCACTTTCTACATGCTATATGCTTTCACATATGGTTTTTGTCACCCCATAACCTGAATACGCAATATTTTCAGCATACCAATAGTATTCCCATTCATTTGACCTGAAGCTCAGCTTGGAATAAACTCCTCAGTTAAAAAAAAAATATCCAGGGTGGAAATTATATTTTCTGGATAAAGCACTTTCTATCAGTCAGTATGAACAACAGGATTTAGAAGAGTGTTTTGCTGCATCACTAGATATTTTAAACCATTGGAATCACAGCAGCTAAGAGTAAACAGTAAAAAAATCCCAGGTGGTGATCTTCTGGATACAGAGACCCTTGTAATCTCCAGCATATCCTGTCTGTCCTAGGCCTAACGCTACTCAAAAACTGTAATATATCATGCAATGCCACGCTACTTAGCTGTGCTTCTCTGTCTTCATAATCTGTGCTAATTTCTGGTTTATTTCCAGATGACATCTATGTCTGATTACATCTGATTTAGGCACAGAAAACAGGAACAAATGAACTTGTTAGTTTGCCATCCAGGTTGGTTCTTTTTAACGACACTTGCCTGTTGCATTTTTTGTCTTTGCCATCCATCTGTTCTAGCTGGAAACAGTATATGGGAAAAGCATTTGGGACTCTGAAAATAACACCTGAAACACAAAAGAATTTAAAAAAGCAGAACAGAAATTGAGGGTGCTATAGGGTCAAAGGTGGATGAATATCCATTCTGTTCACTGTAGGGAAACTGGAAGCTCAGTCACAGATGGACTGTTAACTGTCAATAACATTTTTAATATTATGCCCAATAAGTCTTCTTTAAAAAGGTCCAGATGATGTTCCCAAAGAGGTAATCAGTGTTTATTTCTTTTTTAAGTTTTCTTAGGGTAGACAGATGCTAAAAAGCTGCCACAAGCTTCTTGTTCTGTCCTGACATTTAGCATTATGTGGGCTATTCAAACTAGTAGCCCTCACATTTACATATGGTAGAATTACAGGTGCTCCTTATCCTCCATGCAGAAAGCCCAGATTTATTCACCCTGAGCACACACTGCAACGTTTAAGTGTTAGTGCAAGCTTTTGCTTACAGAAGAGACAGTTTTCCCTTGTACAGGAAGAGTAGGAAACCATTTAATTGACTTGGCTCTGAGAGCATTAATTAATTTACTTTTTTTAAAATTGTTTTGACATCAGAGACTATAAGTATTTTATAAATCAAAAATAACTTACTTTTTAGACACTCCTGTGAGACAGAACTTTTCCTAGAGTGTTATGAAATATTTTGTTCCCAGGTATTAATATTAAACATGGCCACATGTGAACAAGGAGGAAAATCTTTGGGAAATGTTCTTTGGTTTGTTCTTTCCTGAATGCATAGTACGGATAGAAACAATTTTTCTGAAGTTCTAATGGAAAACAAGACCAGTAGATATTTACAGGAAAGTATTACAGTCAAAGTGTTACAGTTTGAGGAACTTTCTGTAATGCTAAGGGGTGAAGTACACTATCATTAACTAACTTTTAAAGAAAGGTTATAAAGAGGCATATTCATTTTAAGAAAAGCAGTTATCCTTCTAGCTAACAGTCCTTTTTCTCCTTTAGTGCTTGTAAGGAAGGAACCTCCTGGAGCTGGACACCACTAGTTAGCTTTCCCCCTTACACCCAGCATCAGTGGGAAAAAAGGAAAGTCCCTGGGCAGGAAAACATCCTCCTGCATGCTCTTCTCTAAGCGCTCCTTCATCTTCACAGCTGCCACAGCTTGCTGCTCAGCTGCTGCCCTCCAAATGTGACATGTTCCCATTCAGTGTCAAGGACGCGCGAGGTATACCCAGTCACGCCAGAGAATGCGTTCGCCATACATATCACACATCCTGCTCCACAGCAGCTCCGTGAACCGTGCTGGCACTCCTATTCATCTACACAGCAGATTTTCTGGTTAGCGCTAAGACAGGGGAAGGTCACGCACCCTGGTGCTGTCAGGTTAGTGGTTCCAAAATGGCAACGCTTTTTAAAAATATGTCAAACTGTAGCCTTTTTTTCCAAACTGGGAAGGTGCAGAATTGATGTTTTTGACATAAATGTTTGGGATCCAAAGCCTGCAGCAAAACAGGCAGTTTCTACAGCTTTCTACTGTCCTACTTTGCTAAATAACCTACTGAACTGAACAGGGCTTTTTTCTAATCCACCAATAGCAGCTGGCTCCCTTTCCCCACCTCCAACTGTTCAGTCATTTTACTGACTTGAAGTTATGGGAGGAAAATAAAATGTCAATAAATGAAGCTCTTGGCATTCATTCTGTGTGTTATTTGCTAGCAGCACTAAAAGGGGAAAAATGGAACTAGGCTAGGCAGTCTAGAGGGAAACTGTGGAAATGACTTGTAACTAAGAGGATGTGACCCTCTGCATAATTCATAATCATTAGTCTAAGTGACACTTCTGCAGTATGTGCAGTAGTGCTCTCCAATACGACAGGTCTGAGCCCAAATGGCCAACTCAGCAGCAGTCCGTTTGTGATCAGATTTCCCTGAGAGACAACTCTCAAAGCTACATTTGCTCTGTGTACATGTATATGCATGCTTTTTTTTTTTTTTTTTAAAGATGCTGGCTCAGCTTCATCATGTGTGCAATTTAAGGGTTGCTCAAGTGATTCTTTAAAACTGCATAAAGGCAATTCTGCTGTGCCTTGGAGACAGCATTGCTGTAATGTTCTGTGCATACATCTGCATGATTTCTCAAAGCTAATTCAAATTTAATGCATTGGTAATTCCTTTTCTGCAGAAGTCACCCAGCAGTAATCTGAAGGTTACAGAATGATCTTCCAGATCAAATAACACTTCTAAAATAGTATAAACCGGGAGGCAAGATTATAATGGGTAGAATTAGACTTTCAATGAGTCACTCCACCCTCTTTACAATCCTAAACATAGCAACCTGGTGTCAAAAGTATTTTTAGAAAGTGCAGCCAAAAGAAAGGTGTAGTGTTTAAATCAGCTACAAGACAGTTTACAGCACTGTGTTGTCAGAGGGACATTATAACAGAGGCTTGAGTCAGTGGGAACTTTAAGAAGCAGGGGCATTTATGTGTTTGGATGTGGACAGAATTAAGGTATTTGGTTATTTATGTAACTTAAAATATGAAGACTATCAAACCTGTTTATGGAAAATGTAAAATATTCACAGTTAAATTTTGATGTAAATTGAGCCTAACCAAATGAACAAAAAAAATTACACTCCTCTTGGGGTTTAGACATCACAGTACTAATAGGCCATTAGTTTCCGCTTCATCCGGGCAGACACTTACTGTGAAATGTTACCGTGTTGGACTACACTGAAGCAGCAGGTTAAATGGGTTTACTTGACAATGGCCAGTTCTAAAGAGAAAAAATCTTGTTCTCTTTTGGACAGCTACATGGCAATTTAGTCCTACTTAGCCTCATATTTGACCACCGCAACAAGCAAGTATAAGGATATAATTAGATTCCCTGAAGCCTATGACTTTTTCCTATGCTGTAGCTGGATCAGTACAAACATGTTGCACCCATCCCCTGTGGCTTAGTTATGAGATACAGCTGGCAAGCTGGAAATAAAACCAAAACCGGAATAGTTATGAGAGCATACTTGAAGACACAAAAACTAGTTGTTTTTAATTTGGGCTGTGCTCCCAACTCTGATTTATTTTAAGCAATATTATTTGCATTTAAGTCTACAAGATATTCCACAATGCCCTCCTCAACCCTTACTACATATCCTGAAGATCAGTGTAGCCCAGTTTCCTCACTGTCCCCCACGTATTTTTACAAGAGAGATAAGTTGCATCTCTCCACTGTATCTGCTGTTTGCTTATTGCCACTTACACAAGCTGGTCTGTGGTGCAAATTGACAAGACACTTTGGTCATCTTGGGCTACTGTGAAGAATATTTAAGAGGTCAATATCCCTCACTGAAAAAATATTCTGCAGTCTATACCAAAAGGACCTGACTTTTCAATGGAGGCTAATTCCAGCTGGGTGCTTCTAGATTAACGCTGTGGAAACAAAAAGAACTTTTTTCAGCAGAAAGAATTAAAGAAAATATAGCTCAAACCAAGATCCAACATTATCATGGGGTGTCCTATAAGTTTCTCAAAAACATATTTCACTGTAGGGTCTACCTCCACACCTCAGAATGAACACATCTACCGATGTGTTAAAATACGCTCACACTAATTGACTAAAAATGCCTCCTATTCAGTCACTGAAAGGACTATTGTTTCCAAGAAGTGGCCTCTTTTTGGCAGTATTGATAATGATTGCCAGGAAAAATACCACATGTATTTCTGTATTAAAATATTAACAACAACAAGAGGAACACCACCACCACCACCACCAATAATAATAATAATAATAATAATAATAATAATAATGATGTTTCCAGTAACTCATTCTTAATCCTGCTTAGAAAGGAAAAAAACCCTTTTCTTGATTTTTAGATAGCCTATAAAAACTAAAAAGGAATATACAGGTAAGAATCTAACATTCCTTCCACCCCTTTGTAAGTCACTTTTAAAAATGGGCATAGTTTGCATGACAAATGTTTGATATTAATTATTTGCCAATCTCCCTATTGTGTGTGTTTTTTTAAAAAAAGATATTTTATTGTATGATTTGTGAATGTCAACAATGACTTATTACCTTGAACAAGTTTAAAAGGAAGGCTAATATGATTTCTTATAGCAAAACCCCTATGACAGCTGCTCCATAGAGTCAATTACACTGCTGTGTGCTCTCAAGCAGACTTATTTTTCATAGTCAGAGTGAATGAGGAACAAGGTGAACAAACATCTCCGTAGTGATTGAGGATTGACTTTCTTTGGTTTGCAGCACTTGGAATAAAGAAATCCTGCCTAATGAACTGAAACCATTTATCACTGAGCCATGCAGGGCAAGCATTACTGCCCTATCACCACCAGAAGGGTTAACACAGAAAACATGACCTGCATCATCCATCAGTTTTCAGACTTCACCAAAACAACAAAACAATGACCAAAAAAATCATTCTTCATGGAAAAAAAAAATCCACTTCAAAATGCAAACAGTTCCACTTTATGCTGGATCCTGTTTTGTACCCTTTTGACACACTCCTGTGCAGAAGGAAGGATCAAAATTAAAAGCACTCCGCTCTGCCTTCTAAGCAGAGCTCAGTAACGTCTAAGCTCAGTAGATGCAAAACAAGAAGTGTGAGGTCTTTCCATAAAGAAATAAAAACCAAACAACAAACACCTCCTCCCTCAGATACCTAAAAAACCAACTGGTTACTGCCACATGAGAAGTGCTGAACAGCAAGCTAATTTTTAACACTGTGAACTACAGTTTACATAGGGGTGACTTTATCAAATGAAACAATCATGGTATTGTAGATAAGATAAAATTCAGTGTTTGCAAATATATTTTCATATGGTCTGTGGAGGCAGCAAGGCTGTATACAAAAAGGATCCATGGATATTTAAGAAGCAGTCCCTTCCCTGATGTTTGGTTTTGCTTTTTGCAAATTTTTATATTAAATGTGATGGCTTGCATTAAGAATACTAACTGCTTAGGTCTACAGGATTTCCATTGCCAGGGTATTCTAGTCTGATCCATGCTGTGCTGGTCAGATATACTGTTACATGATTAGTGTCCTGGTGATTCACTTAATTAAAAATACTAATATTTTCAAGATCAAATCCAAGCTACTAAGAGCTATCTGTGTTCTTAGAATTCTACAATCTGTTAATCAGACTATATTTTGACTCATCTGTTCTTTGGATGATCAATGTCTCTTTAGATTTGCTCTTAAAATAAAGAACAGATTTTAGTCATTTCATTGAGGCAGAAACAGAAGGAAGCAAAGAAGTGAAACGAGTTTTTTCTTGATGCACACTGGAAATTATTCCAAAATAAGAAGTTAGGTGCATGCAAGTTTAAATATATACTTAGTTTACTCTGTTTAGAGAGGACAGAGATGATAGCATGGTGTAAGGTTTTCTAGACTTGGGAGAGTTATACCACAAGACAAGCCGGGCAAATCTTTTACAAATCATCGCAAATAAAATACCTGTTATATTTTCTATCACTCCACGCCATTGCATGCAGTCAATGCAATGACAGAAGCAGAGTTTGGGAAATATATCACAACATTAATAAAATTATCTCTGGTATCATTTTTCCATTCTCAGCTTTAGAACCAGAGGCCTGTAGCATCAGAATGTCTCCCTGTGAAACAAATACAGATTGGAAATAACTGTAAGCAATGCCTTTCCAAATTCACCAATATAAAAGTGAAAGAATTTTTAATATTTTCAAACAGCGTATTAAAAAATGGTCCCTAACTATGCAATAACTGGAAAGATGGCAACCTGACTTGTTACTGGCAAGGATCACCTGCTTTTATCTTTAACTTATCATGTGATGTTAGACTAATTATTCACTGGTCCTGGACTGAATATTATACCACCTGTTTGTACCTGATCTATGTAGTTTCTTTAGGAAGTTCTATATTTGCATCCAGTAAAGGAGAGACATGCTTTTCTATGAAAGATAATTAATTATGTGTGTTAGTGCAACCAGGGGTTCAGGGCTGAGCTGGTGTGAGAGAGCTTCTTCTCGGACGACACATGGAAAGTGCTGATGAATCCTCCACAACTGAGCAAAAGCAAGTCTTGCTCTCTTTCCCTAAGCTGACTTGAGTCAGCATTTACTGCTGCTGCATAGTTACAGTGGCTGGCTGAAATGTGGCCTGTCTGGGGTACATAACCTGCTTTTCCTGTATCTGGCACTGCATCCCCAATTTAATTCAGCTTGAAAATTTTTTTCTCTCAGATCATAAGTATTAGAAAGTAAGGAGTTTGGAATTGGCTTTGGGTACATTACTCATTTTAATCACACTCTTGCTAATGATTTTCATCTCAAAATACCTATGAACCCCTCCCTCCCCAGCCCACCCCCTCCCCAGCTGTGATCTCGTCATTGACCCACTACCCCTATTTCTGCATTACTCAGGCCAAGTTACTGCAAAAAGACACCACTGTGTCCCAAATGTATCACAATCTATCTGGAGTACATGAACCTCATGTTACAGATCTGTAAAATTAATTTAGTAAGAATGAATTCTCATGTTAAATAATTGGGCACTGAAAGCTTACTGAGCTCATCAGATGAAAAGAGATGAATAAATGCAGATATTTACAAACACTTGTCTCACTGATAGAAAGAAAAAGTGATCACTGTAAGTAAAAACACTTAAAATGTGGATTAGGTTAACGTTCTAATTTAAAACTCTGCAGAAATATGTATCAAGAAAAACCTAATAAAAGCCTTCGGTAATATCTTCCAATGTCTTTACACTTGGCCACAAAATGTGACACTGCAGAGATCATGCACAGCACTGTAAATAAATAGATCCCTTTAACTGTCTAATCATTAAGTACACTCTACAAAAATTTAAACTAAACCAAGATGATAAATACAATAGAAGTTCCTCTGATTAAGCAGTGTAGCAATATTTATATATTTGCTACCAAGACAGAAAAGATTAATTTCCCTTCACATGTCCCAGTTTACAAGCAGTTTAGTGGCCTCTCCTTGACGAAACACATTAATGACTAGTCTGGATTTTGTGAACATCTAAAAGCAACCAATAAAATTAATACCAGCAGCAGTGTGTGCATGTGAACACATATGCAGCTTGATGGTCTTTGCACTAGCCAGCAATGGCTCAGGAATTGAGTGCACCAAATGGATAATATTACTGAAAGAGAGCAGCAAGAGCAGAGCTGAGGGAGAAGTAATCTGGCATATTGCATGAGAAAATTACATTATTATCCAAAAGTAGATTGGTTTACTTGCCCAGTACTCACAAACCCTATCCCTTGATAATCATCTTCACACTCAGCTGCACTTCATAGCTTGTTTACCATGTTACACCGATGTTTACTCCCTAAGTTTATTTGATGTTGGCCATTTGAAAACATTATAATTTAAATTAGTTCCTGTAACTAATGAGCATATGTTTCATATGTGTTCCACAGGAACAAGGAAATAAAAATGTTTTAGGTTAACATCCTCTTTTTTGATCAAGTTTAAGCATCTTCGAAAATAGAAAACAGACTACAAAGATTTATTCTGACAAAAGATGATATAGCAAGAATTCAAAGAAATGAACATATTACGTTATAGGAATTTTAAAGCCTGTTCAGACATCATAAGCTCACGACTTTTCCAGCAGAGCTGAACCTGATAGATATGAGGGCTCTAAGAAAAACTAATTGCTTAATAGGTAGTGAGGCAGAAGAAATTCTGAGTGGCAGCTCACTTACTAGCTCACAGTCCATGCTATCATGTCTGGACTGTAAATGTTGAAGCACTGAAACACCAAAGAAAAGAAGCCATGCAATAAAACAAGGAAAAGGGATAATAAAAATACAGTAACACTACATATGATGGGCAGTTGGTAGTGGCTCTCCAAAACTCCACCTGTTCTACCTGTGAAGATCAACGGAAGGGGTTTTAGTTTTTCAAAGATATGCCAGTCCGGTCTGCATTTTTAGTTTTCCTGTGTAATTTGGAGCTTAGTATAAGGGTAGAGAAGAATATTGGATGTGAAAAGTTCTGGTGCAGGAAAAAAGAATATTAAAACACTGCACCAAGTGGCAAAGAAGATGTTGTGGGAAGAAAAGAAGTGTAAGTGGGGAAAATAGGCAGAGACTTAAACATGCTATTTGACCCTCTCTACCTTCCTAGCCAGTTCTGTATATTTGTAACATTAGAGTAATTTGGAAATACCTGCATTGTCTCCAAAGTTATGGATTTGATACATTTGCTTATTGAAACAGTTGACATTTAAAAAACAATTAGCATTTTCCAATTTGTGATGTGCTGATATTTTAATTACCAGAATTTGTCTAAAGAAATATGTTTTTTTAGACAGTGTGGGCACTGTCTAAAACAGAGACATTTTCTGGTGGGTGACTGCCATCAAAACTCTGGCATGAGAGGTTTCCATGCATGTCCTACTTGAGTCATGGAGTTCTACATGCAGAAGACTTGAGAATGTACCATTAGCATCTTTAAATCCACTCTTGTTTTAAGAAGATATTTGTGATCTTGTTAGTCATCAGTCACTTAGTTTTCTCGATTTCTTAGTGGTAAAATCTCATGGTCATTCTCCGTAGTTTTATATATAGACAATAAACTTGAAAACTCTCTTTTTAATCAAGCAAATATTCAAAGTGTGGAAAGTAAAATTCTCCTAATTCTCTGCTTCACTGAGAAACTCACTATAGCTGTTAGTCACACAAAAGCCCTTGATTACCATTTCAGAGCCTGCTGCTTGCTTTTTTTCTTTAATTTTGGTTAGCGTTTCAATTTTATATATATATATATATGTGTATATATATATCTCCTAGCTAGGGATCTTATAATCTTGGCTACTTGTATTCATATTTTTGAAGTACATTTACGATACATGTTCATTCTACAGTGTTTTACAAAACTGTTTCTATCTTACTGAATAAAATTTTCAATTGATTCCTAATGCACAGTTTCTGGTGTCAGAAGTAAAACCTTGGCCATGATATGTCAAGCGGGGAGCTGTAAACAAAATGGTAAACTTTATTTTTTAATAACTGAGCCTAATAAATTGGGTCCCATAATTTGAGACCAATACCAAACTAATAGCCAGTGTGGAACAATTTTCTTCTCTGATCTGAAGTTTGGCTGCAGTCATATGTCTGCAGGTAACTAACATAGGCAAGTACCCATCAACTAAGTGCTTGGAAAATCATTTTGGCTTAGGACAGAGAAATTTCATGGGAGAAGAAACAGAGGTAATTTCTTCTGTGAGAGCAAGAGTTAACCTTATTGTGAGTTACTGAGGGAAAAAACAACATAGCACTTCATAGTTATGATGGGATGGTTATCTATATTTTGAATGTTCCTCCACTGTGGCACAGCTATGTTTCTAAATGAAATTTCGCCTTCAATACTTCCTCAAGCTTCCAAAAATATTCTGCCTTCCTTTTTCAGTGGAGTAATTTTTGTTAATGTCAAATAATAAAATCAGAGCTAAAAAAATATTCCATCAAATAACTTCTCTTGTGCGTTGCCTTTAATTTTGTGGGTATTAGTGTTTTTTCGTGAGAGGGAAAATTATGGCTGATGTTTCAGTTTGAAAGAATTCTTTGCCGCTCTGCTGGGACAGAACCTGTGGCTTCCTATAAAACTGTGAAAGCATAAAACTAGGGAAAGCCCCTGAAAAGGAAAACTTTGCACAAGAAGAACCAGAAAGCCAGTAGGAGGTGAAGTGAGCAGGATGGTCTCAAATGGTCCCAAGGAAGATCTATTCCTCATGTCTGATCATTATTTTCCCTTTTTATGAAGCATCTGAGGTCCTCTCCATACGAGCTCTGCACAGGGATTTAGCAGTAATGAAAAAATCCCCTGCCCACAGTGAATTTTGGGCTCCACACAGTGTTAGACAACCAAAGCAGGACAGAGCATCCTCACGCAGGCCCTGCCAACAGCTCCCCACGGGCATGCCGATGGCCCGCAGCATGCTCACACACCTGCACTGTGGACAGCCCGGAATCCCTGCCAATTTCTACCACTGATGCCCTGCCATGCTGCTACATACCAAGCAGTTGCCAGGTGGAAACATTAACACAGGACAATGAACCCCTGCCAGCAAATGAAATCCAGAAACTGCTGCCCTCTGACAAACGCTACTGTGGGCAAAAAAAGGTGCGCACAAAACCCAGCAGTACTACTCTTCACAAATAAAACTTGTTATACAAAACGTTTAATTTGGCTGAGTGTATCTTAATCCATTTCTAATATCACAAACAACATTCTCATAGTCGATTATGGGGACAAACAGTTCTTTAATCAATTTAATAAACATAATCTTATTAAAGCAACTCTTGAGTCAACCATAGACCATGTCCTCAATTAACCTGAGTTATAAAATACTTCGCTAAATGAACAGACATCAAAGAGGCTGCTGAATTCAAAGATAATCTCCGCTGTTTGGATGGGGAGAGAAAGGAGAGAAAATGCATTTTCTGGCACATGCAGTTTAGCTGTTTTAGGTTTGCTTTGAATACAAATAAGCAACAATATTAGCCACAGCTAGCTGCAGGAATAAAAGGCATCCTGGAAAAAAAATCCACCAGAACACATGAATTTGAATTACTGCAGAGCTGCCTATGCCTCTATATTCTCTTCCCCACTCCCCTGCAGCAAGTAGTTTAGTTTATTGTACCCACAGATGTCTGAAGGCACAGATGTTGTCCAAGACACTCACTGATCTTTTGTAGGGAACTTTAGACTTTTGAACCTCAGACCTACTGGCCCTGTTTATTCTCCATTAAAGCCCTGCCCAAGGGGACAGATTTACAGGCAGGAGGACAGAGGATAGGAAAGAATGTCTTACTATGTCAAATAATTACTCAATCAACACTGACTTGTTTTGAAGCCTTCCAAAGAAATTAAATGTTAATTTGGTTGCTTTGCAACATCAGGTGTTTCTGCTGGGCTGTAGACAGGGAACAATACAAAACTTGCGCATGTCTGGGCATCTCCTCCCTGCTTCCCACCTGGCTGATAGCAGAGGAGACTGCCTCCACTAGGATTTGTATAGTCTCCCACGGCATTGCAATTCCTTCTTTTCTTCCTGAAATTGCATAGAATGAAAGGAGATAAGAACTCTAGTGGAGAAAAAGAATGTGGATTGCCATATCAGTTCTAGCTGTCCCACGGTATCTGAGCTGAGAACAGCTCTGGTAACAGAACAGATCTGAGAAAGCACAAATACCCAGAGACATGAGTTATCTATGTTCAAGAATCACTAAGCATTCTATCAACAAAAGCAATTAAAAACTTCTTAACAAGCTATCTCTGCCCTCCCTTTCTTCCAAGCCCTAATCTGAACCTTAAATTTGTGTATTTTCAGAATAGCTGTTATTAATATTTATCAACTCACTTTCCTTATGTATTATAAACACCTTTATCAGTAAACAAAGACATGCTCAGACTGTAATCACAAAAACAGCCAAAAGGTCTGTTCACATACGTATTAGTTTGCAGTTGTTTGCAAAACAAGTGCAGGTCTGGAATGGTAAGGGGGAACACATGCAGGCAGTTGCAGCTTCCTAGCCAAGCCACTCCTTATGAGAGAGACCCTTATAAATGTGTAAACATTTGATCATATAACAAGAGCTTCTATACAGTGCTGTTCATCTGTACATCTCAAAAAGCACAATAAAAGAGACCTTTACCATTTTATCAATTTCTGTATGGAGAAACAGAGCTGAAAATTGATTTCCCTATGTTTTTGCTTCAGGCCAGTGGTAAAACTTAGAAGATAAAACAGGTTCCCACAATACTAGGCCATCATCTATTTAAAAGGAGAGCACTGACTTTGGAATTGAGAGGTAAGTGAGTTCACAACTGGGACATGAGCATAATTAATATCATGTATTACTTTCACAAGATTTCTAAGTAATCAATTTTTGCTTTTCCTCATTAATTTTTTAATTGTTTTTCACAACCATTAATTTCTAATTTTACCTAAGGTTGTTTCAAAAGAAAAAGGCCTAGAAAGTTTCTTCTTAAGGTGGGCAATATATTTTTTTTTTAATTAATCATGTAGAAACTGTTAGAATTTTCTCCGTTTTAGGAGGAGACCATCATTTTGCTCTTATTAGATCCACAAAGAGAGTTAGATTTGGAGACAGGAAATCAAACATAAACCTAAGATTTCTTTATTTCTGCAAGCCAGTTTTACTAAATATTGTGGGTTGGGTTTCTTTGTTCGTTTGTTTGTTTTTTTAAAAAAAAGAAGAAGAGAGAGAATATTATAATTACAGTATCATGAAGGGGAACAATAAACACATTAAACTATGAAGGCATGATCATTACCAAGGCTTAAAGAGGAGATCAGGGTCTAAGTCAGGCATTTCTAACAAGAACATCAGCAAGGTTCATTAACTACCCTTCCAGCTTTCTGAATATGGTAATTTACGTTAAAATGGATTTAGTGACACCAATTGCTCATTACTGTCAGTTTGTGTTTAGGTTCATAAAGTATCATTGTAAATAAATACACTATCAATATATTTTCAGAGGAATATTCTAAGGGATGAGAAGGATGAAGTTTCACACTGTTAAGTATTACGCAGTTATACCTATGCACAGACACTGCTAAAACAGTGCCCCAAGACAGATACTCCACATTCATTTATCTTCATGTGAACTGTGCTCTCTCTTAGACCTCCTCATCTTATTTTGTGCCAGAATTTTTAGCCTCTTATTCTTTCCTGGACACTTATTAAATTTTGTGATTTACCTTCTCCTTATTGCTTCTTTCTAGGGGTTGCTGTCTATAGATTATGTACTGGTTTAACTTAATAATATTTTAACTCAATTTAACATTTTAACTTAATAACATTTTAACTTAATAACATTAATAGCATTTTAGACCAATGTCAAATAAACCATGAAAGTTATGTAGGGATTCTAATTCAACTTTTGAAGTGGGCATAGGCCAGTTGAATTTAAGCACAATCGAACTGTTTAAACAAGTCACTAACAGAAAGGTAGAAGTATTCCCAAAGAACACACAAAGTGGGTTAGATGGGCCAAGCAAGTCTTTTGGCCTACTCTGCTTTTTTAGAAGATGCAATTAGTCCAAAGGGACCATTGCACTAACAGAATTCTTGGGCTTCTGATCCTAAGCTAGATCAAGTAAATGTATTCAGGCTTAAGGTTTAAGAGGCAAAATAATTTAGTAAATTAACTGATGGAGAGGGAGAAGGGCTTTTGGACAAGAAAGATCTTTAGATCTGAAACGGAAGCAATCTATCCTTCAGTGTAAGAAGAGACTGGGAACAGTGGTTAACATTATTAACTAACTTAAATGCAGAACAATTAGTATGATTGAAAGAGTACATGTGCTGCTGAGGGGGATGCTAACAATGGGAAGGTTATTAGTCCCTTTGGGACTAAGAGCGATGCATTTTGTCATTGCCCCTAGAAAGGTGAAAAGATAAACTCAGGTTGCTGTATGGCAAACTAATGTGCACTCAAACAAATATTTCTACTGATACTATGATTATCTTTAAAAGACCTTAGAGGTAAAATTAACAATTTTATTAGTTGTTTCCAAAACCTTTCTTGCCTGGCTGGTCTACAGAAAGTCAAAGATACAAGTGTTTTTCTATGGAAAACGTGCTCCCTTTTCAACGAGAAAATGTAACTTCTTCCAGTTATCTGCATTAGGCTTCTGCAGTGCATAATAGCTGTCTGGTTTCACACATGTAGTTTCTATAAGGGTATTTTTTTTTACTGAATAAAGAACAAATACAATCTAGACATACATATAGGAACTATGATTTTTTTCTGGTTCTTCCATAGGTGTTATCTAAATTTGTTATTTGATTCTGTATTTTTTGGTTTTGTATTGTAATATCAGCATATCCACAATGAACAGCAACGTTAACACAAAATATGTTTCTACACAAGCTAACTTCTCTTGCTCTTTTCTTCCTCTGAAGAAAAATTATGTAAGCATTACACTTCATCTTCTCATTCCCTCTGCTGCGTTCTCTGTGCTGTTTTGTCTTTGTTAATGTCTTCCTTAAATTGTCTATTTTTTCCACATTCCTTCATGCAAGCTCTACCATCTTTTATTCAAATATTCATTTCTCTTTCCTTTCAGCTCTCAGTTTCTGACTCAGATTCTGTTCTGTTTAGTCCTTTAAATCTGGTACTAATTTAGTTCTGAAAATAAAAATGACAATACATGTTTTCCTAAGAATAATTGTAACACTCCAGACAAATTAAACAGTGACATGCCTCCTGGGCATAAAACAAGGTTTGGATCCCCAGAAACATAAGGCTCAATATAAAACCTGGTTAGACGGAAGTAATTTTCAAAACACAGTATCTTACTCTCACAAATCTGTGTGGCTCTGGGGTGATATGGGTTATCCCAGACATATATCACTACAGGGGATGAAGTTGGACACCTCCCAGAAATAGTTAATAAAATAATTTCAGAGGCAGACACCTCTCTTCGTTCTATGTCTGAAATACTTTAATCAGAAGGTACCACTACTATTTCTTTCACAGCCTTTACACGAACTCATGATCTACAAGTGCTTACTGAATGGAAAAGCTGTATGGAAGGCAAATCAAGGCACTAATTTTGCTATTTATACAAAAGCTGCTTAGTTTCAGCCACAGGGCTGAAATACTGCCTTTTTTTAAAAAAAACACTCTATTAGCAACATAATACCATTTGGTACTTGGAAAGTGTCCAAACCCAGCATATTATAGAAAATAGAAAATTCTCTCACTGCCTGAAAAATCTTAGAGAAAGCAGAAGTTGAATTTAAAAAAAAAGTTATGTATACTATTTTATGAATTGCCTGTTTGCTCAATCTGCTTTAACTATACAAGGTTGAAAGTGACATTTATTGCAATAAGGTTGCATGGTGCCATTTCCAGTGACACCCAATTGGACTAGTGATATGCAAACAGACAAAAAAGACTATTTTTCTTCAAAGAGTTGACGTTTAACCTTGTTTAAACAGAGCTATGTTGCTGTAAAAATAGAGGTACTGCAACATTTGATCTGGCAAACATAAAGCAAGAAGCCAAACCAAGTAACAATCAGTAGAGATAGATCTCATTTTGCTAGAAAAAACTTTTCTTCCCTATGGAGTCCCAGCAATTCAAGTGTTATGTTTAAAAACAAACAAAAAAAAACCCAAAACAATCACCATCCTCAAAGTCTGAAACCCCTCCCCCCCAAAGATCCTACTCGAAAAGAGTTAACACACAGTTTTGTGCTATTGATCCCATAAACACACTGAGAGGGAAAAGTGGGGAAGATTTTCCAAATATGACCATGTTTTAGGTGAAAAGCTGAGTACTGTATGAATTAAAGAGGGTTAGGAAGGTAAAGGTGGCACTTTATGGCATCTTCATCCATTTGGAATTTCCAAAAATACACCATAGACATAGTTCCATGCAAAAAGTCTTACTTGGCTGTTTGTTTTCATTTTTCACTTATATTGCTAAAATAATTTCTGTCAAGATCTAGCAGAATGCAATAATGGGCTCGCCATATTCAATCCCAAATTTATTCCTATTTCCTTGGAAAATTTTTAGAGACATGGCACATTACAGCATGTCCCTTGTTTTACTCTAGACTCAGGTAAATTCTAATAGCAAAGTCAGAAGATGAGGCTAAACAATATTTTTTAGGGCTTGAATATTGCTAATAAAATTGGAATTCCTACAACCCTATATTATTATATTATTATATTATTATAACCCAAGCTATTCTTGGTAACTGCAGTGGGTTCAGAATTTGACCAGTATTCCTGGGAAACCCCTCTCTTTTGAGCTATTTCCTACATGGCTTATTTTACATTTATTAGAGATAAATGAATATGATTAATATACTGTATTGTTTAAAAAGAAAAAAAAATTATGCATGCCATTTAGCAGCCATGGCACAAATAACTGCAACAATTTTTCCCCCATTCCACATGGTTAAGCAGTACTAGTAAAAAAAGTATTTCATTTGCAAATATTACTGTAAACACACATGGTCAATTTCATATTCCTTCCAAACTGTTTACTTAAAATATGTTAATGGCAGTGCAACACAAATCCTTTAGTAGATGCTTTATGGTTAAATAATGAGACAGTATTTGTTATATTGTTTGCTTATGAAAGCATTGCATGCTTTTGTGCCAAAGCTTTCACAATCACTTGGGACCTGCTAAATATTCCCCATGTCTGAAAAGCAGTTCACCAATCTAAGATCCCAATAGCAGGTACTCTAAAATGACACTTAAATCCAGAATAAACTCCCACTATACCCAGCATGCCAATACCTAATTCTTTTTGCTACATTTTTCAAAAAGCTGCTGATCTATTTCTGGCCAAATGTATTGAGAAAGGAGCATTTATGAAAGTTTTCAGTTCTCTGGTTGAATTTAGGCTACTGCTCTCAGCTTACATCATCCAATGAACCCTTTGTACATCAGAAACCCTTTGTAGATCAGAAGCTAAATTTACTGTAAGGACTCTCTTAACAAGAAATCTTTTGACTATATGCCTACGATAGCATGCCAAAAATGGACTACAAACCTACATATTCTTTTTTCCTCTCAAGACAACTGGAATTCAGTCATTGACTTCACCAGTTCAAACACAGGCCCCCAGACATAAAAGTCACTCAGTCATGAGACGCTCTGCCTTTCAAACAAGCCAGAAATGGAAGTACAAGTTAAACAACTTAGGTCATGCATGAATTAGGCGGGAAAATTCACTATGAAAAATGGGTCCCCAGATTAGGGCTCTTAATGTCTAATCTTTTAAAGATGAATTCTGAAGAAGAATAAGGATTTAGCAGCTTAGAAGAGAAATGTCATGTCATGTCTGAGAAGCTATTGGTAGATATTTATTACAATGACAGGCTTGGTTGTTATTTAGTACTTATCAGTGGTGCCTCTGAAGTTTTATTAGAAAAAAAAAAGATTTAGATAATCACATTTGCTTTCTACCTACACATGAAAGGGATCTTTTTGACACATTTTAGCACTATAAACTTTCAAAATCTGACCCAAGATGCTTTTTTGCAGTCTCGTATTTTGTACAAAGACTGAACATGGTCAGTTTTTATAAGCACAGATATTAGACTACTACTGTGTCCTTGATAAGAACTACCTTAAGAAAACAGTTGAGGGAAGGGAGATGTTTCCACCCACTGCTCTGAGCAAGTCAGGAAGAGAGGGGAAACGGACATCATCTGAATCAATTCTTTTAATTGAATGGCACTGGGTCTAAGTACTTTCATTGCAGCTATCACACACCCTGCCATCCTTCAAACAAGCTTCCAGGATAAGGCTAGTTTTGAGAGCTAGAAGATGGACCCTAGATGTTCAGCTATTTTAAGGGTGGCAATTTTTTTCTTTGCTTGAAAGTACACCAAGAAATAGTCTTGCTGCAAGTGATTGAAAGTAACTCGACTTAAGAGCAAATCCCGTATCTCACAGCTCTGTCTGACTTCCACTTATCAGCTTAATCATATTTACTTTGTGCAAGCTCACTGGCATGGAAATAACAGCATACCTGTACTGTAGATAAAAACATAGGGATCACCTTCAACGGTGGCTGCAGCTAAAGAGTTAATTGTGTGTGGATGTCAATCATCATCAGTCAGTCAATCATGCGACTAATTCCTTCAGGGGTCAGAGTTGCAACAAGGATAGCAGTTGACAGGAGAGCTGACAGGCTGAGAATCCTACCACCTAGGTAACAGTTTATGCATACCAAGTCACTCCTTACACAAACAGATGGCATAGTCCATTCAGCACAGGGTAAGCCCTTGGGCATTTTTGACATTTTAACCAAAACAATCCTTTGAAGAACAGGAAGAAAAAAAGAATATGCAATAGCTGTACAAAAATGGAGACAATTCACTACAGCAAACTGATTTTGTCTTCCTCCTTCTCTTTCCTCCCTCCACCACAACTGTCTTTTGCCAACAATAAAATGGGAAGAAAAGGAATGCAATTGATTTTTTAGAATTTTATTCTTTTAATGGACATATCAATTTATGCAAGCATACATACACAAGGCCTGCATCCTGTCACTTCTTTAGAAGAGATAATTATCTCTGCCCAGCTATAATGTATTTGTTATTGCTTTGAAGACAATTCTTATGTAGACAGACTCCCACCTGCTTTCATAAGAATGAAAATTTTTACTTAAGAGTCTGTCTTATCATAAAGTGAGCCTAAAAGATGCTAGTATGATTTCTTAGTAGATCCAGATAGCTCCAATATAGTTTCCTTCACTTTCTAAGCAAAAACTCCCAGTGATCTGCTGATAAGTCAGTAAGATTTGGAAAGTGATACTAATTATAGACACTTTGAAAAATAAATATCAACAAACCCTTTGAAGACCCTAGTGCAAAAGCAAGAAGTGCATATAATGCAGAGAAATAAATGGTCTTGTACATATTTAGGAACTTATCAACAGAAGACTGATAGCCATTATCTGGACCATTGAATTACTTTCTTTCCCTGCTAACTCTAAGATACCTGTATGCAAGCTAGGTGGAATAAACATTTAGTGTACGCATACCACAAAACACTTTCCAATGGTCCAATAACTCTTTTCAACAAACGGTGTAGTGCCCAAGCCCACAAAGTAGTGGGAAGCAGTGCAGGAAGGGAGAAGGAGAGCCTAAAGGGTATCACCACTGTCCTAAGCCCTGTAGTAGCCTTGCTGCTCTCCTAGGAAAAGAAGCACGTGCCTCACAAACCAGACAGAGGTAGTTCACAGATTCCCAGTATTCCCTAGTAATTTCAGGCATGGGAAAATCCTTTCCATATTTGAATCTATCCATTTTTCTAATTCTGAATATAGAAGGAAGATTGATTTTGGGGGTTTTTGGTTGTTGTTGTTGTTTTTGTTTTGGTTTGGTTTTTGGTGTCAAATGGAAGCTGTTGCCCAACACAAACAGTGGCCTATCACAGATACTTCAGAGAAAAGTGTAAAAATCTGCAGAAGGCAATATATGTCTTTAGAGAAGTCCTACTCTGCTTCTGCAGTTGACAATTAGAGACTCCAAAACAGGGGTATAACATAAAGATGGTGCCAAGAATGCAATCAAGAAGCAAAAGTTAAGTTTCTTTTTTTCTGTTTTTTTTTTTTTTTTTTTTTTGTTGTTGTTGTTGGGAGGGGTGTTTTTTGTAGTTTGGTTGTTTTTTTTTTTTACACCATTAGCTTGATTTCAAGACTATTTCAAAGTGCTTTTGTTGGCTGCAGAGACAGTGATTTCAGAAATAGTTCAAATCATTCATTAGCTTCATATTGTGCAACTATTGAAGAAAAATGCTTTAAATTGACTTGGATTGCTCCACATATTTTCAGCACAGCCATCGGATTAATCATAGCTATGATATTTTTTTTTCCTGCTCGTTACCAGCTAGAGGTAAAAGGTCTTATTGCGTTCATGGATTCTCTGCCTTCAGAGAGCTATAGACAAATTTTACACCAGTTCCAGACAACAGGACTGCAATGTAATGTGAGCTAAAGGCAATTGTATGATTCAGTTAATCATTTAGTTCTCTCATATTGTAATCCTGTCACCTTAAAATAAGGTTTTTATAGAGGTCTTCAAATAATGCTGTGACCTTCAAATTTTTACACTTTCTGTTAAGGTTATATACATGAGTCAGACAAAGAGTTAACAAATGCCAAATGAAGTGTATAAGCAGGTAGTGGAAATAAACACAAAACAAGTATAAGATGCAGTTGAAAGCGATCTGTTGCATAAGTGCACTAATAGTATACAGTAGATGAGCAATGATTCATACATGGAATTGTAATATCGAAGGTTAATGTTCAGAAAGATTTAAAGGCTTTATTTCTAATAATTTGAACTTAAAGGAGCCAATCAGTGAAAACAAACTCTAAAGAAAACAGAAGAAAACCACTAAAATCCTGAAGTGGAATAACATATTGCAGATTAAGTGCAAATTATGAGCCGCAGTTGCTACCAAAAATGAAAAAGTCAACACATTGAACTATAGTACCAATTTTCATCACACAGCTTTTACATACAGTAAATAATATGCAGTCCATGGGAATTTCCTCCTGGAAATTCAGCAAAGAGGATCCCACACAAAAAGATTTTTTGATTGATGGATTTCTCCTCCCACCCTCCGCATTGTATAATTTTGGCCTGATTTGGATCCAAATCAGACATATTTTTTTTTAATTTCCCATGAACCGGATACTCTCTGAACTCTGCATCTGTTAAGTCAAATTGATGATCTCATCAGTTTCATTACTTGTACCCACAACAAACTGTCAAAAAGGTCAAATTTACTGAGCAGCTGCAGGAGGTTTCCATGGACAGTTTCACCAGCAGATTGCCTCAGACCAGGAACATAATATTTCTGTTTTGTTGCCACAGGGTGGACCCTCCAGGTCGCTGCCCCAGAGCCAGTGATATGACAATTAACGGATAAATGAACAGCAGAGTCCCTTCAGCTGCTTAAAAATAAATAAATAAAAAATATTCCAAGCTTTCAGCACTCAAAGTAGAGAAATAGAATTGAGAAAATTGCTATCTATTTCAAGAAAAAGATCAAATCTGCAAATAAAGATGCTCTTCATTAGTTCCAGTCCTGCCTCCTTGGCAGATAATTGACTAATCTCATCTCCAAAATAGCACCAAGAACTGCTGATGGATGTATATGAAATATTGTTCTGCCTTTCCAAAAATATTTCAGAGAGAATCCCCTCCCTAAAGAAATGTTCTGAGAAATTATTTAAGCATGTCCCTAGTTTAAGGCACATCTTTAATGATTTTTCCAAGAATAGTCTGCTTTTCTTACCCAGTTCACATCTGCATTGGTGCTGCATCCGGGTGACATCCATCTTTAAGAAGGAGGAAAAATGTTTTTCTGGAGACACATTTTACTGATATATGATAACTTACATAATTTTTTTTTTTCTATGCAGAATTTACATTCCTTTTATTCATCCCTTTTTACCACCTTCTCCCTTTTCCACTTCTAATGTGGCCTTTTCTTGCTGGGATACCTTGGCTACACCCTCCTGGAGGGAAGTGTATATGTGACAGGGATGTGGGGTTGTGTGTGTGCATTTTTGCGTAGTCCACGCTTACCTTTACCAAGGTGCTTTGCTGTGAGGATAGATGTAGTTTTAGCTGCTCCTTGATATGCTTGCTGTATATTTTCTGCCCCATGATTATAAAAGAGAAATGCTCGAATATCCGTCAAGTACTGTAACAGTTGTTACGCAGGTAAAGTAAGTGTCTTGACAGAAAATATAAATAGTAGTAAACCAAAAGGGCTGTGCAATCATGGATTTTTTTTTGTTGTTTTGTTTTAAAAAAAGAATCAATTCCCCAAGTCTCTGACTCAAGCTTATGGATTGACCCCTAATGGGCTCTGGCAGAACACCAGTGCAGTACTTGACAGATATACCAGTTTCCACCAAGGATGAAAACATTTCATATCCATCTGCTTGTTAGACAGTTACTAATCTGCTATTTATATTTCCAAATGAAACAAAAAAGTCACAGTGCAAAAGGAAAACAGGAATAACAGTGCAAGAATCTTACTAATGTCTGGCTACATTTACCAAATGCAGCATATGCTTAAGAGATAGAAGTCAGTAGTGTTGAAGTTCTCCGAGAGAAAAAAATTGAGAAAAGACTTTTCCCCCTACCTAGCTGGCAGTGAAACTTGCATAGTATTTGGAAGCTTACTTATTCAAGACAGGAGGCTAAACTGAAATACATTCTAAGGTGCATCCCCTAAGGAATTCCTTTTTTTTTTTCAAAATTGCTGGTATACAAGAAGTGACAACCTTGTAAATTAACCTAAAAAAAAAAAAAAACCAAACCAAACCAAACAAAGGTTGTTTTAATGCATAACATTTCTTCACATGAAATTTTTAACTGAATAGCAGCTTGCTTTGAAACCTTTGAAGTTTGCAAAATGACTTCACATTTACAAATTTTAGGAGCAGAGGGAGGAGAGAAAAAGCTATACAGTGATGTCTGTAGTAAATTCAGACCCAACATTAAACATAAAAAGGAAAGGCAGTTAAACTAGTACAGAAAAGAAGTGCAGTTGAAACCTAAAAGAACCTTTCATAACTACAAGAACTACATTTGCTCTCCAGAATGGGATGAGAAATCAAGCAAAAAGAAAGAAAAAAAGAGAATAGAAAAAACAACTTCTTCTGGATTCATTTTGATATACTGACCTTGCCAATAAAAATGTTTAAACCTCAGTTACAACTCCCTGGGGAATGGCAGCTATTATCCCCTATTGAGTTGGTGCTTACCATACAGAGCCTGAACAATTCATACAGAAAAATAAACCATAACATTCCTGTTTATTATTACTTTAGCTGAGAGGTGCTGACATTAAACAGTTCTGCACTGCTGCTATAAATCAGCATGCTGTGGATGTTCTCAGCATGGGACTAGGGCTCCCTGGTAACAGCTCTCATCAAGGCAGCCAGCTGTCAGAATTCTTCAAATTAAACTGTTATTACTGTAGTATTCATTAGTCAGTTACTGACTATTAAGATATTTTTATATCTGAGCCATTGACACTGGATATTGCTTTTTAATATGCAAGTTATATATAAACATGATTAAGTGGTTCATGTGGGGTTGACGGCTTCTATTATAGCTTGATCTCCCCTTTGTAGGGACTACAGTGTTGGAGATAACATCCTGGTCTGTACTAAAATTAATTTTCCATTTAAAAGTCTTGTATTTCTGCTGTGATTGATAGGCTGTTTCCTTAAGCACCAGCATTCATGTTGCAGAGGTATAACACAACACAAAAGGGATGTGTAATAGATTGTTTTGACCATGAAGTAGAGTGATAAAAAATGTTAATTTTAATTGCATTTCTGTCCATGCTAGACCTCTGGTCATTTTGTTTAGGTAAGAATCATGTAGTTGTGGCTATAAGAAAGATGAGATTCAAAAGTTTTTAATACACACTTTAGTTGTTTAATTATTTGCTATAGTAATATAACTCATTTAAATAGGAGCATTCTTAACATTTCAGCAACTTCCCCCCCCCCCCCAATATAGATTAAAAATTAGTGAAGTTTCCAACACAAAAAAGTCTTTTAATCTAGGATATTTCTCTTGCTTCCAAATAAAGCTGTGCAATTTTAAGTTTTTCCTGCCTTTCTCTGCATTCACGTGTTTGGGGAGTACTTTGTATGGTGGTAATCCTGCTTGCAACTCAGACATCCCCTTTGTTTTCTGCATTCTTTGGATAAGTCTCCTTTAGCTAAAATATTGTTTTGATTCTGTTTTAAACTGTGTTCCCCATTTCATGCTATGCGGACATTTGTGAGACATTGCAGAATTTACATCACCACTACTGTAGGGTTTTGTTGCCTTGACAGAGCTTCTTTAAGCTAGGAAAAGTCAATTTTCCTAGCATTACTCTATGTTGGCAAGAACAGAAAAGCTTTGTACAGGACTACTGTTAAAAATCCGTATGTGTCTAAACAGAAAGCTTTCACCATTAATTCATCTCCACAAACTGTAGCAATGAGTTGTAAGTGCAGCAGTAACTAAGGCAGCATGGCATATATGGTTCAGGGTATCCAGAAGAGCCACCCTCCTCTGCCCCATTAGCTGCAAACATACACTAAAGCTTCAGAAGGAGCAAAAAATTAGGAGATGTTGTGATCACATTTTCTCAAGTGGAAATCTATAGTAGTTTTGCTGAAATAAATAGAATTACTAAGATCAGAAAACAAACAGTCCTGAAAATTCTTGCAGTGAAAACAACTCAGGGAAAGTATCTTTTCAGAATACCATAAAGAGAAAGGTTGCATACCATTCTCGGGTTACTTGAAAGAACTCCATATACCTCTGTGGTGGTGAAAGCCCTTCAGTACATAAGAAAATAAAGATTTTTGTACCTTAATCATGCTTTCATAGCAGGTTGACCATAGAGCTATCAATGAGAAGAGATTCTTATCTTCTCCTCCCCCCCCCCCCCTCCATTTTGATGGTTAAACATTGGAAGTAGTTAGAAAAGAGAAGACTGGGAAAATCATCCCAGAGCAAGAAAAAGTCAAGATGCTTTATACATATCAAAATCCCTACATGAGTAAAGTTATGACAGTTAATAGTTGGTTAAAGGAGTTCCCTATTCAATATGGAGTTTAACTTTCTGAACATCTCTGAAAACAGGTTAAGAGAAGCGGTGCTGAATCGCTATTGGGGCAGAGTCATGAAAGTTTTCTGCTGCAGTCATGCTGGTGTATGCCAGTCCAGACTGGCATGCTGCCATTCCTTCTTACCTTACTCAGGCACTTTTATAGCTCTCTACTCAGTTATCTAATTTAGATTTCCATTTGTAGTAGCTTCACGTAAAACTAAGGCCGTGTAATTATATCTAACTCCATTCTGCACAGGCATTGCTAATCTTTTTTTAAAAAATATTGCTCCTTTAAATTTCACAAAGACCTTACAAACTGGTGAATTTTGAGTTGTTTCTAAACACTGGCAAAATGCCCTTGAATTTCTTTTTGAGGCTATGGGTAGTGAAAAATTCTGTTACTACACTTAAGTTTCAGCAGCACATCAAGTAGGGTATAAAAATGCTTTTTAGATCATTTACAAGAAAGGGAGATCTGAAGGCTCAGACTGGAAGAAAAAACATGCAGGGTAAAAAGATGTATCTGGCTAGTTTGGACTCAGAATAGAAGTTTACCCCACTGGGAGCAAGTGTACTGCCAGCAAGCCACACATGCATGATGAATGAGACAGTAAAGACGTGCTTATGGAAGTGTGATGACAGTTCTGTGTCCATAAGACATCCATCCCCAAGGTACACTTGTGCATCTGTTATATATTTTTGTATTGTTTCTTCAGCTTCGAGTTATTTAAGAAGGTGAGAATCTATGCCCAAAAGGCCATAAAGAAAGAAAAGTTAGCAGAGGCCATAAGGCAACAACATGAGTGGCTAGAAAGATTTATCATCAGGAAGAGCAGAGAATATTGCAAATACCCTAGAAGACCTCACAGCGGATGAAGGTAACTCTGGCATTCACTCTCCCATTACATCAAGGGTGAATTATGTTTTCCTCCTTATTGTCCATCCCCTCTAACTCAGTGCCCAGTCTGCTCTTCTCACAGATCAGAGCCTGCTGATTTTCTGCAGTGCAGCAACCTCCACTCCAATACTCAGTTTTCTTTTTCTTTCTCACTATTTCCAAGTCTGCCAAAAATTAAACACAAAGTTTTCTGTAAGATCTATGAAGTCTGTATTTCCTCAGCTACAACAGGCAGGTGCAAATGGGAATAGAAGCACAAGAAAAAAATGCAGCAAAATCCCTCCCAATAACCAAACCACAAAGGAAAGTGTTTCAGTGTCCTACACGTTATTATGTGGCACTTCAGGCTGCTTTTACAAATGCCTAAATTTTACTGACAAAGCTTGAGCCTAAAGGGTTACAGCATTCAATGCTCTGTTACTCTTAGGATAGCATGACCTGTTCTTTGCATACAAATGAGTGAATCTCTAGCCCAGTGCCTGGGTTAGCTGTTTTCTGCTTTGAAGATAGTGAATACACAAAGAGCAACATACAGGACCATGCTGTAAGATTTATCTGAAGCAACTGGAAAGAAGCCCTGGTCTCCAGAGCTTAAACAGAAAGTGCTACAAGAAATGAAAATTTAGATCAAATGATACAGATGAAAGGAGTTCAAAAAGACAGAGAACATGACACCACAAACGTCCCAGCAAAATGGCATTCTGGATACATGGAATATTTTGCAATGTAAAGAATGGGAAGTTCAGTACACATTGTTAACCAAGAGACATGCTTTGAAGCTGTGCAGTACACTATAAACAATGCAAAAGAGCCATATCCTGCCATGAAGCTGTTTTGCATGTAGGGCAGTACAGAAGCATATATTTACAGGAACTCAAAAGGCTAGACATATCACTACCTCAAACAAGATGCTCGTTGAAGGTAAAATTGAACTCGTGTACATGATAGGTAGCTGCCCAAGGACAAAGAACTGATGTAGCCACAGGTGACCCAGACAGCTTTTTTCCACCTTGTTTTCCCTTGCTTCATCAGTAAGTGTAGCAAAGTTTCCCTGACTCCACCGGATCATGCTTATACTGACAAATTTTCACCAGCTTGATCAGGACGAAGCTAAATGCTGTCAGTGCTATACAAGATAATTGTACTGTGCTAAAGAGTCAGATCTATCAAGTCAGCGTATAAATGAGTCAGTTGTTGTTTAGACTTCTTCATGCTAAATAAAAGCAGTAGTGGCAAAATAACCTCTCTCTCCACAGCCTAGAAGGAGAAACTATTTAAGACCAATACTCAAACATTTAATTTTATGGGAGCTGAAAGCAGAAAAAAATGTGGATGCGTTTTTGCAGCTTCTGTGCTAGAAGTGAGCTCCAAGGTGTTTGCAAAAAGCTGGTACTGCTTTAGGATAGCTTACATACCGTAGCTGCCAAAAGGAAAACTCCAAACTTTTCCACGTATTTATTTACAGATATGGGACATTCAAATCAAATATAGGTTAAGGATATCCACCATTCTCACCACAGCTGCTTCAATGTCTTAATGAATACCACATTGCCAATTAGTAGGAGAAGAGATTGGCAATTCTTTTATGCTGCATTCACTCTTTCCTTCTCACGTTTGGCAGGGCTTCTCCTTTCCTGGAAATCAAGCCATAATACTCTATTGTTGTGCAGAAGCTGAAAATATAAACATCAGCCTTTTCCTTCATCAGTTAAGACAAGGCAGCAGAAAACAGTACTGCTAACTGGGAGATGTAGAGCAAAGAATGGTTCAACCAGCAAAATGATTGGATTGATGTGATGTTTATAGAGCAACCAGAGGAAGAACTCTCTTCTTAATGTTAAAAAAAGCTCCTTTTGGCATATGCTTTCTAATGATTTGTTTACTGACCTGAAATATTCTTCAGAACTGGACAGCCTATGGCCCATTGCAGAAATTAGGTATTTTCAGGGAAACTATATACTCAGTCAACACAAATGTGAAACTATTGCATATATTTAAACTAACTTCAACATTATTCCTGAAATAAATGTCTGATATTCACTGCTGTGACAGGAAGATGTGCTTTTAGGGCAGTTGGATTTTATGTGCAGGTATTACATATTCATTTCATGGGAAGTAAAAGTCTACAGAAGTTATCTGTGTCAAAAATACTAGCAGACAGTACAGTGACTGAATTCAGTGCATACTCACAACTTACATCTAAAATGCTCCAAGTACAGATACTAATTCTGCAAATATATGGCCTAAGTATTATTCTAAGGCCCACAAGAAGACCATCTTTCCATTTCTATAAGCTATGAAACACACATATGGCAAGAACCTTCAAGAAACTAAATAACAGTTTTGCAATAATGAAGCGTTGGAGCAGGTCATGTTGAGAAAAACATGCTTTAGATAAGTCAGCACCAGTTCTCCTGGTCACTGCTGGAACCTGGCAGCCAGATGTCTGAAGTTACAGAGCCTCAGAGTGCTACCTGGCTTTGGAAGAAAGAATGATATTACTACAAGAAGTGTCTTTACAAAGAAAAAAAAAATCACATCACAGGCTTTGTCTGACATGTAAAGTGCAGAGAAAGGAAAATTCTTAACTTCTTTTAAGCTTATAAGAGGTATAATGGAGATACAAACGCAATGCAAGATGACTGTTGCTGATTGCCTGGATGGAAGGGCATATTGTGAAGCATGGTCCATTTTTTTCTTCCAACCACAGTCTTCCAACCAGGATCTTCCACAGAAGGAAGCCAGTAGGAACTGAACTAACTGTAACCACATTGCTAAGCCAGCTACAGAACATGACCTTAATGTCTGAACAGCAGTTTGCATGTGTTCTCCCTGCAAAAGTCAGGAAAACAACAAGAAACAAGATTCTTCCCAAAGAAGTGAGGAAATAGTCTGAGTGTTGGGTATGAGTAAGATCGAGCAAAAGGTAGTTGTAATGTAGCTTGGGTTTCAGTATTTAAAGACTTTCGGCATAGCATACATTTACTTCATCTCATGTATACATCCACGAAAACTTCAAAATATCTTATCTAAGCTAAACAAGACAGGGTTTTGCATTTTTACTATGTCAGCAAATTCTCTCTCTCAAAAGCTAGAAAAGTTTTTCTCTTCAGTCTTAGACTGGACTAGGAGATATTTCAGCATTTTTTTTGTTTTCAGTAAAAAATACATACAGAGCACCTTTTATTGACAGGTGCCCATTCTACAGTCATGTTAAGAAAAGTGATTGTCAAGGAAACTCTGTTTTGCTATCTTTGTAACCTATGTGTAAAGGAAGATTTGGTGGATCCCAGTGACACATTCACCATTATGTTGAATCAAACGTGACTGTGATGGAACAGTTTACCGGGAAAAGATGGCTTGTGCTGGATAAGTTATTGACTGAGAGTTCTCAAAACATCTTACATGATGAAGTTGCTGCTGTATCTGTAACTCACTCCTGGTGCCACACATTTTTCATGGTATGCTCAGTAAAAGAGCATGGATTTTCTAAATTTAATCTTTCTCATAGTGGTCAATGTTCTGGGAGAATCATATTTCTGAAGATCAAAAGCAGAAAAGTTTCAATATGAAAACCCTGATGTATTTGACAAGAAAGTGCAAAGCAAAATTAGTATTTTGTTTCAAGGAACTGGGTTGTTCATCCCCTTACTGCTAGGGTTTCTTTAATTTTAGGTACTCATCTTTCTGACATTGTTAAAATACAGAAAACAAAGCTGCAGCATATTTTTTAACATGAGACTATTTATTGCTTAGAAGAGTTCTACTTTAATTTGAAAAAGTCGTTTAGAAAGAAATTGATGACAATGGTCGGTTTAGTTAATAACTATGTGGAACAGATAACATATTCAAACAGTGTTACTCTTTTAGAGCTATTTTAAACAGCAGTGGCAACATGCTGATCTCACTGAAATAAACCCACTTTCACTAGAGAATGTCCCAAAGTTAGGATTTCATCCATTCATTTCCTTAACACTTCTCAAGGTTAAGGACCTGTTCTTTACTGTTCATCACTTGGGATATGTGACTACTCATTTTCAAAGAAACAGTTTGTCTGCTTAAGGACATCTATATAATGCTTGTTGTCTGTTTGCTTGTTTAAAAGCAGGCATTCTCGGATGACTGCTTAGGATCCTCTACTGAGCTCACAGTAAGTAAAATCTAGTTGAAGCCAAACGATTCCCAATTGAATCAGTTTAACCCAGAGCCATTTGTTCAGTCCTGGCTGACACAGGGCAACAGTCTTTCTTCTGCATGTAATGTTTGAGCAAAGGGGGTGGGGGTGAGAGGAAGAGAAGAAAGTCACAACCTTGTGAGCATTCTCAAAGTGTGAATGTACAATACTATTTTCATCAAACAGCTTATATTTAAAATATAAGGCAATAACCACAGGGAAAGAAAAAGCCCTGTATAATCTCTGTGCTGTTTCCATGAAGATTGACTGTGACTTAAAATAGCTGGGGGTTATTAACACTGTAAATCTTTCTGAAAGGTATTTCAGTTGCATTCAGAAAAATCAGCATATCATGGATCTGACATAAATTATAGACTTTCAGGCTATGTTAGAATAATTAAATCATTTATTATACCCAAAGTTATAAGACCAACCTTACAATCCACCCCTCCTCACTGCCTCCTGCCCCCCCCCCCCCAAAAAAAAAAAAAAAAAAAAAATCTCTAATCAGTTGATCAAGTTCATCTAGTCCTCCAGTCTGGCAAACTGATATTTTCTCCTGGAATATTTTTAAGTTAGTGGAACATTTTTAATCAATGCATGAGAGTGAATCATTTCTGTGTTGAGAATTTATGGATGAATCAAAATTCATCTACACTATCTGTAATAATTGGAAAAACATTGTGACTTTTCACTATAAAAGCACTTCTTACTTTTGCTAAGTCCTTAACCTGACCATACTTAAGTATGAAATTAACTTTGCACCTGTGCATCCATCGTCTACATTATTACTCACGTATGAGAATTAAGCTCCTCAGATGAGTCATGGTTAAAGGCGTTAATTAGACCCAAATGTTTTTAATGAATGCCACACTTCAACATGTTGAATATACCAATAATGTACAGCTGAAGGAAGGCTAGAAGCTCTGCATATGAATTATTTCTCTTGTGTTAAATTCACAATAAGCACTGTTACACTAATGCAAAAATAGCTAGATGGTGTGCCAGAGCCTGTGAGATTAGAAGGGTGTAAAAATTCCTTCAGATATGAGATCCTAAGACTCTCCCAATTAAATTTTACACTTCCTCTGTATGATGCCGGGGATGTTCACCCATGGCATTTTTGTGGTTCTGCCCCTGGAAAAAGGGGGGGCAAAGAGTAGAAAAGAGACATCCAAATACCTTATGATGTACATAAGCGATAAAGATATAAAAATAAAGGTCTAATTCACTGTAAGTTTTTTACCCTTACGACTACTTCAGACTAAACTAGACTAACTCAAACACATAATATCTAACTATAACTTTTTTTTTAAATAACTCCTTTCCAAACACTTTAATGTACCATAAATTTATGCAATTCAGATGAAAAAGGATTTGAGGTTTATAACTCAAAGTCTTACAAAATATGTAAAATATCATTGTAGCAGTACTGAAACATCAGTTGAACTAATAAAATCAATATGCTTACACATTCAATTTTATTTACTAGTAAATAAAAATAAATGGAATTTCTATCTGGGGATGTCCTTATAGCAGTTTCTAAAGAAGAAACTTCCATTGTAAAGCTGAGTTAGTGGAAACTTGAAATGCAATTTAATGAGTGACTGAAATGGTGCAGAAATTGCCACAAGTATTTCACAGTAATAAGTTAAAACTCACTTAAAAATATTGGTTGATGTCATACTGAAGTTTGATATTTTACTGTGCTCTTCAGAACTTACAGAAATACCTAATTTTTGATACACCTAGTATCCGTATTTCCTATTTTAAATTTTTACAAAGGGGAAGAGAAACTTGGAGTGAAATCAGTATAGGGACATGCATGTACGGAGAGCTCATGCTGGGAGAACTTGTATACAGAAGAAGATTGACATGAAGAGAGGTTGGTAAAATTCAAAGTAGAAACAGCAAATAGTAAAATACTTCCTCTTAATTGAACGTAAGTCTTCTCCACACCACTGGGGAGGTAAAAAGAATACAACAAGGTTACAGATAGCAGTGAATTTTACACACTTCCACACACTATAATTATGGTATTTTGAGAGGTGTGACCTGACTTTACAAGCTGAGTACTGAGGAGTCATCAGCTGTGTAAACACTAGTCTTAACCTTTTGCTTGGACTCCCACAACTGTTGTTTCTTTTCTTTTAATTACCTGCCTATTTCTGTTCATTGATTTTCTAAATACAAAGCAGATATAAGGTCTAAACCGCAGGTCTTGTATTACATAATTAATACTAATATTTTTGGCCTATGCAAAACTTCTCAGTTTTCTAAAGTGCCTGTGAATTTATTTTATTTTCCACTGTGCTAGTTAACTGTGAAATCTATCACACAGAAAAAATCTGGAAAATGTAGATGAAAAACAATGAGGGACTTGATGTGTAACAGAAGTAATCACAGTGAATTATCGGAGTCGATAACGCTTCAAAAATCAATAAGAGAAAAATGTTACTCTTTTTAAGTGTCATATAACAACAATGTTTTGCTGAAAACTGTTGTCTGCATCCAATTTAGGAAGGCATCTGTTCGTGTTTGCTTAAAACAAAAGGGTGGTTGACTTAATGAATTATTTACAGGCGTGCAATATGGCAACAGAATCATTATGAACTATCTTCTAAGATCTCCTCTGGCTACTCCTGGCAGGGTGTCAATTTGCTTGTTGTTATGGTAGGTGCGTGAAATTATGGAGCTATTCTCTGAAATGAGATTCTGCTATTCTACTCGCTAAATGTTAGCAAAGTCAGTGAACAAACCACATCAACACTACAACTCTGGGGAAAAAAGCTTATTTCTTGATAAGGGAACAGTGTTCACAATTTTAAACCAAAATTTTTGAAGTAGATGATATGCAGAGATTTACCACAAATGGATAGCTTCCTGAAACTACCAAGTTTTAGTAAGTATTCTTGATAGTAACAAGAGCTTGTCAGTAGCTTTTAAGAGGAGTCTTTTAAACACAAGAGTAATTTTTCATGAACTTTCCTTATTATGCATCAGCATATTAAGGGCTTAACTGGCAATCACACTAGCATGACTGAATTAGAGAAGCCAGAGGAACAAACTATTTGCCAGGAAGGATCCAGAAGTATGGGGACTTTTTCTGAGCAGCAATGGAGACAAGTTTCAAATCACCTGGGCTACTGAAGCATGAAGACTTCAGGCCTGCAAAGTTTAGAGAGGCCACTCCACCACTTCATTCCAACAAATAAGGTAGGGAAAAAACAGCTTAATAAAAATATCCCACACTTGTATGAACCCCAGTTACTAATAGATCACTATAAGAATAGTAAAGAAAAATCAAGTGGGGATTCCCCAAAGCTCTGCTCCCAATCTCATACTATTTCAGTCACTAATGACCTAGATAATAGAGTAGGGCGTAATTAGTACATCTGAAGATGACATCTAGCTAAAAGTGGTTGGAAGTGCTGGAGGGCAACTTTAGAATGTAAAATGATCTTGACAAACTGGATAAATAGCCTGGGGGAATAAAAAACAAAACAACAAAAAAAAAAAAAAAAGAAAAGAAAAAAGGAAAAAGAGAGGGATTACAGAACATTATTCTTGCCCTTTGGTAGGAACAGTCACTCAAATGTGGGACAAGGAACAACTGCTCAGTGGGAATACTGCACAAAAGGATCTGCAGATTATGCTTAATCATAAGTAGAACATGAATCCACAGCGTTCTGTCACTGCAAGGAAGACACTTAAATTGTCTGGATGCACATACTATAGCATTACTATAGACAAGTGAAGTAACACCTCTGCTCAGTGCTGCTACTGTCTTAGCTCTGTTTACCTCACTCCAGAAAAGACATTTTTCTAACCTGTCTCCAACTGGTCTGTAAGAGAAGCCTAAAAAACATGGCTTAAAAAGACTGAACTAACTGTAGTACTTTGTCCCAAGGAACAACAGGAAGGAGACCTCAAACCTTTGCACACTGAAGCAGTTTTGATGCATGTGAATAATCTAGTTTAAAATCAATATTCCATTTATTCAGTTAATTTCAACAATTTCTGTGGCAATTTTTGATTTATTAGCTATCAGATTAGAAATAAGTATGCATTATGACTGCCTAAGAAGTTCAATTATACAACTGTTATGTGACGAGACAACAGGCTAGAAACCACCAAAACCTAGTGTTTACGTTGTACTTAGTACATTGTACATAGAAATTAAACACTTACTATCAAAAAGTTACTTTACTCCTTTGATGGCCAAACTGTTTGCTCAGAACTTCTGATAAAATTATGTGACCCAGGAGACACTGCATCATCTCTCCTTAACAGCTGCTTTGCAGCAAGATACCTCACAGGGAAAGAAATGGAAGGGTGGGGGGAGGGAGAAAGGAGAAAAAAAGATGTGAAGAAGCTTCATCTCTTTTGTAAACCTAGAGACCATGGAAGCCATAATGTTTTCAAGTGCACCTGTTTGTAATTGGTTTAATAAACACTGTGGTTTTACAAATTACCTTTGTGTGTTCAGCTGGAGTGATAAAGTGATGTTCCATATTAACACGGACCTCGTTTGTCTCATTTGTGCTCAATGTCACTTGTTTTCTGACCCAAGCAGTGTGCTTGCTTCTCTTTGGTTTAAGTCTTCTGGGAACTATAGCATTTCCAAAACAGGTCTAAAGTCACATGGAAAAGATTTCAGGGATACTATCAACTCATTGTATAATTGGTTAATCTGGACAGGTTCTGGGTGACATTGTGTTCTCTGTGCTGAGGTCTTTTGTCTGCGGGGAGACAAGGACAGGAAAGCTAGTACTTGTGTGTGTCTGGAATCCAGAATGAACCACTTTCTCTGCATTTATTACACCACAGTTATGTACTGTGAGAGAAACTACAATTGTGCTTTTCCTTTGGGGGACAAAAACTTGACAACGTGACAAGTCTGTGGCCAGTTTGAATATTAGTATATATGAGCATTTTTCAGAGCTATGAGAGGGTTTTAACTCTTAAGGGAGACAGAGCTGAGAAACTCTAGTGGAATATCTCAAAACACAGGAAGAAGCACTTGGTTAGCACTTATTATATACTCCAAGGAATGAGCTTTAATGTTTATGTGCAGTACTAACTCTAGGAAGCTCCTTATTCTGTTATTTTGAAAAAATAATTTCCTCTGAAATCCTCTTAGAGGAATCTTCCTTTATCTGATTCCAGTGGGAGACGTTTCACCCCTAATATTTGCAACTTAAAAGTTAACCAAATACAGGTTTTAACTGTGCTATGTAGTATGTTTACCACTGCATCGTATCCATTATGTTCAAAAAGACTATTTGAACATAAACAGGCCAGAGGCTTTTTAGCTTCACAGCGTAGGGATGAGGTCAATTCTGTTATTCAGGTATTTTAGCACAAAGCAGAAAGGAGTCCAGAACACTTGTGAACATAGTATGTAATTTTAGTTAATTTCCCCAGCTCATAAAGATGTCTTCCTATTTAGCATGGCTGATAGTGACAAGGGTAGGCAGACTGTAGTTTGGACTCAATTTATTAAGTGGGATTCTAGCTCGTACAACCTTCAACAGTTCCAGACTTTCTGCTTAGCTGCAGACAGTGTAAATCGTCTTCCCCTTACAACAGCACTGAACTTGCTGTTTGAAAAATGCATTGTATTTATGAAGAAAGAGAAAGAAGGAATAAAGAGAACTGTTTAAGAAAAACAAATTAAGTTGTCTTTGTAGTTAGAGTACAGCCCTGCACTTCCTTTGCTGTTGTAGTCCTAAAGATATTCCTTGATCTATCTTCAGTGAGGAATTGTATTCTTCTAACAGTGTGCTTGTCTACACCTCTGGGGTCCCGGATGACCATCAAACATACACAATATGAACGTCTGGAGGTCTCTGACAGGGGTAAGCACAGAGGCATGTGACAGGATATTAACTACTTAATAGGTTGATATCATTGTCTTCCCAGGGTTCAGCAAGGCTTTGCAGTCCCAGAGATGCCACTGCCTGTTTGTAATGACCGCTATACTCCTTTTGCACTCTTGGCAGCTGTACTTCAGCAGTGTTTCTAGCCAACACTTCTGCTGCCGTTATCTGCTCACATATATGGCAGTACATCAGAGAAAAAGCCTTGAACTCTTTCAGGCTTTTTGGTCAAGGTTATGCTGTTTGTTGATGAATATGCTTTTATAATATGCTCTTCTTACACAGGTAAAAGGAATACATCCAGCTTATATGAGGCTGGATATAATGCATCCTGTGGCTTTGAACCATCTCATGTATGTTTTCACTTTACAGCACAATGTCTGTCTTTAAGCTATTTTTTCTCCTCCTCCACCCCCTTGTCCCCATTTTGAAATTTCCACTGGAAAAAAAGACATTTGATGTTTTGGAGAAGCTAAATCACCTCAAGGTTATGGCAGAAGGAAACATTAAAATATCAAATCCAGTGTTTTCTTAAGTAAACCTAAATCTTGCATGCTGCTGTCTCAGGTGCTCACTCCTGTGACATGTGAGCTGTGGCTCCAGAGGGCACAGAAGTTTTGGGAGATGAGGTGGAGGCTGTGCCTCTGTGTGAGCCTGGCTCTGCAAGCGTGATGCATGCTGCTGCCTGGTTGCTGGTGAGAGCTGCCTACACCTTGCAGATGCCTCCAACACCACTGCACTCAGCCCCAGTGCAAGCAGCTGTTTTGAGTTGGGGAATTTAATCTACTGTCAAACAAATTTCTGGCCACTGATGCAGGTGTTAAGAGAAAACCAGACGCAAGCATTTACACAACACACACACTAAGGTGAACACCTGTCCTCCCCTACACCCACTCTTAGGTAACCTTGTTTTCACAGGTTGCAGGGTCCGCCATGGCCACAGTCCCTCCGGGGTGTGCCTGGCCTGGCATGTGTGTCCCATGGCCTCAGTCCCTCAGGTGCAGTTGTAGCCCTTTGGCACGTTATACCCTCCCCAGAGTGCATCTTCACCCCCAGCGGCTGTGCCCTTCCTCAAACACATCTTACCAGGATACGCCTGTGCTTCTCCAGCTGACACACTCGTGGCTCAGGATGGGTTTTCTTTCCACTGCTGTTTCCATTGGTGTCAGTGGTGGCTGCAGCCAGCTGCCATGGACCCATATGGGTGCATGACCTCCTTCCCCACCACTTAAACCTTGTCAGTCCTATCAATACAAGCCTTGACGGAGCCCATCCTGCCTCATACCAGGAAAAAAAAAGAAAAAGCATGGCTGATTTAATCCCTTAGCAGCCCTGTTCTCTGTTTTCCACCTGTATTGTGTTTCGTGGGTGACCTTGTCATGGCACCTGAGGAAGAGGAATCAGGGAGGAAATTGTAGAAATTAAAGAGTGCAGGTAGTGGAAGTTTAACAGTTAGTGTGGGAGAACATCTGGCACCACGTTGGAAATTTCTGTGAAGAAAGCGTTACATGCCAAATGTTACATGCTAAATGCTATAAAAATTTTAAAAAGTCATCTACCTCCTGAATTAATGACAAGTCACTTATTATGAGTGTTTGATCTCAGTTTCTAAATCTGTGAGAATGATTTCATTAAGATTGATCTCAGAAATAGTATGATATTATTTCTATTCTTTGGTAGGATATTTTTGAGAAAATGTCTTCTGAAATACATGCATAAAGAAATAATTTTCACAAAGCCTTCCAGACTGAAATTAGCTTTCTACAAATATTTTGCCAGAAATATCTACTACATGGGTACATGCACAGTCTGCTTTCAAAGAAGGTCAGGTCTGTGTCGTGCCTTTTTTGAAATGCAGATACAAGAATACTCAAATAATAGATCAGTTCTTGCAACTTTGAAAATCTGAAATAATAAATCATTTCAGTATAAAAAGCCCATAGATATTGCCAGGATGCCTTCTTCGCCATTGTTTTAATGTGAACTATTATTTCCTATATTTTCTATGAATCCAGACCATGATAAAAGCAAAAAGGAAATGAAAGATGAGGCCGATAGAGGAGGTCATGGATCCTCAAAGATTTTTTTTTTTAAGAAAGGAGGAAGCTCAATTTATGGACAAAATTGTGTGATGCCAGACATGTTTTGGCATCATAATTATTTTGTAATCACTCCTGAATTTCTAAAACTTCTTGTAATCCGTTTTGTTATCTTAGGTCATTATATGATATAACATATAATCTATGAAATAAACTATGAAATAAATACAAATTTGATACAAGTTGTCCTATTTTGGTGTTTGAAGAGAAATAAAGGAGAAGGAGAAAGGACTCAAGAAAGGGATTGCTGGTAATGACAAAATCTTCCATAGTATTATTCCCAGTGATGACTGAATGTAAATGCATCTGCAACTTAAAATGCAGTGCCAGAGATTTTAAATAATAAGACATCAATGGAGCAGATATCATATAGGTTGTTATGATGTTAGTATTTTCTTAATTAACATCACAGTAATAATAATTCAGATTCCAAGATCATGTTTCACAGTTATTCTCCAAGCATGCCTTTTAATAAGGCTACTCACAGAATCAGATAGTATTCACCTAGTACATCAGATTCAGCTTCCTGTACTAAAGTAAATATGCCACGTGAATACTATTAGTACACAGCAATTATAAAAGTCTATTGCATGTACATCATGCATTCTGCTCCTACTCTGGTGAAGGCCATATTGAGAGAGAAATAACTTTTCAGACATTCCCAGAAGTTGCCAAATTAAAAAAAAAAAAAATCCTTCAAATTGTTAACTTAAATTTAATCTGTGACAATATTCCAAACACAGACGCTTCTGCCACTGAGCAAATATACTGTGCATACTAAACCAGTGTCACAGAATGGAGCTACACTGCCTGGAGTCATGCTAAGAATGTGTTACATTAATCAGCCCTGTAGTCAAAATACCATGCAGTGCTGTTGCAAGTTAGTCTTGGGATAAAGAGAAATGTGGTCTGTGTAAACGGCACTGCTTAAAGAAGTGCTCTTGCCATGTTGAATATATTGCTTTTCAGGGAAACAGTGTGGTCAGATGTGACATCAGGGTTATTAGACCCTCTCAGGAACAGCTAAGTTAACAGTTAGAAAAATTCTTTGCAATTATATAGTATAAACATTATTCCCCACGGTTTGCAGCCAGGCTACTCATGTTAAGTATATGTTGAATATAGAAAAGTGTATGAGGCTTATTCCTAAGAATGCTAAAGTGTTGATATTAATGGAATATTTCATTTAAATGTCAAAATAATTAATATCATGTTGAAATTGTCTATTGAGGTAAAGAAACACGAGTGATAGCAGTTGACTTATATACCTGGTTTTTGCCCTGTTACCAAATGCGGATACTCTCAAAGGAATCATTGTAGCAAATGGTGTAAGAAAATTCAATATGTCTAAATCAGAGACAAGGCTGGTACCTAGAAACTGATGAAATATCTTTATATCAAAAACTTCTCACAATAGCTTCCAATAAATACCGGATAATTCTGACAAATTCATCAGGTAATATCATGGCTTTATGTAGGCTTTGATGGTCAAGAACAGGACAGACAACAGTATATCATCATAAAAATTGTAGTCTGTACTCTGTTCAGAAAAGGTTTGCACCAGCCCACAGGTATTAGTAGAACTAAATAGAAGAGCATAACCTTGAAGTTAGGGCTGTGGAGGAAGGGAGACAGTGATGAAAAGAATGTCTGTCTTACCAGAAAGTAAGAATAAGGTCTTGCTCTCAAGATGTAAAGATATGAATTTTTGACATCCTACTCCATCCTTCTTGATAATATGGAACAGAAAAACACCTTTCCATTTCTTCCAGGAAGAAAAGAGAGTGTGCTTTCTAAATTTCAGGTCACCGGTTCATAAAAATTCACAGTGGACCAGACATTCTGACACAGAAACTAGTCATGTCAGTCTTTGGTCAGGTTTCGTTAGAACATGCTCCATTGCACCTCTCCATTCTGGAGGATCAAAAGACATGAATAGTCAAGTTTTGAGGATTCTGCTTAGTGGAAGGATTCCAATGAACTCTGTTTCATATGGTCGTGCTCATACAACTTACAGCTGAGGTCAGTTACTTCATCAGCAATTTTTTCATGTTTTGAAGATCAGAAAAGTGAACTGGGATAACTCGGTCTGAGTCTGCTAGTAAAAACCACAAGGAACGTTTTTATTGTTCCACAAGCTGGTGAAGGATTTTTATCCTGATAATTTTGTGGTGAATAAACAGTAGCATATATATATACACACATATCTATCTATCTATCTATCTATCTATCTATCTATCTATCTATCTTAAAAAGGTTTCACTGTCAGACCACTTCTCTCCTTCAAGATTTCCAGGACAGTTTTGCAGACTCAAGATATTAAAACACTTCAAGAAAAAATATGGTTACATTTATTTTAACTTCAACCAATCTAACCTGCCATCAAGTGAGCTGTGTTTCTATCTCAAAAGAATCAAAATAGATGTTATAATGTTTATTTTCTGAACTGCAGAACTGTGAATCTTCCTTTTAGCAAAGCAGTTATATTTTTATATTTTCCAATATTTCCCCTGTCACTCCCCCCCCAAATTTCTCTAAGAAGGATGAGCAAAACAACAGCTTTTTGTGGTGTCTCTTCTTTCTACTACTTTTTGGAGATACTTAAAAGCTGTCTAAGCATGGTCCTGGGCAACTTGCTCTAGCTGACTCTGCTTGAGCATGGGGGGGTTGGACAAAATGACCTTGAGAGGTCCCTTCCAACTTCAACTATTGTGTGATTCTGTAACTTCAGAGCATGAGTCACTTAATGAATTACCTATGTGATCAGACCATGCAGCTACTGCATATGAAAGAGCCCATGTGAAGAAGACATGCCAGCAAAATGCTGTCACTTCCATCAGGACAGATGGATCAGCAAGTTTGACCAGCGAGTTCTGCAATAACACAACAAACATGGGTGGAACAGGACTACTCTAGACACGTTGTGTAATGTCTATCAGCCTAAGTTGGGGTTTTTGTTTTGTTTTGTTTTAAAGGTGTTTTGTGTATTTTGTCTCTTCCATTCTGTGCTATGAAGGCTGCTACATTATTACAAACTGATGTTACTGATGATAGGAGAAATGCATAACCCATAAGAGAGGTATGGGGGCAAGATTTTTCAGTGATGATGAGTTCAACAATGTTGCAGCCTTTATCTGCCATCTTCAACTTCCTCATTTGTCCTAAAAAGGTTACATATATTAGCTTTCTTTTTCTTATTTTGTTTACCATTTGATTATGTGGAATTTGACAAAGCACTGTGATGTTCATGACTATTAAATAAATTAATCAATAAAAAATGGCCTCAATAGATCTGTTTTTTTAAAAAAGAGTTAAACCCTTTTTCAGTTCACAGTATCATAATGCATATCATAGCTTGATATAGCAGTGTGTGATGGCAAAGAAAAATCTTGATCGTTTTGTATTCCTGATTTCACTGCAGTTTCTCATGTCATTGGCATGCCCCAGTTACGACAGGAATTTGAGATGGAAGATATATGTTTGTTCCCTCTTCCCCTAGCAAGCAAAACCAGAAAATGCTACAGTATTAATAAATGTATTTGTGTTTCAAATTCTTCTTTTCATGGAACTGAGAATTTTGAACATCAAAAAAATAATTGCGTTGTTCCCTCAGATTAGGTCTGTGTCTTTGAAATATACTGTGTTAGAATGTTAATTGAGTTTGACATAAGCATGGATATAAAATGCATCATGCCACTCAACTTACCAGCAGTGAAACTGATTACCAATTATAATCATTCTCTGCATGGTGACAGCATACCAAGATGGAGATGTTGAATATTTCAGTTTGCAATATTATCTGGGTTGTTTAAAGTACTGACTACGTGTCCTGAAACCAATAGAGGTAATTGGTATGCATGTAAGATCTGGCAGGCTGAGCACATCACTTATTTATAGAGTCTTTTGATGTAACTCTGTGGAAAAAAAATGTTAATAAAACATGGTTCAAAGGAAAATTTACACTCACCATTATAATATGACATAAAGTACAAATTATTGTACCTAAATAACTGTTTTCTGGTGAATAGTGTTCCTTTTTTCTTTTATTGAAGTAGTCCACTGAAACCTAACAGAAGAGGGGGGAGAGTAACACAAAGAACAAGAAGGCTATTAACTCTTTTCATTTTGTGAGGCAGCTATCTGGAAATTAAGATACATACATGAGACAGAGAGTGGAAAATCACGGGGTATGTCATTGCTTTCATAACCTTCTTATTTGCTTCACAAATTGGTTTATGATCCTCTTAGGGCATGTTCATCAACAAAGTCCATGTCAACAACTGATGTGAAGCTTGAAATGGACCAGAACACAGGATACAGGAAGTATCACGGTGACCTTAGTTGAAAGGCAGTGAGCCAGTTAAATTAGCCTTCACACAAGTCCTTCTACTGCAAGGACACCAGCAATCCTAACTTCTCTTCAAACAGGAAGAAAAATGTAAAATCTTAAGATAATATTTACAGAATACTTTTTTTTTTTTTTTTTTTTTTTTTTGTCAGAACAGGTTGTAAAACTTATGGGACCAATGCAGAATCAAACCTTGTATCAGAGGCAAGGAAAACACAAAGCTTCTGGTCACCAGATAAGAACTGAAAAGAGACATAATATTAGCAAATGCTCATAAAATGTAGTTTCATTAGACTCATAATTTATTTTCTATGGAGTGAGAGAAATCTTTAAAACTGGTGACAATGGGAAAAAAGGGAGGTTAGAGAGTCCAGGCTATCTCATCGGGGTTAAATATTAGGATACTATATAATATTTGCCAAGAAACCTCAATCTTGTGTCGTGGTTTAACTCAGCCAGTAGCTAAAACCACACAGCCTTTTGCTCACCTCTCCCCTCTCATTGGGATGGGGGAGAGAATCAAAAATGAAAAAAAAAAAAGAAAAGAAAAAAAAGAGTAAAACTCTTGCTTTAAGATAAAGACAGTTTAATAGGACAGAAAAGGAAGATAATAACAATGATAATAACAATGATGGTGATGATAATGATAATAATAATAAAAATTAATAATAGTAATGATAAACAAAACAAGTGATGAAGAGCACAATTTCTCACCACCCAAAGTTGATGCACAGCAAGACCCTGAGCTGCTCTGCCTTGAGGCCCACCCCCCAGCTATATATGGAGCATGATGTCATAACAGTATGGAATATCCCTTTGGCCAGTTTGGGTCAGCTGTCCTGGCTGTGTACCCTCCCAGCTTACTGAGCACCTTGTCATTAGTGACTGAATTGTTATGTTCATGCCCTAGTGGAGGCAAATTAAAGTTGACCAAGTACTGACCATTATCGTTTCCATAAAGGTGACCATCTGTATTTCTTGCTGTTAAATGCTTCACTGTGCGACCTCAATGCTCTGGGCGTGTGTTTTTAAGGAACTGTTAGCATTTCGTGTAAGCCTAATAGCAAATTAGTGATACCTTTTGGTCTTTAATTTTTGCCCTGTAATTCTGGTCCATCATGGCCATCAAAGCTCTGCACAAGTCCAGAGATTAGTCAGTTACATCTCCCAAAATCCCCTTAGCACCTCACTGATCTTGCCTTACAGAAAGGCAGATGCCAGTAAAAATAATTAAAAGCTAAACAAGGAATGAATTCTAATAATGAGTTCCACACCCAGATAGTCTCATTAATGTAATTTAAAGCCTTCAGTTTTCTGTGGCATGGAAGGCTACATCTGTCCATCAAATATACTTGTTGATCTTGTGGTTTGTCTGCAGAGCTGCAATCATGAAGATCTTCCTGATTTCATTTTGGCTCTATGGAATACCTGGGATCACTTTTCAACTTCACTTTAAGAATTAAAGTGATTGAAATGGCATGCTTATTTACAAGCACATCCTCTTGAGACCATAATTTTGCTGAATTAGTTATATTTGCATGATTAGAATATGAAGAGAAATATAGCAGTGAAATGTGGGTAAGGCCAAATTCCCTGCAAGTTGATTGCTATCAATATTGTAAATTCTGAAGAAAATACCATGGATTTGAGATGGGCAGGAAAAAAAAAGTTCTGCTGAACAGTATATGTTGCTGCTGAGCTAACTAAATAAATATTTTATTCATAAAATGCATAATATAGTGCTTAAATGTAGAGCATTGTTTCCCTGGTGCCAAAGTTCTCAGTAGATGCCAAGACACTGGAGGAAGGAAGAACACAGGATTGCATATAAACCTTGCCCCAAAAAAGGTTTTTGGAACTGTATTGTGGGATCAAGTGAAGCCCAAGCACACTGCCAATAAAGAAATTCACACAACATGGGGAGTCAGGGCCTCTTAACAGTGCAAGCATATGGCATCCTTCAGACAAGTGAGTAGTCAACCTGTTGACACCCAAACTACATCTGTATAGCCTGCCTTGGCAGGGAAAGCTCTCGTCAGCCGACTTACAGGTCACATTTTTCCAAAGGCTTTTGCAAAAGGTGACTCTGCAGGACATGGGTACTGATCAGTCAACAGGACCTAGATGTGCATATCAGCTACTGCAGGAGTTAGCTGTAGAGAGGAGACTTGGTTCAGTGGTGGAGCACTGAAGTTAGACCATTGCTTACTTCTGCATCTGTAATTGGGACACTCAAATCTTACAAGTTATAACATTGTTTTGTTAATAACTGAAGTGAAATAATCTTTAAATTCAGAAGAAAAACTCCCATTGATCTCTATGAGAAGGGAAATTAGACACACTGCTAGTACCTGTAAATGATATTCATTTGGCACAGGTACTATAACTCATTAGTACTCATTAGTAACAGGTGCATCTAGTACCGATAAAAGAAAAAAACAAAAAGGCCCATAGAGCTACAAAGTACTGTGATGTAAAAATTACTGTAGTAATTTTAAGTTGTTTTCTAATAGTCTTCAATCAACATGAAGACTTACTTTTCACGGCATGAGTGGGTGTGACATCATGCCCCATTTACTCTCATTGAATTCACTCAGTCAACTTTTTCCCCTAGTCTGGCTGTCTGTCACTGGGTCCTTAACTCAAATCCATCGCAGTGGTTTCACTGCTCAAAGAATATTTTTACCTCAGCAGAGTTTGCTGCCAGCAACATGGTACTCCAAGCCAGCTAGGGGCGTGTAAGGTCTGATGTCAAAGCAGACTCATTTTATAAGGAGGCGTCAGGCTCTCAACAGCCTGATGTTAGGTCTGGCACAGCACCTGCAGACTTTGTGTGGCTCAGAGCTGCAGCCCATCACAGCTGGCTTTGGGTGCAGAGGCAGAGCGGTCAACCTCCATCTGATATCTAGAACCAGTTGAGTCCAGTGCAGCCTTTTCACAGGCGCCAAGTTTCAAGGCTGGAACTATTTCTTGAGTATCATTAAGGATGCAGCTGTCAGGAGGGGAAAATTAGGTTGATTTACCCTCAGAGAATGCTACACTAATTCAGGAAATGCATACAAAGGACATGAGAAACAAACATCAATTACAAGAAGAAACACAAAAAATATCTTTCAGCATCTGCCCTGCCCTTTATTATTATTCCAAGTGCATTCAACCAATCATCCTCTCAGTCTGCTTCATTATTAGCAAATTGTAAAATAAATACTGAGTATTTTTATCTTCCCATTAACAATGCTGAATCTCATTTCCTTGGCAGGAAGATCTCCATGACTGGCACAAAGGGAAATAACCTGTGGTGGTCACCTCATTCACAAAAATGTCTTTGAAAGAATGTAAAACACAACTTGGTCCTTTTTAATTTGTAGAATAAGAAAGATGTTAATGAAATGACAGCAGCATCTTTATTAGGGTATGAAATTTTGAGCTGAATATTGAAAAAGCCACAATAAACTATTTAGTGAAGAGCCATAGGAATAAAGAAAGCAGGAAGAAAATACAGGCAGAAAGAGTTTCTTTTGTTTAAGGTTCAAAGTGTGATGACTACAATTATTAACATAATAATATTGAATAACATTATGGTTTCAGAGGCTGCGCATTATGTGGGAAGGTAAGAGATTTCTCAGTATCTATCTTGCTCCCATTTCTACGTGATACAGGATACACATAAGGTATCAAGAAATCAGAGATTGATTACAAAGCTCCTGAAGAGAGGAGTGGCTGTGAGTAGGACGTTCTCTTGATCTTGCTGCACGCTCTGCACACAGCCGCTGGGCAGCCTGCACAGGGAAGGCCCGTGTGGAAGGGCTGTCGGCAGGGTGGCACTTGTGGGCTTGCTGCCTGTGTGCGCAGGAAATTTATTTTCTTCCCTTTCACGTGAGCTTCTAATGCCCTGGAAAATACAATGCAGACAAAGTGGGAAACCTGGAGAAATTTATCTCTCTATAAATGTATTTAATTAGTGGACACCAGCCATTCTCCACCCTATATCCGGCTGGGTCTTTCATCTACTTCATTTTTTCTTTACAGGAGATTGAGAAAGGAGAGTCCATTTGTCAGGAAAAGAGGCAAACAATAACAAAAGGGAATTAATGCACAATTTCCGGGACTTTATTCACCTTTCAAGTGATCATGCTTAGACTAGTAACTAGTTCCTGCAGGATGACACCTCCCTGTACGGACTCCTTACCTCTGATGTCCTAACTGACAAAAAGCTTCATAAGAAAAACCCTCTGGTAGCCATCCCCTTCTGACAGTTCAGATCATTTTTCTGTTGTACTATGGATTATATTTACCTTCAGAACCAGCGTAAACAGATTTCTGAGTATGCTTTTAGGTTTGGGTATTGCTATTGTAATGTCTTCTCTGCTGGCTATACAGATCTGTGTTTGCTTGCACAAGGGTTGTTTTGCCACTGAGATGTCTTAAGAAAACAGGCAAAACAAAACAGGCAATCCGCATCCCTGAGTAAGCAATTTAACCACAAATAACAGGTAATGGCTTTAAACTGAAAAAGGATAGATTTAGATTAGATGTTAGGAAGAAATTCTTTACTGTGAGGGTGGTGAGGCACTGGAACAGGTTGCCCAGAGAGGTTGTGAAGGCCCCATCCCTGGGAGTGTTCAAGGCCAGGTTGGATGAGGCTTTGGGCAACGTGGTGTAGTGGACGGTGTCCTTGTCCGTAGCAGGGGGCTTGGAACTAGGTGATATTTAAGGTCTCTTTGAACCCAAACCATTCTCTGATTCTATAAGAAAATGATAGATTCTAGTCTATCTCATTCCTGAAAATAAAAATAGTAATGAAGTGGTCTGTAATAAAAAAGAAACAAATTCCAAATATTACACTATTGATTTTGAAGGACTGTAATTTTAGAAAAGTGCTTTCAATTCTGTCAGCATTATAGATCCTGAAAATGAATGGAGTCTGTTTCAGGAACACGGCCTTCCAGAAAAAACCCTTATTATTTGCAACGTTTTGGATAAAAACTAAGGTAGCACAAACGTTTAAACAGATGGCTCAACGATATGCCTTTTTTCTTTACTAATCATAGTTATTATAGCAACCACTTTATTTTATATTATGCTTTAAATGGGCATGGAAAATTTGAGGCTGATAATGACCTTTGTACAACATGCCGCAAATTGATTTTGATGACCTTTCACTCTGAGATAACTAGGCTTCATGCACATTCATCTTGTTCTCACTGCACTGAGACTGCCTACTGCACTGGGCCTTGCAAATCCTCCTCTTTCTGGCATGTTATCTGTTACTCTTCATTACTGATTTGTGGCTGTTGGACAACTTACTGGTTTTTTTTGTGTAAAAGCTGCAATTGCAATCTAGCTTCCCCTTAGATGTTAACACTTGTCCAATGCCAGATTTGGGGTGAAAACGATGACAATAGCTTTTTCTCTTTTCATAGTGGAAGGTTAAAAAAAACCCAGTTGTCAAATAGCCTTCTACTCATTACTGTGCCTACCTTAGATTTATTTTCCCCTGAAAACTAAATCAAATTTGGATGATTTGGTGATTAAACTCAAATTCTCTTCCAGTCATCCACAAACTTCATGTACACAACATCAGAATTACTGTAGAAAATACTCTGATATCCGAGGAGAGGCTGATTTCCAGCAGGGGAAAAAACCCAAATGTAATGACTAAAGGACAAAAATGCAGCATACAGACAGAGCACAGGAGCGTAGCTATATCTAATGGAATGTTTTTTCTTAGGTATCAGCTGTTCTAAAAGCAAACATCTTATTGTGAAGTGCCCCTGTTACACCAAGACACAAACTATGAGTATATGTTCAACATATTCTGTGAGTGATCAGACACTTTCTGAATGTGAACTGGTAAAAATCACATACTTAAAAAGCAGACATCCTGAAAGGTAAAACATATTAAGTCTTTAAGTAGAAAATGATAAAGGAATTAAAAGCCTCATATCAGGCTGTAGGCAATTACTTAATCCTAAACCCATTATTCTAAGCAAGATTCTTTCTGTCTTTTGACAACAAAAGTTGGTGCTATGTTTCATGTCCAACAAGCTAGTACAGGTAACAGATGTAATAGGATAAGAGTTGTTTCTTGATTAATAAAAATCAGCAAGTCAATCCTGCATCAGTAAGGGACTATCCTGGTTTCAACTCTATGGACAAATGAGTGAAAGAATCTATATTGCTTCTTTGTATGTTTGTGTTACAGACCTGAATACAGGACAAGGGTCTGCAGTGCCAGAGCTCTGCGACCAAAAGTAAAGGCAAAGCCTTTTAATCCAACCTGTCACAAGCAATTTGATATGCATGTGCAAATGAAGACAAAAAAAGCAGGAGAAAAGTAAGGAAACAATTAAGGAATAATGTTTTGTAAAAGGGTAGCGAGGTTCAGCTCCCTGTAAAGAAAGACAGAATTGTTTCTGTTGACGTGCTCTGATGTCAACCCAGGCAAGTTCTATTAATTTCAGTCCAACAAGATGGAAGATCTGTGCATTTCTGTGAGGAAAAGGAAACTAGAACAGGATATGAAGGTCTCAGAGGGTAAGAAGAACCTTAAAAACAGCCAAGCTTAACAGAACAGTCATGCTGAGATATTTTTATTATTAATGTTATTGTTGTATTTGTCAGCAAAGGCAAACTCCAAGAGAGGAAAAAGTCTGGAATGCAGCCAGAATGTGTTTACTATCTTATGAGTACGGTGGAAAAGAGCTTTCTATGTTTCTTGCTGCGTAAGATCCAGAAGGGCAAGGACTTCATGTTCTCCTTTATTCTGTGCAGCTCTCAGCACAACGTCAGTTCTTAATAAATAATAAATAAAATAATGACTTGGAGAGCATATAAAAAGATGAGTGGGGAGGACATACTAAATTATTCATAAATGTTCCCAACAATGTCACTTTCCAATTAAAGTGTCATCCTATCGTCTGTGTGGGTGAGACAACAACCTTCATCTCACACAAATGTGACAGCACTAAGAGCAAAAGGATTTTGTCATATATTAGTACCTAGGATGTGATAAAACATTTGGAACAAGTTTTCAGGAATAGAGTTTTTCTGTAATTGTCTTGCCTACACCACTGAAACTCCAGTCTTTTTTTTTCCTTTCTTCTTCTTTTTTTTTTTTTTGTTTGTATGAAATATATGGACTACAATTTGACAAAGATTTTATTTAACAGTTCAAATAAAAGCTCATAAACTACTCTTTTTAAGCAAGTTGCAATAATCAGAAATAATGTCAAAATTAATAACCGTGTGCAGTTCTGGGCTCCCCAGTTCAAGAAAGAGAGGGAACTACTGGAGACACTCCAGTGGAGGGCTATGAGGATGATTAGGGGACTGGAGCATCTCTTGTATGAGGAAAGGCTGAGAGACTTGGGTCTGTTTAGCCTGGAGAAGGGAAGACTGAGAGGGGATCTTGTCAAGGCTTATAAATGCTTAAAGGGCAGGTGTCAAGAGGATGGGGCCAAACTCACTTCAGTGGTGCCCAGTGACAGGATGCGGGGCAATGGGCACAAACTGGAACACAGGAAGTTCCATCTCAATATGAGGAAAAACTTCTTCCCTCTGAGGGTGCCAGAGCACTGGAACAGGCTGCCCAGAGAGGTTGTGGCGTCTCCTTCTCTGGAGATATTCAAAACACGCCTGGATGTGATTCTGTGCAACCTCCTCTAGGTTATCCTGCTCTAGTAGAGGGGTTGGACTAGGTGATCTCTAGAGGCACCTTCCAACCCCTGCCAGTCTGTGAATCTGTGATAACAGCTATCTCTCAAGCAGTTCCCCTCTACTGCAAATCTACTGACTTAGGTTATAAGGCTTCTGTCCTGCCTTGGTCAACCAGCGGCAGTGTGGATCTTCATGTTAAGTTGTGCACTCTAGTTTATGTCCATGCTGTTCAAGGCTGGCTATATTCATGCTGTATGTTAGATGAAGTAAAGCATGAGTTATATCACCAACCTTTGTACTGTACAGTGCAGACCTTCCTAAAGATACTGTCAAGACTCCTGCCTCAGACACGACCACTAATACCAACATAACCTATACAGCAAGGTGCTGTACTCTGGATCTCTCCCTCCATTCAGTGCTTTCCAAACACAGCAAGCAATAGGGTGAGAAGTGGGGAAAAGCAGGTGAAACATGTATCTGCTCTTCCAACCCTGAGGAAATTGTTCAGAGATGTATGTTATTGCTCTTCAGTGGTTCTATTCTGAGTCATGCAGCATTTAGTATGGTTCTCATAATTACAGCACTGGGATCCATGAAGCAGTATTACAATAAACAGTAAGATTCATTGCAATAAATAGTAAGTTTCTAGCTATCCAAGCCACAAAATTTGAAACACTAAACTCTAGAAGATTCAAATACAGAAAACAAAACAGAGCAGCTTGAAATGCATATTGATAAATCCCATGATTCCTACCTGCACCTGATTGTACCTGCACAAAGACAAGAGGTAGCTTGGGCTGGCAGTATTTAGGGAAGATTTCCAAGGCTCCATGACTATGGGGAAAATTATCTTTCTTCTTCCCCGCCCCCCCCCCCCCCCCCCCCCCCGGTCCCCCGCCTTCCCAGTTCAGAGATTTGGACTACAGTATGAAATTTCCTAACAGTAATGCTGTCTTCATTTTACTATAACCCCCCCCCCCCCCCCCCGATTACAAAGATATCTCATCTGTATAGAATTGATCAGTTCATTATATAGACAAGTAAATATAGGTCTACATAACCAGATGAGGAAATATCACTAATATCAGTTTGATTTAATTGATAATAGGCATAAAACAAACTGTTGTCAAATTTCAAGGATCTAATTTTTTATTGGTTCAGAGCTGAAACTAATGATGGGATTTGAGTATGTGGCAGATTAATATGAAATGTTATGGAGAGTGCCAGTATGCAGAATATTTCCTGGATCGTCTTTTTTATTTAGAGCTAAGCTGATGCACAAAGCCTTTGAGCTGGATTCTTAGAGCATACTGCACAGTCATTTTGTTCACTTTCACATCAACAAGCTTTAGCTTGATAAATTAAAACAGAAAAATACTGGGTAAAGCACTGCAGACCTGCACGATTAATTTTGCAGCAATTTTCTCAAGGCTGCCTCAGGAATAACCTGCTATCTTCCTCGTCTTCTTATCATTTTCCCATCTGGAAAAATCTGAGCCACGTAGTACACTGGGGAGTAAGTGGTCTGAGACTGCCGCATTCAAAGGCCATTAACAGTCATAACTCTTAAAATCACCACCCTCCTGCAGGCAAGGTTAATAGTAGTCTATAGAATAGGTAGGGAGGTCAGTAGTTAACTTTTACTAGAATAAATATCAAGTGAATTGTTTGATTTTCTTTGTTACCTCAGACATAAAACAAGAATTGCGGGTTTTAGAGGCTGCTACCGAAGATTACTGTTGAAAACACGGAAATTTAAACCTTTCAGACCTTAATGGCCAGTGAAAGACATCCTTTGTGTATATATTTTTGGATTACTTCATTAATTTTTTTCCCCTAAAACTGAAATGTAGTTGTATTTTCACAGAGCCTGGCAAGTTTGATTAATTTAGCAGTTATCTTAGTCTAGCCTAAGGTTTTGAAATCCAAAAATTTGGAGAATTAATTTTCAATAGAGAGAAATCTGAGAAAGACACTAATTGGTAATAATATCAACTCTATGTCAGTCAGTGCAGTGCCATAAATGAAAAAGAAAAAAAAAAATCAATGCAGAAATTAAAAATAATATCCAATTTCAAAGTCCAAATTTCCTAATTAGTCTTTGCTTCCTAAATGAAATTCAGAAAAGTTCTGTAAGAAGAACAGAAAATGATGGGGCTAGATATAATGGGGTGAAAAGCAAAACAGTGCTGTCACTATAGACAAATGCCTACAATGGCAGATTATCTAGAAAAATAAGAAACAAACAAAAGAACTAACTTCTATAAAAGAGAGACATTAATCAATATCTAAGAGGGAATTCATAATAATTATATTGAATCAATAGAAGGAAAAAAGTAGTTCATCTTAATTGTAAAAACATACTCTGCACATTAGAGTGATAATAAATGTTATTATTTGCAAGGTTAGTAAAACCACTGATTATATTTCCAGTGGTACAGTAGATATGTATACATACATACATGCGCACACACGTGCACACACACACACACACACACACAAATGTTCTACTTCAGAAGAATGGCAAATGTCAGTACTAAAATGAAAGAAGTCCATCTAATAACCAACACATCATGGTAAACTAAGTATGCAGGTATATTTTAAAAGTGTTTTTTCTGTTCACATGAAACATTTAGGATTTCGGTATTTCAAGTCCTTCAAATGGGTCCTTCTTTGGAAGGACCTTCCAAGTCCTTCTTTGCTTCAAAAATTCTTTGCCTTATTAAATGAAGGAGAATTTTGAAAAAATGTATTTTGCTTCAATGCATGTCTGTTTGTCATGTTCTTATTTGCCATTACACTCTACTCTTCTGTATGTAAAGATCTCACTTGTGGAATCTGGAGTACTGAATTATGCCAGTGTATGAGAGGATAAAGCTTAGCATAGTACAGGTAAATCCTTTGTAAATTTTAGGCCCTTTTTGAGACTCCTTTCCCCCCTCCCCTTCTCCCTGAAGTCCTTAATGGCTCAGTGAATTGCTAAGGGTTTATGGAGCCTTTCACTCTGGGTCACTGGTTTGATTCAAGTCTAAGTCAGCAGTGAACCAAGAGTCAGTACCATCTGAGGATGGGTTTGTACTCCTTTAAAATGAGTTGGTGGCTTGATCCAGTTTTCTTTGAGGCAAGAACGATAAGGACCTTCACAACTGAACAATCTTTCGGTGCAGTCTTAGCTGAGAAGATTGAGTTTCTGACCTATGTACCAATCACTCTGAGTCAGAGAGGAGGGATGTTCAAGCAGTATTAAAAATGTCCACCAACTATTTTTCTTGTGTAAAAAAAGTGAAGAATTTGTTTTCCAGAGATATTCATCTCCACTGTGTTCATGTTGCATGAAAAAAAGAATAAAGAATTTATGTGACTTCTATAGTCAAGTTGTCATTAAGAAAGCTTCCTAGAAGGGAAGAAGGTTACCTTGCCTTCTTGCTCTGATTGTTCTCTGTGAATTAATATAACCTGATTAGGAAAGAAACAAAAAAACGTTATTAAATCACAAAAAATATGAAGGACTGTGAAGGAGACATTGGCTTTGACATCACCTGTAGAGTTGCCTCTGCTTTGATGAGGTCACCTTTATTTTTTAATGGAATCATCCTTTCGAATAGTCATCTTCACCTACAAGTGTAGTTTTTCACTTCCTGCATTCTTTACAAGCAGCTTTAATAAGTCAGTGCTCATGTTGACAGTGTCCTGTATGAAATGATGGGCAACTTCTGATTTGTTTAAATTTTTTTAAAATAATGGAACTCTACCTGTAAACAAAAAGACATTTGTGAAGTGATGATGTTGCCTTTCTATTGGTGGTCCTTCTTAAATGAGGTTTTTCTCTATGTTATCTCTATCTATGATGGTGTCAGAAGGTCTGGCTGATTCTAGTCCTGATCCCCTTTTCTCCTATCAACACTATTTGCCCTTTACCCATTATAGCAATATATCTACAAATGCTGTCTACTTCAGTCTAATCCCTCTTATTTACTAAATAAGGAAATCTCAGATTTACCAAATAAGAAAGCCACGTTGTTATGAATTAATACTCTTCCCCTGACCTTGGTGGAACTTATTTATATTATTTCCCTAAAACATGTTATTGGTAGCTTCCTAATTTCTTTCTTCAGTTTTCCATTCTACTGAATTTTTTGTTTTGTTTTGTTCAGTACCCATGCAAAATATACCATGCATGCAATATATACATATATGTTTTGCATAGAGGATTCTGTATCTTACAAAATTAACTTCTGCTGTCCTTCAGTTGAGAGTACCTATAGCTTAAGCTGACTGACTAGTGCTCCAGTGCTCCAGCTCACTAACTGAAATAGCAAAAGCATTGACTGCTGTAGTTTAGAATTAATCTGAACCTCTTGTTCTGCAAAACATCTATACATGTAGGTAGTGTTACACATGTGGGTAATTCTATTGTGTTTGGAATAACTTTCTATGACCAATTCTGAGTTTGATATTTAAATGACCGTTGAAGTCTGAATTCTTTAGCTCTGGTCACTTAAATGTAACTTTAAATAACTCATTAGATGTGATGGGAAAAGCATGCTGTCCATGCTACTGTTGATATTTGCATACAAATATCTGCTGCTAAAACCAGAGCCTATAAAGAACAGTTCAGTTAAATACTTACACTTCATGCTAAAATATGTGTTTGCCTTAAAAAAAAAAAAAAAAAAAAAGCTAATTCTTTGTATTATAAGATTTACTTATGGTATGCTCTAATTGGATGACTGACAGGAGATGCTGCAATAATATATTATTTTATCAAATGTATTTTTAAATGATTCTTCCAGTGAATCAATCTAAGCATGCAGCTAAAAAGGGGGAATGGGAGGGAGATGGGGGCTCATGTGTAGAATTAATTTTGCCCTCTGGAGAAATCCCCATGACTGCACACAGTTCAAAACCCCTTATGGTTGTTCCACAACCAAACATTTGATGCACTGATCAGTGTCAAGAGTGGAGGTAGGAAAGAGCCACAAAATGAGACTGAAAAGCCTTGCTGGTGCCAGCTGCTCTCTAAACTTGACTCAGTGGTGTGAGTATTAAAAAAGAAAAAAGAAAATAGAGAAAAGCAAGCAAGTAAGCAAACAAAAATGAAAGTAAGAAAATAGGACAGACCTGAAAATACTGCTCTCTCCCGGTAACAGCTTTCTTCTTTTAGCTGCTGAAGTCTTATTTATTCTCTGTTAATAAATCAAAATATCAGAACAGTCTTGCAGACACCAGCTATGGGCTTCCCAAGAGAAAGTTAAAAATCTTTTTAACTCATTGAAGCAATAAAAATATTGCTTTCTAATTATTAAAATATTTATTAATATTATTTGTGTTTTTATAAGAAAGACATTAAAAACATATGGAAAAATCTCTCTTCCTACAAGCTTTTTGGAGTGGCAGAGTTGTTCATTCATAGGAGATTTTACAGAAACAAAAAGAATAATGAATTGAAGACTTTCTATAAAGAGCAAGAACAGCATATAGTGCTCATGAATCAGAAAGATTTATTGTTCTTAACACAAATATTTGGGAAGCAAACACAGAAGCCTGGAAAATATGCAATGACTAGTATTAACATAAAAAAGAAATTTCCCACTAAACCATGCTGTGGCTAATGATTTAAAATGCTACTTACTATTTAAGTGCTGCTGTCCCCTGAACCCATATATTTTAAAATCAAAGATATTTACTGGTGGATAGTTCTGCTTTTGGAAGCTCTCATCAAATACTTCAAGGTGTCAAAGGTTAAGGAAACAGCTCATGAACTGAGTAAACTATGCATTCAAGTAGTCCTCTTTAAATTATTAATTTATGTTCATATTGATAAAAGCTAGATCTTTCTAGATCTTTGATTCACACTTTGGTAAAAATACCACAGACTAACAAAGTTAGGCAGAGTCAAATGAAGTTTAATGGAGAATAAAAAAAATTGAATACCCGCAAAATGAGAGAGGCAAAGAATGCAAATATTATTAGATTCAAAAGATAAAACAACCTCCCAGCTGCATCACAACAACCTGAGATTTACAATTTCAACTGTTCATTATTTATTTTCACTTGCTTTTGTGTAGTGTGGTGTCTACATCTTAGAAAGTTAGAGAAAAGGAATACTATTATACATTCATTGGCATTGGGGAAAAAGGTGTGGTATAAACTGAAAACTAACTGGAATCTTTGTTGCAAAATACAACTGAACTCAGTGCAACATTTCTGTATTGCTTGCAATAGTTAAATTCACTTTCTATTTTGCTTCATCTTTCTTTGCCTCTGCATTGTGGGATTTGGCTGGAATGTAAATACCAAGGAATTGAGCTGTTCTCACCTTCTTTTAATTTGACTCTTTTGTCACAGAAAGTTAAGTAAGCTTTAAACTTTTTGAAAATTTGGAGGGTTATCTTAAAAAAAAAAATCTTTCAACTTAACTGCTTCTGGTAATGACAGAAAAGTAATTCAGCAGCTGATCTGGCTTCTCTTAGTCAAGGGTACACAAGCTGGATGCCTATCTGCAAAAGAAAGTTATCAGACTTACAGTAAAATTTACACTACATGGGAATATGGGTCCCTGGAGCCTCCCTGTCAAGCTGAACACTGACTAGTGACATTTCTGGACCTCTGTACACACTTACAAATGTGACCTGTCTTCACCTGGTAGAGGATCCGCATCACCTGCACAATGTCTTTGCAGGATCCCTTTCACAGGAGATGGGAGGAATTCAGGGGGTTGTTCAGATTATAATGTTCTCCAGCAAGCCTTGCTTGGCAAACTATTTCTTGAGCAATTCTGAATTTAACACAGTCCTCAAAATCGAGGGGAGGACCTGTCCACAAATTCATTGTTCTGAAATTCAACAGAGTATTTGACATCATCCCCAGCATTTAAGTAGGTCATTTTTCCAGAATAAGAGATTCAGGGCAGCTGGGTCCAGCCTCATGGTTCATATTCAGTGGACTGCTTTTAACTAAGTTGTAGCCTCTCATCATGAACTGACGTTACATATCACTCATCACTGTCTGTCAGAAGTTATATCAGTATCTGTAGCAGCTGTTGCATCTTCTGGATGAAAAGTCTCAATGTTTACCTTTAAAATGTCAATCCTTCTGCACTCTCAGCATTCACAGACCTGTGCATCAGTTTGTTCTCAGCTGCCCTGGAGATGTGTTCAGAATAAATAAAGCAAGCAGCACAATTTAAATACAAGGAAGAAGCTGTAGTCAAAGTCATCTGCAGGTTTCACTTCACAGTCCAGTTCTCAAAGGGATTCTTGCTGCAGTGATAGCACTTGGCTGTGATTTACCATTTACATCTTATGTGGAAGGGATTGGCATAATTTTGATAACAGAACCTCTCTGTTGAGATTTAAAGACGGCAGAGTTTCTCCACTTAGGTGACTACAGAGAGGCAGGAGATGAAAACAGTGGCATGCCCATTGCAGTTGGTACTCTGTCCAGTAATAACAGCTGTATTTAGAAAGCACTATGCACAATTCATGGTGCAAATTAGGAAATCACTCTGATCATCAGTGAAGGCCATCAAGATGCCTGACTGTGATCTCTAGACACAAAGATGCAAAGAAGGAATGGTTAGATTGTGGTACTCCATGGCCTGCAGAACCTGCATGGCCTTAGCCAACCAACTTCCCTACTGCCTCAAATGCCACTGAAACAGTTTCCTTTGAATAAAGCCAGCATGCTTTTCTGATGTTTTCCCCTCCGACTGTATTGCATGCTTCTGAATTTGAAATCCTAGCAGTTTGCATGCGCTACTGAATAAATTACAGGCTAACTTGGCCATTGCCACAATGTTTGTGACTTGATCACGAAAGGGTACAGCAGATAGTCATCGCAATCCTTAGTTTCGGTGAATTAACTACTTACTAATGATTTGGAAGTCATCATCATTCTCTGATAACAGTTCTTATATGTTATTCCTAGAAAATACATAAAACATTTGCTTACTTTGGTGACATAGCTAGTAGAGCAAATATTCTATTTTATTATCCAAAACAAGTCTCTACGTCTCTTTATTTGTTGGAGTACTAGACGTATCATGAGAAGACAATGACTTTCACAGTATATCCCCACAAAGATCCATTGTATCCAGGTTTCTAAAACTGTGTGGATATTTGAAGGAAACCAATGAATGCAAAACCTGCCACCTCTGCTCTATAACCTCTCTGCTATGGCGCCATGTTTCAGGGCTCCCAGAGGGACTGAAATATATAGGTGACCGATAATAAGAAGTGAAAAGTTTTAGCCAGGAATCACTTCTGATATTAACTATATGTTGCCCATGCCTGGTGTGGTGGCTTCTAGGGGCTACCTGCAGGTAGTAACATAAACACACCCTCTATCTATCTATCATCTATCTATCTATCATCTATCTATCTATCTATCTATCTATCTATCTATCACATGTACAGAGGAAAGAGAAAGAGCTTAGATGCTGTACTTGACCTTAGCAATTAGTACCCTACTCCACAGCTCGACAAGGCAAATAAATACTGAGTCGTGGAGGCTGCCTGCCATGGCAACTGTAAACACAGTCCTTCCCATCTGGGGCAGAATCCTTAGGCACACGAAGCTTCTGTTTCCACTGTGTCCTTTGTGCCTCTCCTCTCGCTGAGCAGGAACACAGCCTCTGAGACTGACAATCCAGCACCTACTGAAAGCACAGCGTTCACTAAAAAATGGGAAAGAAAAAATGTTTTCCTTTGATCTACAATCCATGCTCTGCCCTTCCTCTGCACTGTTCATACATATGCAGCGCATAAAAAACCACATCTAGAACAAGTTCCTTTCTGTTGTTCATATGTGTGAGCATGGGCTTGATCATCCAAAAGAACGAGCAGGTGGGACACAGCCGGGATCTCATTCATTAAAATCACACAATTTTTATTCACTGGCTCCATTGACCCTTCGCTTGGAACATTTTTGTAAAGTCCTTGTTCCTTTGTGGTTACATTGTTGTGATATTTTAAGTCTGCTTAGAAGTGGGATACTCACAGGTGAAAAGCAGACTCTTTTCTGTCTGTCGCTTTATCATAGCCAGATCAGGAAATGATGATGAACTTCCACGCTTGCACGTGCTCTTCCATCAGAGCTGGAATCATTGGGGAACAGTTGCACATTGTAAATGTTTTCCATCAGTAGGCACCTATGACTATAATCATTCATCCTAAACTGTGGATTTATGATAAGGTATTATAATACAAACTGTGACTGAAATTTGATTTTGCTGTTGCAGAAAGAGAAGGAAAAACAGATTTTCGCAGGCAGACTGATAATTAAACTTGGGAGCACTGGCAGAACAGCTGAATGTAATGGATAAGTAGTTGCCATCCTGCAATTCTATATTAGAATATTAGCGATCTCCGAAATGGTTTGCTGTTCCATCAATGAATCCATCTGGATCATTGAATTAAAAAAAAAAAATCTAATTTCATTATGAGTCTTGGGGGCTATTGTATGATGTCTGCTTTTGGCTCTGTGTGAACAGCCTATCTAATTTTCCTTACTCTCTAAAATGAGATGTGGTTTCAAAGGAGCAGCTTTTCGACATTTACATAAGCACACATAACATGCTTCAAAGCACGTGATGTAACATCACTCCAAAGAGGACCTCAGTAATGCACAATACACAATATGTCACTGTAGAAGTACAATTGAAAAAATAATGTACTTGAAAAAAAGAATAGTTGTGTTCATCTAGAGTCATTGTTAAACTATGTTTATGGGCATTTCACTGACACAATTATATTTTTGTTCCACTAAAAGAAGAAGTTAAGTTAGTTAAGAATGGAATCCTCCTGGGAAAGCAAAAAATCCTGTAAAAGATTTTGAAAGAAAATTTTCACATTTCACAATCCAAAACATATATCCAGAGATAAGAGCTACACAAATTATAAATGTATCTACATGGTGAATATGTAAATATATTTGGCATGTGTGATATCAATGTCCTTTTCATGCACAGACATGCATCTAAAAAATGATGATCCAGAAACTGAAGAAAACATTCATGTCCCAGTCAAAAAAAAAAAAAACCAAAAAACCAAACACCAAAAACCAAACAAAAAACCCCCCCACAAACAAAAAACCCCAAACCCCCCAAAAATCAAAATGGAATGGATTTGTTTGTTTGTTTGTTTGTTTTATACAATTGAGAGAGAGCAAAAAACCCCCACAAAAACCAGCCCTAATTTTATAAACCCTGACATTTTAGCAAGCTAGGACTCAGGGTCTTTTGTAGTAGATTCCTGATTTGTTCATTTTACATTGTCTGAGCAACTAGATCAAAAAAGAGTGTCAAATATCCAAAGCAGTGTTTGTCAGCAGTTCGTTTTTATTTCAAAGCATCTGAATAGAGGAAGGCTAGCACTGTATTTCCAAACAGACATAAGAAGGCTCTTGTTGGCAGCCCCTTGCTGCAGAATGAATACATGCCATGAGTATAGACCATTTGTCTGCTGATTACAGTAGACCCCGGGGGAGCTGATGTTAGCTCTCATTTTCACCTCTCTTTCTCTCACAGTGTCTTCTTGCTGTGGCAGTCCTGCCTCCCCTCCTCCTCCCTGTCTTCATTCCTCACAGCTTTGAGTCGATCTGACTTGGCAGTGGTATATTTAAGACTGTTTTCCAAATTAAAATCAGACTAGAATGTTTGAAATGTGTTGACTTGCCTTGAAGGTTAACACAGAGGAAAAAAAAAAAAAAAAAAAAAAAAAAGAGAAGCTATTCTCATTTGGAATTCAGCACTGATCATAATGAATGTACTTGGTATTCATGTGAATCTCACACGTATTTCCATAAGAGTGCTACTGTAATTTAACACTGGTACTAAAAACACTGTGGGGGAGAGGGGCACTTAAAATAAAATGTCATGGAATAAAAAAAAAGAGATATACATTGTGTCTCTGCAGCAACTCTACATTTTGCCTGTTGTTTTAATACTTGATTTATAAGTATTTTCTCCCATCCCCCACTCATTTCCATAGAATTTTCTCAGAAAAAAAAGATGAGAAATATTTTTTTTACTGTGCTAAATATGTAGCTTTATGATTCAGTACTCCCAGGGGCAGTGGTGATGTATGTGCTATCAAATTACATGGATTTTACACACCTATTTTCTCTGATATCCAATAAGAAATGTGTACTTACTGCAGTAACCTTGCATTACTCATGCTACACTTTGGAGAGACAGAGCATGTGCACCAAGCACATTCAGTAGCCTGCTGTCTCATTTTTTTCTCCCTTATAGTATTTTATAGGGGAAAATATGTGTTATGCTCCAGCAAATAATTTTCTGAGTTTCCTAATTTATTTTTAAAATAGGGTAAATGGCCGTATCTCAGTGACAATGGACTTTAGGGCAACACACAACTACTCTAGCTGAGAATCATTTCTTTTGGTGTAAATTTGACCACTCTTCCACTTTTCTCTCTTTGTGCACACCCTGATTGCACTTGGCAGTTTTCTCCTTTTTCATTAGATTGTTGTTGCTGGAGCAACACAATGAACAACAGCTTTTAAGATTTAATTGTGGAAAAATCTATGTATATTCCCATGCTGCTCTTACAATCATTCTAGAGCCAAAGGGTGTTTCCCTCTACTCTTCAGTGATTTACATACTTACAACTTCACTCACCTAAATATCGGAGAACACTATTTTTATGCCCTAAAATCAGGAATTGGTTCCTGCTTCTCAGGGGAACAAATGAGTCACAGAGAGTGAGCAAAGATGGGGCAGATGCACAGATATGAGGGAGTAAGGAGGGTGGAATATAAACAAGTTTCTCTGTTGTTAAGCAGAATCTCAGCTTTCAGCTCTTTCAATCTTTCCTGTTTCCAAGGGAAGAGCTTGAAAATGAAAACCTGTCTGCCTACTTCAATTACACTAGAAAAACATGCAGAGAGCCTAATAACATGTGAGACATATGGGATCCATTCACCTACACAGGGAAGCAGTTCCCTTAAAGGAAGTCCCTAATTCCCTCTCTACTCGGAGAAAAGATGCTGGATATCTTAGAAGCTCCCTGATGGACAATCTGTGCTCTTCAGTTAAGGAGTTTGGGAGCTCAAACTGGTCACAGCAGATCTCCTAGAGCCCTCCAGAAACATATGTCTCCACTGTTTTATACAGGATTCTTGTTAGGAAAACTGCCTCATTAGAGACCTACACAGTACCTGGATGCATGATATAGGAGGACTGAATTCTACAGTTGTAATCAAAATAGAGAAAATACTTAAAATTGTTGACTATTTCATTGTCATCACTATAGGTATGAGAAGAGATGAAGCATCATATTTTGATACAGGTTATTGTCTGCATAACTCACAATGGGTTTGGCAGACAAACCATTTATATTGCACAGAGCAACAGCTAGGGGAATTAACTTTGTTATGAGACTTTCACCACTATGTACCTGCATGCATTTTACAAATGCAAGTAAATGTTTTAGATAATTTCTTCCCCCCCCCCCCTTTATATGGAAATCTGGTGCAAAATACAATATAATTACAGCCAGTCTGCTTGTGGTGACTTGGGGAATAGGTCTTGATTTAGACCAAATTATTTTTTCATATGATTTTACAAGCCCCAACTGTATTTTAGCAGCCACTGAAGTTAAAGGCAAGTTGATATATTTTTCCTAGTAGACACCTAACAAAAGGGAATAAGGAAAGGTGAAATAGTTGAAAATTAAATAGACCCCCACATCATGAAAGAAGGATACAGCAATATGTTACTCTCTCAGTAGTTCCCTTTGACTGAGAGCAAACTGAAATGATGGGACTAAGGTGGTGAAAGTATTGCACAAAGCATGGCTTCACATATTTCTTGTTCAGATTGGAAGGTTTGAGGACTGCTATTGTAGTAATACAGGAGCTTAAGTGAGCAGAGATCACTATACATAAAAAATACAGGACTCCTGACAAAGGCCTGCTTACCCTATGCTGAAGTCTTGCAAATATCTATGATCTGAATATATGTTTTTATCATAGCTGCCATTACTTTGTCTATGCAGACTTTGGAATTAAATTACTTTTCTGCTGCAACTATTGCACTATGAAATGGAATATTCCTTTGCAGACTATATTATAAATGCTATTCTTTAATATATACATAGAGATATGTAATGAAGAGCATGTCAGCTGAAGCTTTAATAATACCATAGACATAACGAAAACTAATTGCTCATTTATAGGCTAATTTTTTTTCATTGTAACCATCACTGAAGCTGTAATCTTATTGATATTTCTCCTAAGCTGTTCCCGCTGAAAGCAGTACTCCCCTTTCCTTGTCCTCAATATCCTCTTGCCAGATCATTTCCAACACAGTACCTTGACAGCTGTGCTTTTTTTTGTAGGGGTATGTGATGAACAAGAGGGTTTTTTAGGTAGGAAAAAGTGACTACGCAAGTGCTGAAGCTGGCATTGCCACTGAGAGAAAAATGTCCCTGGAAGCACAATTGAAGAACACAGAAATTAAGCGAGTCAGCTTATGTTCTTCTTTCTGACAACAGTAAATGGCAAAGAATGGCCTCCTCGCATTCAAAGTAATATCAGCAAACTTTGTCTTTCCTTGACTTTGTTGTGGAAAACATGCTTGCATTTGTTCATTTACTATATTTCATGTGATATATGATAATTTTCAGCTGAGGACTAGTATCTTGTAAAAACATGCTAGCTTGGTCACCTGATATAAAGTTATACAATCAAAAGTGCTACTTTACCCTGCATTACTACTGCAAGTTAGTCTGAAAATGTCCTTTCAGATGCAGGAAAATGTGGAAGGTAGTATCCATCTAGTTACCTAGTATTAAATAGCTTCTAAAATAAAAGAGGAGAAAACTAAGCTGCAGAAAGACGTCAAAAAGTGTTGTGTTGAACTGGAAATTTTCAATATTCATAGAGTCACAGAATCATAGAATCATAGAATGGTTTGGATTGGAAGGGACCTTAAAGACCACCTAGCTCCAACTCCCCTGCCATAGGCAGGGACACCCTCCACTAGACCACATTGCCCAAAGCCCCATCCAACCTGGCCTTGAACACTTCCAGGGATGGGGCATCCACAGCTTCTCTGGGCAACCTCTTCCAGTGCCTCACCATCCTCACAGCAAAGAATTTCTTCCTTATATCCAATCTAAATCTCCTCTCCTTCAGCTTAAACCCATCAGCCCTTGTCCTGTCACTACACTCCCTGATAAACAGTCCCTCTCCATCTTTTCTGTAGGCCCCCTCAGATACTGGTAAGCCACAATTAGAGCTCCCCAGAGCCTTCTCTTCTCCAGGCTGAACAACCCCAACTCTCTCAGGCTGTCTTCATAGGAGGGGTGCTCCAGCCCTCTGATCAGCTTCGTGGCCCTCCTCTAGACTCACTCCAACAGGTTCTTACGTTTGGGACCCTAGAGCTGGAGGCACTACTCCAGGTGGGGTCTCAGCAGAGCCGAGTAGAGAAGCAGGATCACCTCTCTCAACCTGCTGGTCACGCATCTTTTGATGCAGCCCAGGACATGGTTGGCTTTCTGGGCTGCAGGCGCACACTGCCGGCTCATGTTGAGCTTCTCATCAATCAATACCCCCAAGTCCTTCTCCTCAGGGCTGTTTTCAATTCATTCTCTGCCCAGATTGTAGTTGTGCTTGGGATTGTGCTGACCCATGTACAGGACCTTGCACTTGGCCTTGTTGAACTTCATGAAATTCTCAGGGGCCCACCTCTCAAATCTATCAAGGTCCCTCTGCATGGCATCCCTTCCCTCCAGTGTGTCGATTGCACCACACAGCTTGGTGTCAAGAGCAAACCTGCTGAGGCTACGCTCAATCCCACTGTCACTGTCGCCGACAAAGATGTTGAACAGTGCCAGTCCCAGTACTGACCCCTGAGGAACGCCACTCATCACCGTTCTCCACTTGGACACTGAGCCGTTGATCACAACTCTTTGAGTGCGACCATCCAGCCAATTCCTTATCCACTGAGTGGTCCATTCTTCGAATCCATGTCTCTCCAATTTAGAGACAAGGATGTCGTGCGCGACAGTGTCAAATGCCTTGCACAAGTCCAGGTGGATGATGTCAGTTGCCCTTACCTTATCCACCGACGCTGTAACCCCATCATAGAAGGCCACCGGATTTGTCAGGCACCATTGGCCCTTAGTGAAGCCATGTCGGCTGTCACCAATCACCTCCTTATCTTCCATGTGCCTGAGCATAGTTTCCAGCAGGATCTTCTCCATGATCTTGCCAGGCACAGAGGTGAGACTGACCAGCCTGTAGTTCCCTGGGTCTTCCTCTTTTCCCTTCTTAAAAATGGGGGTTATGTTCCCCCTCTTCCAGTCAGTGGGAACTTTGCCAGACTGCCAGGACTTCTCAAATATGATGGCGAGTGGCCTGGCCACTTCATCCACCAGTTTCCTCAGGACCCGCGGATGCATCTCATCAGGTCCCATGGACTTGTGCACCTTCAGGTTCCTTAGATATTCTCGAACCTGGTCTTCTCCTACAGTGGGCGGTTCTGCATTCTCCCAATCACTGCCTTTTCTTTCTGAGGCTTAGGTGTTGTGGCTAGAGCCCTTGCCAGTGAAGACTGAGGCAAAGAAGTCGTTGAGTGCCTCAGCCTTCTCCATATCCTGGGTAACCAGGTCTTCCATTTTAATTCCAGAGGGGGCCCACATTTTCCTTCATCTTCCTTTTATCACTGATGTACCTATAGAAATTTTTCTTGTTTTCTTTAACAAACCTGGCAAGATTTAATTTTATCAGGGCTTTGACTCTCCTAACCTGATCCCTGACTGCTCAGACAATTTCTCTGTATTTTTCCCAGGCTACCTGCCCTTGCTTCCACTCCTTGTAGGCTTCCTTTTTATGTTTGAGTTTGCCCAGGAGCTCCTTGTTCATCCATGCAAGCCTCCGGACATTCTTGCCTGACTTCCTTTTTTTTTTTTGGGATGCATGTCTCCTGAGCTTGGAGGAGGTGACTCTTGAATACTAGCCAGCTATCCTGGGCCCCTCTTCCCTACAGGGCTTTGTCCCATAGCACTCTACCAAACAGGTCCCTGGAGAGGTCAAAGTCTGCTCTCCCAATGTCCAGGGCAGAGAGCTTGCTGTGCACCCTCCTTGCTGCTCGGATCTTAAACTCCACCACTTCATGGTCCCTGCAGCCAAGGCTGCCCTTGAGCTTCACATTCCCCTGTAGCCCCTCCTTGTTGGTGAGAACAAGGTCCAGCATGGCACCTCTCCTCACTGGCTCCTCTATCACTTGGAGAAGGAAGTTATCCTCAACACTTTCCAGGAACCTTGTGCATTGCTTGTGCTCAACTGTGTTGCACCTCCAGCAGATATCGGGATGTTTGAAGTCCCCCATGAGGACCAGGGCTTGTGAACTTGAGGCTGCTCCTATCTGCCTATAGAGGGCCTCATCCACTACGTCTTCCTGGTTGGGTGCCCTGTAGTAGACATCCGCTATGATGTCCCCTCTCCCTGCACTCCCTTTAATTCTGATGCATAGGCTCTCAGTCAGTTCCTCATCCATCCCCAGGCAGAGCTCCATGCAGTCCAGCTGGCCATTGACACAGAGAACCACACCCCCTCTCCTCATCTGCCCTGCCTGTCCTTCCTAAAGCGCCTGTATCCTTTCATTCCAACACTCCAGTCATAGGAGCCATCCCACCATGTCTCCGTGATGCCAGTAAGACCATAGCCCTGCAGGCGTGTGGATGTGTCCAACTCTTCTTGTTTGCTCCCCATGCTACGTGTGTTTGCATAGAGGCATTTAAGTTGGGCCCCTCATGAAGCTGACTCGCTGGAATTCCTTTGTACTGCACTTCAGGTGCTCTTCTGCTGACCAGGCTCTGGGCATCTATTGCTGGCACTGGCATCAAACTGGTAGGGGTGGGATGGACCAAGGTGCCCCTCCCTTTGGCAACTTTAAAGCCCTCTTCACCTGGTTGGTAAGCTTAGGACTGAAGATGCTCTTCCCCTTTTCTGACAGATGGACCCCATCAGTCCTCAGTAGACCAGGTTTCTCAAAGCAAATCTCATGGTCTAAGTAGCCGAACTTAGTAGGCTGTGACGCCAGTCCTGTAACCATTTGTTTACTCGCCAGATTTGGCTCGTGCTTTTGTACCCCTTCCCTTTGACCAGGAGGATTGATGAAAAAACTACCTTCACTCTCCAGAGTCTCTTGCCGCCACTCCCGGGGCTCAGTAATCCTTCCTGATATTCCTCAGACTGCTCCTGGCTGTATCACTGGTGCCCACGTGAAACAACAGCAGCGGACAACAGTCAGTGGACTGTATGAGGCTTGGTAGTCCCTTGGTGACATCCGTGATCCGAGCCCCTGGTAAGCAGCACACCTCTCTAGAGAGTGTGCCAGGTCTGCAGATGGTGGCTCTGTCCCTCTTAGAAGAGTTGCCTACTGCTGTCGCCCATTGCTTTTTCTTAGTTGTGCTGCTGGTTGTTACACAGGGAGCAGACCAGGCTGCCTTACGTAGCTCCAGCGTCTCTCCTGATGTGGTGGGTCTTTCGTCTTCAGTCTGCAGAGTGGTGAAGCAGTTCTGTAAGGGCACCTCAGGCCTTGGGGGAAGTCTCTTCCTCCTGCCGGTCCTTGCCATCGCAAGCTTCCCATTATTGCCCCCCTCCCTTCTGTGTGTGCCGGTGGGGGAGTGTTTGGGTGTTTGGCCATGGGCTGTGGGTCCCCTGCAGACTGTGCTTGGAACCAGCTGCCTAACTCCTCCTCAGCCTCCCTGATGTTATGCAGCCTTTTTGCCACCTCCTGCAGCTTGGCCACCTGCTGCAGGAGCTCCTCTACCTGGGCACACCTTCTGCAGGCAGGTCTGCTGCCTGTCCCTGCCCCGGGAGAAGGGTCTGGGGATGTCCTGCAGCCTGAGGTCTGCACTGCAGCCTCTCCTTCAGCAGCTCTGTCTGGGTGGAGGCATCGGCCACCGCTGGGGCAGATGGCGCAGACCCCCTGCCAGAGCTGCAACCTTTGCCCGCAGATGAGTGCCCACCATTCTGCCTTGAGGGTCAGGTAGCGTGGCTGCCCTTGGCCTGTCACAAGAGCGGTGCCCAGTCGCTGGGTTACGTGTACTTCAGGTCTCCCCCTTGGCCAGCGAATGCCCATCCTTCAAAGAGGCGCCCTCCCTGCGCCCTCCTGTGCCAACTGCCGCACCGTGCCCTGGCTGCCATGCCAGCCCTGTGTGCCCGCTCTGGTTGTGGTGCTCCTGGGGGCTTGTGCTCCCTGGGCTGCCTTGGGTCAGTGTGGGGTGGCCACCATGGCTCTGGCAATGCCCAGGCTGCGTTGGCATCTACCACGAGAGCTGCCGGCTCCTGGTGGGTCTCTCCACTCCCTTGGCACTTCCCTGCCGAAGGAAAACCCCATGTGTGCCAAGATCTACTGCTTTGTGGCCCGGGCCGGCTCCAGAGCAGCTCCCCTTGGTGACGGACTGACAGTTTCCATTATACCATATTTAAATCTTGACAGAATATATTTTTGATTTAATGGAATTGGGAGGAGAAAAGAGAAAGCAATTCTTAAAGTAAATCAATAAGAGAATCATTTGCTAATTAGAGTGATTGAAAAGGGGTTACTTGACCCTACAGATATATATTAATATGCTTAACTTTTTATTTATGATCAATGATCTGAGTAGGAATGTGTTTAGATTTGGACTGGGAGATGAATTATGTAGAAGCCTAACACAGTTACGAGAAGAGACTGATACATTTCATGGTACTACTGAAAGACTTTAGTTCTTTTATCCACTTCCCCTATATTTCCATATAAATCTGCTCTTCAGTGGTATAACTGTGCCTTGAAGTCTCAATCTGGCAAAAATCTAAGTACCTGCTCAGCTTTAGGCTTTCCAGCTGTCCTTTGGACATCATCAGGTCTCTCTCATTCCCAAATATGCATGTGTTTAACACTTTTGTGGATCAGAGCCTTAGTAAGAAACAGCAGTTTTTTCTGCAAGTATAGCCTTGTTAAGTTCTAAAGGTTAAAGTAGTAGTTTTAACAATCAAGTGGCCATTCTGTTCTCCAGAACAGAGTCGTTGCAATCTGACAGGACAGCTTGAGGTCTAGTGTCTTGGCATTCATTTGTCCCCTTACAAAGCAGCACTGTGTTAAAATGTATCTTTTTGGCAGGCAATATCTGACTGTCAAATCAGTGTCAGTATCCTTAGTTTAGGAAGTTTTAAAACACCTCATTGATAAGGAAAATGTAATGTGCATTGCTTTATTGGTTTATAGATTGGTTTATAGAGAATAGTTCTAAATTTAAGGTCCTTAGCCAAACTTTTCTGGAATATCTTGCCTGCTAGACAGGTAAATCCAGCTGAAATCTCCCCATAAGACATGTCTTGGTGTGGTATGTGTTACTCCTTCATTTTGGCCAAAACGAAAAACTACCTTACCCCAAGAGGAGTACAGTTTTCTGTATATATATATATATATACACACACTAACGTAAGAGAGAAAATTCCAACTCCACCAACATGCAGAATACTAACAATTCTAGGTGGTTTTGGAATTACCTGTTTTAATCAATCCTTACATTAGGCCTTAAGCTATTATCAGAATACACACAAATAACAGTATAAATGTAAAACATACTTTGATGTTAATGCATTTCTAGTTTTATTATACTATTTAAAATTGTTTCAGTCTGTACACAAGAGTGAAAATTATTAGTCTGCATAAAAATACCAGGTTTTGAGACAGAAAAACATTCTTGGGGAATTCAGTTTCCAGTCCAGTATTTGGAGCCTTGAGCAAAGGCTTTGACATGGCTCTTGAATTTCCAGGAAAGAGGTCTGCAAGAGCAGGTCCTGAAACCCTGTAATATTTACTATATGTAGTTTAATGATCCAAAAGTCTGTGCTGAATCAGAGGTAGAAATGTTAAAGTAATTACCCTGGAAAGTCAATTGAATGAATGCCCAATATGTGAAAGCATTATTTCTGTAATCTTTTCTATTGCCCAATTTATCATTTTTATTGTTCATTTACCTATGTTATATAGTTCTGGTATGAATTATATTATCTAATATTCGTTTTTCTTCAGTATGACTTGTTAGATATCTAGTGAAAAGATCCTCTTTAAAGAGAGACCTCTGTACTTGAGAAAACTTTGTAATATAATATATCTAAACATAAATTTATTCCCATCTTAAGTTTTCTTGGAAAAATTCCCATGCTCCTTACTTTAATTATCAGAAATATTTGTTTGAGCAAGGACTTTAATCTCTACTATTTCTTTTCTACTTTCCATTTGGTTTGAGAACATGGTATTATTAATGAAATTGTGACTTCCACTATCCAGTGTCAGGCCTTGATTCTGCAAAAAGTTATCTGCATCCATAAATTTATTCACACCAGTAATTCCTCAGCTACTTAGCTGAAACAAAACATGAGATTTGTGATAACGCACACAAGTGGGATTGCTGACAATATGCAGTCCTAATACAAGTTTGAATGATATAAATGCAGTATTCTTTCCTAAATTCAGGGGTAAAACAATCTAGCTGGTGGAGAAAATGAGCCTTATTAGGACTATAGGAAATAGCAAAGAAAACCCATCTCTTGGTATGCCATGATTCAGAAACTGCATTTGGAAGAAGATTGTTGAAAGAGCCTGTAGGAACCTTGAATGTTTGGGAATGACTGTTAACTTCAGACTTTACATCCTTCTGTGATAATGTTCTTTCTAGTATATATAAAAAAAGCACACACACACCCACACACACCCACACACCCCGCCTCCCCACCCTTAGAAAACTTTAACTGGAATAATGAATTTTATGGTTGGCAACATAGTAAAGAAGAACATGCTTCTGCATATTTGCATTTTAAGAGTTTACCTAGCTACTCAGTCTGAAATGGATTGATGAGTAGGTGCCAAGAGGTAAGTAGGCAAGGTGCAACTTTTAAGTAGTGTTGGAAAACAATATTAAGCAAAATGTGATATTAAAGAAACAACAAAGGGAGAAAATGGGAAGAAAAAAGATGAAGATGACAAATATTTTGACAGCTATAGAGTTCCTTTGCTCTCATGGAGTGGCTGAAGCATGACTAGTGGCTGAAGCATGACACTGGCTTTACAGTCAGTATAAAGGCCTTATGGTAAGTGGCATGAACTCTACCTCCCAGAAGGAAATCAGGGCATACTTATAACTATTTTGTATCCCAGTGGTTCAACCTGTCCCCAGGAGGACCCTCCACATCCACAAAAAAAGAGAAGGGAGAATAATTGGCACCCAGTCAGATAATTAGAGACTGTCTGGCACATCATTAAGAGGGAGAAAGATTAGGTCTTATTCCTATAAACTAACACCGGCAATTTTAAGGCTGGGTTGAGGGTGGCAATAGCGAATGCAGATTTTGAGGCTCTGCTAGGAAGAAGAATTTAATACAACAAAGAGCATACAAGGCACTTCATGGATTGGAGACGAACAATTTTGTATGGATGTGCACAATTGCTGACTTTGGCATTTCTTGGCAGGATGAATTTTCTTGATACCAAATCCAGCCCAATATTAGCTTTACAAAAGGACATCCTTGTGAGTGAAATGTTGTTGGTGTAAAAGACCACCAAGACCAATTTCTCCCTCATGTTGCAGCTATGGTATCCTTCAGGCCTTGGTTATCTGCTCCATCTGCATGGCACCCTTATGCAACTCACATGCAAAAGAAAGCCAAATTTAAACCTCCAAAACATTGATCTTGCCAGTAAATATTCTACTGGGAACAAAAATTCACAATCCAGAAATGTGAAGGATTCATTCACACACATGGGACAAATAAGGGCTTAGCAGGAATTGGTTTACAATCCTTGTGGACTCCTGTAGAGCTAATAAGTCAAGAAATACCACTTGAATAGAATCATATAATAATCACATGATTATATTTTTTGATACATAGCATAGTGCTTAAGTATAAAAATAAAAATGCCTTTAAAGCTTAGGCTGTCCTTTATTGTATCAAATTAAATCGGATTTAATGCCTTGTTGTGTGTCATGCAGATCAGATCCATTTGTACAAGACCGTACAGTGTGGAGCTGGTTCAAATGAATGAATAGCTTTCTCATTACTTCACCCTATTCTGCTGTCTCTTTTCCTGTCCTTTGTAATGTAATGGAGGACAGCTGTGTCAGTGAAGTGAATATTAACTAACCTCAGCGCCTCAGCAGATTGTGACTTTAATCCCTGCAAATACCACTAAAATAAAAATTTAATTACAGTCAGCGTAGCTCTGTTAATGCCTGAAAAATATTTAACAATTAGTGGTTGGTTTAATTAAGCAAACTGCCTTTCACAAAGCAACCTGAAAAGTTTTTCCCTGTGTTTTATCCCTCAGACTAATTAGTCTGATGTAAGATTACAGCACTTCATTTACTGTTACTGAGTCTGCTGCATTGCTGATCCAGTTTCTGGGGCTTAACAGTCTGTAATGGAGGAGAAGTTGTTAAAAGACAAAATAAAAATTCATTGAACATTACTACCCCTTAAAAATAAAATCATGCTTTCCAGTAAGCCAGGAAGTTTCATTAGTTATTTACTCATGTGCAGTTACATAGTTAAAGATATCTTAGCTATGAACATACTATTTATATGGGTTCAGTATGTGTTGAATAACGTGTAAATCGAGGTTTAGCCATGTCTATCACAGGACAATGTCTTGCACATCCAGACCATAAAAAGATTATTATATCTAAGCTTAGCAAAAAGACTTGGCCCTGCATAGCCTGATTCAGGTATTTGTTTTGCAAATCTCTGATAAAAAGTGAGAACTACAATGTAAAAGTTGGCTCACAGTTGACTTTGACAATTAAGTCTTGTTATTTCAATTAACATGATGTTGCTTTGATCTTGCTTGTTTGTGCTGTTATGGTACAAGATCCATTGCTCTTGTTTCTGTGGATTTTACTGGAGTCACATTTCTGAATACCTACAATTACAGATGGGGTCTGTTTGCTTTCTGAAAATACAAGCAGTGCAAGAAATTCCTGTAAACTGTGGCTTGAATTATAACATTGCCATCCAGTATCTTAAAAAAAATATTGTTCAACAGTTAAAAGAGCATGATACATTACTTCAGTATTTGAAATATTGATTTGATGGCACATTTCTCCATACTGCACTGACTAGGATAGATTCATTTAACAGTGGTGGCAGATATTTGCCTGAGGATAGTTAGCTATACACATTTTCAACTTTTCAAGATAAAGTCTTGCAGTTCTTTACCTCTACAGCTAATGAGTACAAAATTAATACATGCAATTATGAAGTATATAAATATGTTTTGGAGCAACGAGTATAATCAGCTTTCTCTTAAAGAAAGAGTAAATTCCCTTGGTAAGGACCACTGTCTACACAGCAAATATGTTTTTAATTCTTTTTCATCCTTAAGTTAGAATTCATACAACCTCAGGCAACACCTGGAAATTCATAACGTTCAGTTTAAATCTACTGCCAAACCTTTTGAAAATTTTTTATTATGTACATAAGTATATCACACTCAGATTATTTAGAAAAGTAGAGAATGCAGGTTTACTGCTGAACTAGCTAGATAGTAAGTAAAGCGTGTTTGAGAAATGAGATTGCCTTAATCCAAGTATATAAAACTGAAATACAAAACTGATTAAGATTGTTTTAAATCAGAATATTTTATCCCTTTCACATGCCTGTCTCTCACTGGGATTTACAGGAACATGGTCTAGCTGTCTGCTTTCTACAACGTATGAATATTACGCAGTATAGCTGAACTATTGATTTTGATTAAATACCTGTATTTTGCTCTGTACATATAGGGTTTTTTCCATTTCAAAGCAGCCGATTTAGTAAAAGCTCTCTTTTGTGCCAAAGACAAAAGAAATAAGAATTAAATCAATGAGAAACAGAATGTCTGAAAGAAAATGATGCATAGTTTAGTACAATTCAACGTAATTGGCAACCTTTGCTTCTGGGCTCACGGTTGATTGAGGATGGAGATTAAATTACCATTCATAATACTGGAGAGGTGGTCCATTCAAGTCAGGGCTTAAATGCTGAATGTTGACTGAAAAATGTAGAGAAGCAGCTGGCAACTGTATAAATCCTTTTCTGGGAGTGATTTAACTTATTATGGAGGAAAAAAAAAGCTGAAAGAGGTGTAAAATTTCTTTCAGCTATCATAAAAAAGTGGTTTTAAATGCTTTGTGTGACATTTAGATGGACTTCAAATGTTTCTGTCTACATCATCATGTAAAGTAACTGTCTGTGAATGTACACTTAACATTACTGTTAGGCAAATGTTCTTTCACCATCAAATTCTATTCTTCCAGTATGTTTGCTCATTGAAGAATGCTTAAAATACTCCTTAATGATACAAATAATCCACTTATAATGGTTTATTAAACATCTTTTTTCCAAAAGCAATAATGTTTTGGGGAGGTTTTGGGGGGGTTTTTTGGGGGTGGGGGGGTGAGGGGTTTTTTGTCAAACCTGGAAGAATTTCATAATGGTATAATAAATGGTCTTTGAATTCTACTGTACAAGAGCAACATATGTCAAAAAAACAAGCAAAACTTGATCAAATTTTATTCACCTCAGATCCACTGCCACAACTTTTACAAGAGCTGCCTTCCACTGTTTTCACAAAGAGAACGTGGTACAAGACCTAGGCTTTACCTTCTACTAGGAAACACACTTGTAAACTTCAGGATTAGAGCTTAGAAGGAAGTTAATGAACTAGGATTTTTTTTCTGTTTTTCCCTCTCTTGAGCTGTAATTATTACAAAGCTGCAGAAATTTCAAAGCTGAGAACAAAAAAAAACTTGGTTATATCTGCGACTACAAGTACTTACATGTGTAACCACTTAAAGGTGAAATCCTGTCTTCTGTAGCACTCATGATACTCTTGCTGAATTTAATGGAAACATATGTGAATGTCTGAAGAAAACTGGTCTTCTCTTCCTTATGCTCTCTGGCATATTTACATAAAGTCCACGGCCAGAAGCACAACTTGTGTAAGTTAGCATGGCTCTGTTGACTCATTGTACTAAAACATAAAGTAGGGAATCTCTGCTACATTAATGTGCCAGAGTACTGTCATACAGATGACTATAAATGGCTCCTTCCTGACCTCCATGGAAAGGGGAGCACCCAGCAAAATTGGAAAGTAGGAGGGCTTCATTAGGATTATACAGGGATGCGTTGGGATGCATTTGAGTGGAGCTTTATAAGGCTCATCAGGATGCAGTTGTTTTGATATCCAGGATGTGACTTTGATCCTTAGTCAAATTTTCAGATTTGTAGTGCTCCATCTTCTGATGGGATTGATGTGTACACATTCACAGGTTGTATAACTGCTACTCTAATTTATTTTAACCCTCAATCCTGTTTGCAATACTATTTCCTAAATGAGGAAAGGAGAGCCATGTAACTCTTTAGATTTGAGTTTAAATAAACCCAAGCCAACCAAAGTCACTCTGTAACATCTCCCTTCTCCTGTCTTGCACTTCTTGCCCAGCTGAACATATTCCCTAGCTGTTGATAACTTGTAGGTTGCAGTCAAGTAAAAACTGTGCCAGAATATAACAGGAGTTTTCCACGTCTTTATCTTTTCAATTATTAGTCAGATCTAAATCCCACATTCCTTTTCTAAAAAGTATGATGTCTTCCACAACACACCTGTTATGGTATGTAAAGAAAAAGTAAAGAAAAAACCACCCTAGATCTTAAACAGGCCTGAAATAATATAGCACATGTTGACAAAAACTAGTTAATCTATATCTGAGTCTGAGGTGAATTTTGTTATACCAAACACATAAATCATTTGATTTAGTTCTTTTACGTGTTTGTTTTGTTCTTAATTCTCCGGCATTTACCAGTTGGCCAAGTGAGTCTTTGGCCCATACACTCGTGTGTTAATGCAAGTGCTTTAAAACAAAATCCTACATCTTTGCAAGCTGATAAATATATCTGAATAATATTAATGAATAATATTCTTAAATCTCAATAAAACCAGCTGCAAAGATCAATGATAGATATAATTTTAAATACATGCTTAACACAAAGAAAGAGACCAGAAGAAGACAAAAAATGTTGCAAAACTAAAAAAAAAAAAAGTTGGCAGCCTTCAACTAACTTACAGAAAGGTAGGCTGAAATAATACGTATTTACACATTCATTTTGTATCTTAGAATTAAATCTGTCTGGTCATGCACTCTACAGAAGTAATACGAGGTTTTGATGACTTCTGCAAAACATTAAGAAGAAATTAAGAAAGCTTCCAAACCTACTCAGCAAATTAATAGGTCTAGGAAAGTCATATTGGATTTGGCTTATATTTACTTGCTGTGATCATTTTCTATGAAAATACTAGGCTTTTGCAAATGGTACAAATCAGTTTAATATACAGCAGAATGAGTTCAATGCTACAATAACAGTGTTGTAAATCAGAAGCATTAGAGTGGGCCACACTGAAAGCTACACCGTTTTCCATCATTCTTTGTATTTGCAAGCAGAGTCAAAATCACATTTTTTTTCCCAAGTCTGGCATGTTTCAAAAATTCATTGTTCATGAATGTTTTCCTTATTTCCTAGTGACATTGTTACTAGCTGTATTGGATTTCCATGGCAAGGTTTTGGTAGTGGGGGGGCTGCAGCGGTGTTTTCTCTAAGAAGCTGCTAGAAGCTTCCCCTGTGTCTGATAGAGCCAATGCCAGCCGGCTACAAGACAGACCCGCTGCTGGCCAAGGCCGAGCCCATCAGTGAAGGTGGTAGCTCCTCTGGGATAATAGAGTTAGGAAGGGGTAAAAACTGCTGTGCAACAGCAACTGCAGCTGGAGAGAGGAGTGAGAAGATGTGAGAGAAACAGCCCTGCAGACACCAACATCAGTGAAGAAGGAGGGGGAGGAGGTGCCCCAGGTGCTAGCATCTCTATACCCCTCCATCCCCTGGAGCAGTTGGTGAAGAACTGCAGCCTGTGGGAAGGACTCACGTTGGAGCAGTTGGTGGAGGACTGTCTCCCGTGGGAAGGACCCCACACTGGAGCAGGGGCAGAGTGTGAGGAGTCCTCCCCCTGAGGAGGAAGGAGCAGCAGAAACACCGTGTGAGGAACTGACCACAACCCCCATTCCCCGTCCCCCTGTGCCGCTGGCGGGGAGAAGGGAGAGAAATGGGGAGTGAAGTTGGGCCTGGGAAGAAGGGAGGGGTGGGGGCAGGTGTTTTTAAGATTTGGGTTTATTTCTCATTACTCTACTCTGATTTGCTTGGTAATAAATTAAATTAATTTTCCCAAGTTGAGCCTGTTTTGCCTGTGACAGTAATTGGTGAGTGATCTCTCCCTGTCCTTATCTCAACCCATGAGGTTTTTTTTCCATCTTATTTTTCTCTCCCCTGCCCAGCTGAGGAGGGAGCTTGATAGAGCAGCTTGGTGGGCACCTGCTGTCCCGCCAGGGTCAACCCACCACAACAGTCAAAACAAAACTATTTATTTTGTGCTGCATAACTGAATCATTATGCATTATTTCTTGTACATTTTTTCTGTCATTCAGGAGAGCTTGGTATAATAAATAGGATATCAATAAAATGTTTATATTAGCCAATATCATACTTCTGGCCTCTATGACAAAATATTCCCTTTACCCATTTTTAAGGTGTTTATTAAGAAAAATAAGGCGTAGACATTTTATTATACATAAATTGTATTTACTTGTGGCACAGAGTGACCTTAAAAAATGTAGACTATGTATTAAGTTATGGAACAAATAATACCATGATCCTTGTGGAGAAATCTTTTGAAGTTAATTCCCTGATAGCATCTGAAAACACAGTGAAACTGTAAGTGGTAAAACATGTTTTTACACTGGTGTTTAGAATGTGTCATGTCTCATTATTATCAAAACTTTCAGGGGTCATAATGCAGTGTCTATGACATGATCTTGGGATCAAAATGTAAATTTTTAACACAACACTTTAGTCTCAGCCAAAATTAACTTGAATCGCTTTAGGAGGTTAAAGCCTCCTAGGAGGTTTTTCTAAAAGATGGAAGTTAAGGAAGGGAAATTAAAAAGAAAGTTATAACAGAATCAAAGCGTCTTACAGCTAATTCTGCTTCACCTGATATCAGGAAGGGCTCAAAAATGCACATCACGTAAATGATGGTATGAAAAAGGATGGAATGAATCGTCCTCACTAACAAAGCCTACTCAATTTCTGCTTGAATGATAACCGCACTTTTCTTTAAAATGATAATTTGGTATATTCCATTGATTTCTGAGCCTTTCCAATTCTTCTCCAAGCAGAGGTACAGAAAGGTGAATAAGGTTATTCCAGTATCATTCTGTTTGCCCACATTCTGAGGGCAAACTGGAATCTTATGGAGCTTATTTTCACAAATCAACAAATCTCCTAGTATACATTCCAATGTAATTTCCAGACAATTATTGTGTAAATAAAATATCTGAACTTATAAATTTCCTGTGTTTGGTACTTTGACAAATTTAGAATTATTGAAAATCAATAATTCAAGAGTCAAAGAAATAATACCTAGTATCATTATATTTTTGTGTTTTGCCAGCTGGCCATATGTAAAACCAGCTTATTGTATTTGATAATGCTATTTTTCACAGCAGCAAATCATCCCATGTTAATTCTTTCAACACTAGAGTGAGAGCATAAACTCTACAAGCAAACCCAAACTGTATCAGTTTTAGACTCAGCTTGGAGGCAGTCATATTGATATATACCATTTTTTATTAGTATGGAAGTGAATCCAAAGTATAACATGCTGGAACATAAACACAGAGCTTACATAACCTCTGTACACTTATGATGAAACGTATAACTACACTTTGCATTGAAGATGCTGTAATTTTTAGTTTTGATTCAGAAACTGCATTCATGTCATCCAAATGAAGCATTATATCAGTGAGACATATGTCGCTGTGGTTTAGACTACTACATGTTGGATGTGATCCATCTATTTGCATAACTCCCACTAAATGTGCTTGTGTCATGGAACAGTTCTGTGGGAAATGGCTGCCTTGAATGTGGGAGACAATCCCTTCTGTTTCCAAACCATAGGGACCAAGGAGGGAACAGAGGGACAGGAAAGAACAAGATGCAAAAACATGTCCTTTGCATTTTTACTTCACAGGTCCTGGATGTGGAAACCCTGGCATTAATAACGTAAAGGGGCAGAAAACACCTCAATAAATTAAAGTCTCAGAAGTTTCAGTCTCTGCAAAACACAGTCTGGTATCATTTCCTCCACAGATTTCCCAGGCCTAAACTTTTCTGGGCTCAGGCTTTGGATGTATTATATGAATTACATCCTTTTGACAAATTTCTCTAGCATATTGACATCAGGAAGGATCTAGTGAATGACACATTATGTGAAACCAAGAGAATGACACTGACAGGAGGTAGCAGAGTCTATGTGATCCTAAGAAACAGATACAGACATCTGCCAACAAGGTCAAAGAAGAGAAGGAAATACCTTTATGTCAATGCTGAGAGCATTATCCAGGAAGATGGACATCTGGACTCTGCAAATGTCAGGTGCAGACTGTAAAGTGATTTGAATGCTGTGCATTTGTTGTCCACATTAAAAGGATCCTCAGCAGCAGAGGTAACAAATTTATCAGTTACCATGAATACTGCTAAGTAATAAAAGTCATGACAAATTTGGATTTGGATCACAAAGAACACATATCCTAATTAAACTCAGTCCACATTTCATGTAAGGATAACTGTATTTCCTTGTATGTTACTCTAACTGCCTTTTGTCAAGCTATTTTGTCAGGTTTTGCATTGACTGCACAGTGATAAGGTGCAACCAGCTGCTGTGAAATACAGTGCTGAAAGTTTGCTTCATGAAATGCTTCAGGCAGCTGGAATCACAGTTTAGTATAGACTACCTAGACATTGAGTCCACTGGTCTGCAGGTACCTTCCTGAAATTCCCTAAGAATGTGCATCTTGCTTATTCCCCACATGCAGAGGGTTTTCTTAGCATGATATTTAGATCATCAACAACAACAAACAAAAAACTACAAAGGATCAACACCAAGAATGACCAGAATATGCCTGGTGAAGAAAAAGAGAAAAAATACCAGAATAACCAAAAGACCACTAGATAAATTGCCCATGTGAGGCAGAAGGTAGGTGAAGCATTGTGCTTCAAAGAAAGCCAGAGAAATCCCGAAGGGCTCAACCAATTCTATTTGAGAAAAGATTCCTCCTTGTCTTGAAATATTGTTCAAACCCTGAGAGATTTTAAACACTCTCAGGAATACTAATACATTGTCATTGTCCAAGATCAATTTCTGATGCAAAAGAGAAAAAACATGTTCTCCTGGAGACAAAACTCTATCAGGAAATGTGGGGGAGGGAGGGAGGGGAGAGAGGAAGAGAAAAAGAAAATGAGAAAGAGACAATTCCTCTTTTGCTGCCATGGGGAACCAGAAAAATCTATAGAGTAAATATGTCTCAAAGACAATAATTTGTGACCAAGTTTCTTTTCAAAATGCTTTAGGGATACCAGTAAATCTGTACATCCAGTGGAAAATGAATGCCAAAATATCCTAATATCCTCAGAGTGATTTAGCCACCCTCTAGTACCCTGAGGACTTCCAGTTGCCACATGGAAAGGGTGAGGATCTCCTCTGTTATATATGTCAGTTTCATGCAGATTCTGTTGATAATGTAGAGTATCTAGAATGTTTTTAGACACCTAGGTTGAAGGATTCATTTTTTTCCATGTGCCACTAGACAACTCAAAGATCATTGTTATTGTGGCATGGATTCTTTTCCACACAACTTTCAAAGTCTGTCTTGAAACTATTATGATTCCACTTTCCTGTGTGAAAGGAAAATAACCATCTGATGATTAGAAATATTTTCTTTTCTAGTTTAAACATTGTTATGGCAAATTCATGACTGTCTGCCTTGCACTTGTGTTATCTTTCATTTAAACAGTTCACCTCCCAAAAATATACAGAATGAATCTATGCTGTTCCCCACCTCCAGTCTCTGGTTTTGTAGATTAGGCATGACAACCTGTTTTTAATCCCTTCTCCTCAAATCTTTCCTAGTATTTTAGACCTTTGTACTTCTGGTTTAAATCCTTTGAATATAAGTAACCAGAACTTTACATAACAGTACAATAAGATTTTACTTTGTGGACTGGTACTGGTATGTATCTGTGTCTGTTGAAAACATCTTACCCCCTTCATTATTTTTTTTTTCACAGTTGCATCAACATAGCAACTCATAGTGATTCCATGACCAGTATGCTTATACTTCATCACCCCTGCAATTGATGAACCCCTCAGTAATATTGAAAAGTCTTGTTATTAGTGCCTGAGTGCAAAACTTTGCGTTTTGCACTCCAAAATTTCATTCCCATTTTATTCCTTGTCTACAAGGTCATCCTGTACTTCCCGTATGATGATATTTTCCTCGGTAATAGTAACACTTGGTTACCACATGCCTACACTTTTCACCCTGAGATTTCCAGCCAGGTTTTTTCTTTTTAAGTTTAATATTTGTTGACGATTTCTGCCTGAGAGGCAGAGTAGAGAGCCTGGTACAAGTGCTTCTCCCTGGATGCCAGAGCGAGGGAGATGTGACCCAGTGCCAGGTCTGCACCACCACTGGGGCTGGGAGTGCAGGCACCCAACTTCTGTAAATCTGGGGGTGAGAAGCAGGTGTAAAATATTACTTTCATATCAGAAGAAGGACCAAAGGCTGAATCGGTCTAAATTTAGGGATTTTTTTGCTGTGAGTGCAGTTCATGCTAGTATGAATAGGCAGAGACCCTTCTGGGTTTAGGAGGGGGGGCACAAACAGGTTGGGAGGCACTGCAGCGCTTGAAGGACTTCACTGTGAGCAAGGGAATGTGAATGGCAACCGGACAGAGCTGAGCATCATTAAACACCTCCTGCACAGGATGACGGTGTCTGGAGAGGGAGGCCATCACACAAACAAGGCTTCGTATTCCCTCCCCAATTCTATCTGTTTTGTAGACGCTACATTCCTTTATTTTGCTGCCAGGAATGTGGCAGTCAGCATACATCATCCATATATTTCACCTACATGTGTCTGAAATCACCATACAAAGCAGAATATTTTGAATATTCCAAAGAAAACCCCGAGCCACCAGGCTGGTCATTCTCCCCTAAGTATAAGCTGTTGCAGTTTCCCCTTTAGTTTCTTCCTCCCTCATCATTCCCATATTAATGGCCATCATCTCCATCTTACATGATGATTTACTGTCAGGCACTGTAGGAAACGCTTTACTTAAGATAGATTAGGTCCACTGTGTTAACCTTGTCAAAGAAATCAGTTATTTTATATATGAAAAAAAAATACTCTCACACAATCTACCTTTGATAAAACTACACTGTATTTTATTGTTTTTATTTGCCTCCATACCCTTAATCACACTTTTCTACAAAAATCTGTTTAAGACTTTATGCAGTACTGAATACAAAGTTCTGCATTAGAAAGATCACTCTGTTCCTCTCCACATACCACCTTCACCCCCTTGTTTAAAATAGCGGTACTGCTCTGCCATTGCCCACTTCTAGCTTTCACCAATACATTATATTTCTTGATATGGCAAAATTGTACTTTCGCAATTTCTAATAATACATTCAATTTTTACAAATACTTTCAGTATTTTACAGCAATTTCCGTCGTCCCCCCCGTCCTCCCCCTTCCCCAATGCTCTTTCATGAAGCAGTGTAAGTTGAGCCTGCATGTTAGATGTTGCAAAAACCCTTAATTCTGATTTTCTGTCCCAATTTCCACCACGAAATCCATCATTCACGATTTGAAAGTGCCAATTATTTAGTGAGAAGCATCCAGTAGTATAGGAGATTCTCTTATCCAGAGTGAAAACCAGAAATAGGACGGGATCTAGCAAAATTTATCTGCCAGATTTTCACAACAATAAAAACCAAGTTTTTGCAAGATTGAGCTTTCAGTGAGGCTCACACACCTAAAAAGAGCAATAGCTAACTCTACAGCACTGATTATGCATTTAGCAGGTAAAAAATTTCTGTCTAGAACAACCTCTTTCAGACATCTGTGACATGCCGCTTTTTGACCTGCTACTTACCTAATAAATATAATGTGAAAACATGGGCCAATTTTACTAAAAGGTTATGATACTCTGACGTGGTTTAGCCCCAGCCGCTCGCTCACCCCTCCCCCGGCGGGATGGGGAGGAGAACGGAAAAACAACGGCAAAGCCTGGAGGGTTGGGATAAGGGCAGGTTACTGGGACAGCAAGGGAGAGGGAGAACAATCAACAACAGTGCTGATAACAGATAGTAACAATGGTGATAACAGAGAACGATTTTACCGATCCGACGACCGACCGACCGGACGCTCGACCCGTCCCGGAGCCCCGCCGACACACCGAACCCGCCCCTGCCCGACTAGCCCCCTTTGATGGTGAGCATGATGTCACATGGTATGGAATAGCCCCCGGCCAGCTTGGCTCACCTGTCCTGGCTCCTTGGGAAATTAACTCTATCCTTGCCAGAACCAGGACATTATCCACCCCTTATTCCATACCATCTACGTCATGCCCAGATTATTTTACAGAACTCATTGCCTTACTCTATGGGCTATCGCTCTAAAATGTCTGTCGAGTTCATTTAGTCCAGGGTTTTGGGTTCCATCTGCCATTACAGTCTCTCAGAGCAGGAGCAATAGTGCGTGCTGCTGGATTGTTACACGCTGCATCCGGAGTCTTCACAGCCGGTGTATCTGGTATGGTCCGTGCTCACAGTCTGGATGCCAAAGATGTGATTTTTCGATGAAGTTTCTGGGCACCAGTTGAAGGCAGTTCTAGTTCCATCATAGTGGCACTTTGCTCAGTTTCAAAGTCCATCCTTCATTAGTTTTGGGTGATTCTTATGGTCATACCATTGATACAGTATATCGCTATTAATATCATGCAATTTAATTTATTGGCTATTTTCACCCAAAATCAAATCCCCTTGGGGTACACACCGGACTTCCCCATCTTTTCTCATCACCCACCAAGTGCACCCTGGTCCCTGAGCAAAAGCAATCCCGCAGATGGGCCGGCCTTTGCCTGAAGCAAGGATAACCCAAACTGTTTTACCCAACATATTTTTCATGTGCACTACAGGAACTTTATCCCCTTTTACTGGGCGTGGGAATTTTGACTGGGCAGGGCCAGCTCGATTGGCAGATCCCCTAGTGTTAACTAACCAGGTGGCCTTTGCTAAATGCGTATCCCAGTGTTTGAGAGTCCCACCACCCATTGCCCTCAGGGTGGTTTTTAGCAGCCCATTGCACCTTTCAACTTTCCCAGAGGCTGGTGCATGATAGGGGATGTGATAGACCCGCTCAATACCATGCTCTTTGGCCCAGGTGTCTATGAGGTTGTTCCGAAAATGAGTCCCGTTGTCTGACTCAATTCTCTCTGGGGTGCCATGTCGCCACAGGACTTGCTTTTCAAGACCCAGAATAGTGTTCCGGGCAGTGGCATGGGGCACAGGGTATGTTTCTAGCCACCCAGTGGTTGCTTCCACCATTGTGAGGACATAACGCTTGCCTTGGCGGGTTTGTGGGAGCGTGATGTAGTCAATTTGCCATGCTTCCCCATATTTATATTTCAGCCATCGGCCTCCATACCACAGAGGCTTTACCCACTTGGCTTGCTTGATTGCAGCGCACGTTTCACATTGATGGATGACCTGTGAGATGGCGTCCATGCTCAAGTCCACCCCTCGATCACGGGCCCATCTATATGTCGCATCTCTTCCTTGATGACCTGAAGTGTCATGGGCCCACCGAGCTAGAAATAATTCACCCTTACGCTGCCAGTCCAAATCCACCTGAGCCACTTCAATCTTGGCAGCCTGATCTACCTGCTGGTTGTTCTGATGTTCCTCAGTGGCCCGACTCTTGGGTACGTGGGCATCTACATGACGTACCTTTACAATCAGCTTCTCTAGCCGGGCAGCAATATCTTGCCACAGTGGGGCAGCCCAGATGCGTTTGCCTCTACGCTGCCAGTTGCTCCGCTTCCACTGCTGTAACCACCCCCACAGGGCATTGGCCACCATCCATGAGTCAGTGTAGAGGTACAGCGTTGGCCACTTTTCTCTTTCAGCAATATCTAAAGCCAGCTGGATGGCTTTCACCTCTGCAAACTGGCTCGATTCACCTTCTCCTTCAGCAGCTTCTGCAACTCGCCGTGTAGGACTCCATACAGCGGCCTTCCACCTTCGATGCTTTCCCACAATGCGACAGGACCCATCAGTGAAGAGGGCATATGGTTTCTCATCTTCTGTTAGTTTATTATACAGTGGGGCTTCTTCAGCACGTGTCACCTCCTCCTCTGGCGACATTCCGAAATCTTTCCCTTCTGGCCAGTCTGTGATCACTTCCAGAATCCCTGGACGATTGGGGCTTCCTATTCTAGCCCGTTGTGTGATCAGCGCAACCCACTTACTCCACGTAGCATCGGTTGCATGATGTGTAGAAGGAGCCCTCTCTTTGAACATCCAACCCAGCACTGGGAGTCGGGGTGCCAAGAGGAGCTGTGCTTCAGTGCCAATCACCTCTGAAGCAGCTCGAACCCCTTCGTAGGCTGCCAATATCTCCTTTTCTGTTGGAGTGTAGCGGGCCTCGGATCCTCTATATCCCCGGCTCCAAAACCCCAGGGGTCGACCTCGAGTCTCCCCTGGTGCTTTCTGCCAGAGACTCCAGGTAGGGCCATTCTCCCTGGCTGTGGTGTACAGCACATTTTTTACATCTGGTCCTGCCCGGACTGGCCCAAGAGCTACAGCATGAACTATTTCTTGTTTAATCTGTTCGAAAGCTTGTCGTTGCTCAGGGCCCCATTTGAAATCATTCTTCTTCCGGGTTACATAGTAGAGAGGGCTTACTATCAAACTGTAATTCGGAATGTGCATTCTCCAGAAACCCACAACACCTAAGAAGGCCTGTGTCTCCTTTTTGTTGGTTGGTGGGGACATGGCTGCTATTTTGTTGATAATATCCATTGGGATTTGACGCCGCCCATCATGCCACCTTATGCCTAAAAATTGGATTTCCTGCGCAGGCCCCTTCACCTTACTTCGTTTTATGGCAAAGCCAGCCTGCAGCAGGATTTGGATTATTTTCTTCCCTTTCTCAGAAACTTCCTCTGCTGAGTTGCCCCATACAATGATGTCATCAATGTATTGCAGGTGCTCTGGGGCTTCACCCTTTTCCAGTGCGGTCTGGATCAGTCCATGGCAAATTGTGGGGCTGTGTTTCCACCCCTGGGGCAGTCGATTCCAGGTGTACTGGATGCCCCTCCAAGCGAAGGCAAACTGTGGCCTGCACTCTGCTGCCAAAGGGATCGAGAAAAATGCATTAGCTATATCAATTGTGGCATACCATTTGGCTGCCTTTGACTCCAGTTCATATTGAAGTTCCAGCATATCCGGCACGGCAGCACTCATGGGCGGTGTGACTTCATTCAGGCCACGATAGTCTACCGTCAGCCTCCACTCGCCATTGGACTTCCGCACTGGCCATATGGGACTGTTAAAGGGTGAGTGGGTTCTGCTGATCACTCCCTGACCCTCCAGTTGATGAATTAGCTTGTGGATGGGAACCAGGGAGTCTCTGTTGGTGCGGTATTGCCGCCGGTGCACAGTTGTAGTAGCAATCGGCACCTGTTGCTCTTCAACCTTCAGCAACCCTACAACAGAAGGGTCCTCCGAGAGACCAGGCAAACTAGACAATGGTTCAATTTCCTCCGCTTCTAAGGCAGCTATTCCAAAAGCCCACCTGTAACCTTTTGGGTCTTTGAAATACCCTTTCCGGAGGTAGTCTATGCCCAGGATGCATGGAGCCTCTGGCCCAGTCACAATGGGGTGCTTTTGCCACTCATTCCCAGTTAGACTTACTTCAGCCTCCAACAGAGTCAACTGTTGGGATCCCCCTGTCACACCAGAAATAGATATTGGTTCCACCCCTTCATAGTTCGATGGCATTAGGGTACACTGTGCACCCGTGTCCACTAGGGCCTTGTACTCTTGTGGGTTCGATGTGCCAGGCCATCGGATCCACACAGTCCAATAAACCCTATTGTCCCTTTCCTCCACCTGGCTGGAGGCTGGGCCCCTCTAGTCCTGCTCGTCATAGTCACTACTCACGTCTTGCAAAAAGGACTTAGAGGTCCCTTCAAGAGGATCAGAAGTGCGATCTGGCCTTTCACTTGGTCTGGGGGGCTGCCCGGTGGAAACTGGAGCAGCATTCTTTCCGGAAGAGTCCCTTCTTACAGCTGTCTTGCCTTGTAGCTCATGTACGCGTGCCCGCAGGGTTGAGGTGGGCTTCCCATCCCATTTCCTCATGTCTTCTCCGTGGTCACGCAGGAAAAACCACAGGATACCTCGTGGTGTGTATGCTCTATATCCCCTCTCTGGAGCAGAAAAACGCTTACTCCTAACAGCTGAAATGCGGGTCAGTGCAGGTGGGGAGTAAGATATATCCTCTTTGAGTTGCCGGACGTCCTGAGACAGTTTCTCCACAGCCAAGACTAGGGAGGAGGAAAGGCTCTCTTCATACTGCCGGAGCCGGCCAGCCACTTCGTCCACCGTGGGTGCCTCTTCACTCTTCCAGTCGATTACTGCCAGTGAGTTGGCGTATGATGATGGTGCACTTCGCACAAGTTTTCGCCACATGGGTCGGGTACAGTGGACTTCATCGGGGTCTGTGGGCAACTGTGCATTGTCCGGATCATAATAAACCATCTCCCGCACAGCTAATTCCCTCAGATATTGAATACCTCTCTCCATAGTGGTCCACTTGCCTGGCCGACATACGACATCTTCGCTGAAAGGATACCTTTCCCTCACACTTGACAGGAGGCGCCTCCAGAGGCTAAGGGCCTGCGCCTTCTTCCCAATTGCTTTGTCAATGCCCCCTTCCCTAGACAAGGATCCTAGCTGCTTGGCCTCCCTGCCCTCCAGTTCCAGGCTACTGGCCCCGTTATCCCAGCAGCGGAGCAGCCAGGTAATAATGTGCTCCCCTGGAAGGCGGCTGAAATCTTTCCGCATATCTCGCAGCTCACTCAGGGACAGGGATTGAGTAATCACTTCTGGTTCTGGCTCTTCTTCTTGTTCTCGTGATGGCCCCGGTTCATCATCATCTTTCACTAAGCGAACTGATTTCCTTGTGTATTTCTTTTTGTGTATAGGGGCAACTGATACTGGTGTGGGTTGATCTTTTGGCTCGACTACAGTGCCTGTTGCGGGGGTTTGGGTAGCTGCAGTGCCTGTTGCAGGGGTTTGGGTAGCTGCAGTGCCTGTCGCAGGGGTTTGGGCAGCTGCAGTGCCTGTCGCAGGGGCCTGGGCAGCTGCAGTGCCTGTGGGTCCACTCTCTCCCTCTGGATGGTGCTGTCTACTATCCAGCAGTGTTTGATAGATTGTGGCCAGGGCCCAGCACAGCGCAGTAAGTTGTGTCTCCTTAGAATCCCCACAGCATTTTCCTTTCAAATAGTCTACCATTTTATCAGGGTCTTGCAATTGTTCAGGAGTGAAGCTCCAAACCATTGGGGGTGAAAAGGTCTCTAGATACCTGCCCATACTCTCCCAAATGCCATGCCAGCCCTGACCATTCAGCCTTGGGGAAGATCCCTGGGTGGTACTCTTGAAAAGATTTTTGCTAACCCTGAACAGGAGTGGGAAAGCATTCAGGAGACCTAGCAACAGGAATATAATGGCCTGAACATTCCAAGGGTATTCAAAATACTCAAAAATTGTTGTAACCAACCAAAAGGGAAAAGAGGAGGTGAAAGAGTGGGAGAAGGTATCCCCCCGTCTTCCCCATAGATTGGGTCCAATTATTAATCAATTCTGAAAGATACTGACCGAGGTACGGGCCTGACCGAAATGCTACATACACATACCAGCTCAGACCCATGACTGTCAATGATATCTTATCATAAGTCATTATCACACAATATAACAACATGAGAACACGAACCCCTCTTCCAGAGGTGATAAACAGCACCGCAGGGATTGCATAGAGTAAACATGGGTTTACAAAACAGAGCCATGTGAGCAAACAGAACATCATTATAACCAGTGACTGTTTCAATAACATCATAAATGCTTTTAACAACTTTGTTTTAACACACTTGGGTCAGACTTGCCGTTATCACAACCCCTCGAGCCCCACGTTGGGCGCCAAAAAGGACTGACGTGGTTTAGCCCCAGCCGCTCGCTCACCCCTCCCCCGGCGGGATGGGGACGAGAACGGAAAAACAACGGCAAAGCCTGGAGGGTTGGGATAAGGGCAGGTTACTGGGACAGCGAGGGAGAGGGAGAACAATCAACAACAGTGCTGATAACAGATAGTAACAATGGTGATAACAGAGAACGATTTTACCGATCCGACGACCGACCGACCGGACGCTCGACCCGTCCCGGAGCCCCGCCGACACGCCGAACCCGCCCCTGCCCGACTAGCCCCCTTTGATGGTGAGCATGATGTCACATGGTATGGAATAGCCCCCGGCCAGCTTGGCTCACCTGTCCTGGCTCCTTGGGAAATTAACTCTATCCTTGCCAGAACTAGGACATACTCTGCACAGTTGCAACATAACATAATTATTAGAAGTTGTATGTTCCAGACTGATTCCCAGCGGTGAATCAGTAGAGAGTCAGTAGTTAATATGAAAAGAGCACTTACATATATTCCTGATCAGTACTTTCTAATGCATTATCTAGAATCAAGTTAAGAATCCCTCAATTTTTAGTCTAGCAGAAAGGATATATACAGATAAAATATGATCCTGTAGATCTTTCAAATGAAATATCTACTATCAACATTTATTTTTAAAATGTGTGTTTATATGTCTTTTTTCTCTACAATATGTCTAATCTACATCTGTAACAATAAATTATTGCACTTCAGTCATAATCCATGTGGAAAATTCAATATTCAGGAAATCAAGATAACATATTTGGCTGCTCTTTCCAACCAGAGTCACAAAATACAGTGTTTTAGAAACATAAATATCTGGAAATCCATCTAAAACTAACTTTTTCGGCAGATTCCCTGTCCTGTGTCATCGTCCTCCTCCCCGCCTGTAGCAAACATACAAATGAATTATATATGGTTCTTTTCTTCCATCAATCTGAAAATGAGATAATGGTGTTTAGAAGCTCCTAAATGTTCACATATATGTTATTGGTCAATCTTAAAACAGTGAGACATATTCCTAAAATTTCCTTGTATACAGTGTTATTTTCACTGCCTTACAAACTCTGCAAGAACAAATACAGTCAGCTAAAAGTTTCAGTCCTTTCTTCCTATGTTGCACTAAGCTTTCTTGTATGAATGAAGAGGACTGAGAATGGCTAACTCATTGCTGAACTGTACTAATGAAAGGTTACACATGTTCACTTCCCTCACAGCTGGAGTGAGAATGCAGACCCCTAATGTGACTGGTCTTTAACACAGAGTCAAAAATGTTTAGATCCTGTGTTTCTCAGTGTGCCAAAATGCAATATCAGCGTCACTTTCTCTAATGGTGAGGCAGGAATTCTTCAAAAAACTGAAGGACTGCAAAGTACATGCTGTCATGGTTTTGCCCCAGCTGGCAGCTAAGCACTACACAGCCACTTGCTCACTCCCCTCACCTCAAGGGGATGAGGATGAGAATGGAAAAAAAACCCCTCTTGGGTTGAGATAAAGACAGTTTAATAAAAGGATAACAAAGGAAGATTATTAATAATAATAATAACAACAATAATAATAATAGTAATAACAACAATAATAATGATAATGATAACAATAATACAAGTGATGCACAAATGCAATTGCTCACCGCATGTGAAAGGAAAATAAACCAACCCGATGCCAAGTCTGTTTCCTAGCCTCCCCAGTTATATACATAGCATGACATTACACAGTACGGAATATCCATTTGGCCAGTCTGGGTCAGCTGTCCTGCCTGTGCTCTCCCAGCTTCTTGTGCACCTGGCAGGGCGTGGGAAGTTGAAAGTACATGACTTAGTGTAGACAGTACAACTACCTAGCAATAACTAAAAACATCAGTGTGTTATCAACATTATTCTCCTACTAAATACAAAACGCAGCACTCTACCAGCTACTAGAAAGAAAATTAACTCTTTTTCAGCCAAAACCAGGACATATACCCATAATTGGCTTGCTCATATAAAAGAAAGAATTATTACTGCTTCCTGTCACTCATGAAGTCCAAAGTGGGGGATCCAGATAGGGGAATGTTGCAAAGAGCAAATGGCAGATTCTCTTTTTTTTTTTTTTTTAAAGAAATTACATTAGAAAACCTACAAGGAAAGAAGTAGAGAACATCTAGACAGCAGTTGCCTGATCATAGATCAGAGAAAAAGGTAAAATACATTTCAAGTTGAAAGATTGTGAGCTGAACAGTTTAGTCATGTTAAATCTCTGCTGTGCAAAATGAGGTTTAAAAAAAAAAAAAAAACATAAAAAAATTATAGAAGTGGTATACACATTTAAAAAAAAAAGGAACAGGACAGGATTGCAAGGCCATGTAAAAGGAATTATCCATTTAATATTCACAGATGGTGACCAAGGCTGAGACTGTAAGTGACCTGCATAGATAGCTGGTTCCTGTGAGCACTAGTGATACTGTCATTATCAAAAAGGCACAAAAGCATGCTTCTCCCTGCGCTCTCATTGATGATGAGCACCTGGATATGCATGTTTAGCTGTGACCCAATAAAACAGTGGGTATTTGTTGATTACAAAACCAAAAATTTGAATTTACTTGTGGTTCCTGCTGCCTGGAAATTGTATTTAGAAATGTTTGGAAGTATCAAGAATCAAAATATTGATAGCTGCAGTCAAGGTTTCTGATCACTTCTTGGAGGGTTGCTGAGGTGACTGAGTTTCCAATACCCAAGACTCTGGGGTAGACCCACTGAAGCCAGTATTACTAGTTTTTGTGTCTTGGACTAGAGAGACAAACGTCCCACTTCAGAGGAACCAACAAGTTGTGGGCTTGCAGGAGCCGAGACTTTGAGCTCGTGGCTCCTGAGGTTATATGAGGCCATGCATAACAGAGCTGCAAGACTTTTTGGCACTGCACTGTCTAATCCTGCTTGCACCAGGGTGGGTCCAACCTGAACACAGACAGATTTGATCAGCAGTCACTGGAGTCTCCCAAAGCTTTGGGCTTTTTGAACGCTCTCAGAAAAGCGTTGAGAACATGTCCTCTATGCACTTGCTAGTTTTGCTTTTAAATTGTCTTGCTTTCAGTGCAGGGGGCTGGAAGAAGCATCAGCTGGTCCACAGCCAAGAAAACAGTAAACAGTTACCACAACCTGTAGAAGTCTTCAACTAATATCAAATGTTGTAGACCAATTCTCCACCTATTGCTTATGTTTTTCTACTCCCAGGTAAAAGGTGAATCGAGGTGCATTGCTGTGGGAGTGTAGTTTATGACCAACTTAGTGTTGTGCAGGGGTTTAAGAAAGGAGAGCCATTGCTACAATGCTCCACTAACTTTGGCGGGCTGGGACTCACATCAATGCACTGTAAGAAGCATGAAGCATAAATCATAACTTGTTAGAAAGCATCCAGGACTAAGAACTACCTCCTTTAGTCCATATTAAGGAAGTCAGGGGTTTTATTTATTACATGTATTTCTTTATACATTTAGCAAATGGAGAAATCTCTTGCAAAGAAGGGTCTAAATGCAAATATATCATAGTTGTCTTAAAAATAATTTCTACAATCTTTCCCAGGAGATAACTATAGCATACTGATCAAGGCAGAAAAAAGAGAGAAGCTTTTCCACAAGGCCTGACTACAGAAGAGTACAGCAACAGATGTAAAAACTCTTTATCATGGCTTTCCCTTCAACAATGTCACACTTCAGGAAAGTTGAGAGGAACAAAAACAAACCTTACAAAGGCCAAGAAGTGTTAATCTCACATAGCATTAAAAGTGTCATGAACAGCATGGAGCAAGCAGTGTTTGCTCAGAGCAATTAGTAAGATCAGGGCTGGTGAAATCTCAGAAACACATTAGCTTGTAAAGTTTAAAGGACTAGAAATAATGGCTAGCATTGATGTTGTAGGTCTTGCTGCTGTGAAGTAAGGGGGGAAAGGCAGAGAAAGCTGAGTTCTCAGAAAGTTCAGACTATTTAACTAGTTGCCAAAAGTACACAGTCCTTGTAATTTGTGCTTATTGGGGATTTACCCATCACTGCCTTCACTGACTATAGAGTCTAAGGGAACACAAATGATAAATTTTCTAAATTAATGAAAACTTGATAAATGGACATAGTTTTACCTTCTAACGAAATACAGAAGACGTGATATGACCAAAACAGACAAAATAGACAACATAATTGGTTAATTATTTATATCTTCCCTTTGGATGCTTGAATATGTCCTCCTCTTTCTGGTGATCTATTCTTCTCTAAACACTCTTTCTTCATTGGTAAGGAAATTGGGCAAGTGCCAAGAATGTGCTAAGGTTCCCTTAAGATGGGCATGGCTTCTGGGTTTGGCTATGAAAATTTTGTTCAGTTCCTCTTTTCAGAGGAACCAAACACTACTGGGTGGTTCAAGGAATTTAATTATTTGAGACGTGCTTTCCCTGAAAAGAAAATAATTTTTTGCTGCTTTTTTTGGGAATCTATTTGTTAAAGATCCTTATGTTTAACAGTAGAGAAAGAAGACGGACATATTTAGGAAGCATTGTCCACTGTAGATACAGAAATGCTATTGGTGATGGACAGATCTAGTCATGTGTGTTAACCATTGGAATATATAACAGCTAAAAAAGGCAAATGTTTTGATCTGCAATTCTAATCTTACTGTCAAAAGACTGCTAAAATAAATGTATTTTTCTTTAGAAAACTATCACAAAGCCTACTAACACTCAGATTATGCCGTTCTCCCAGTGCTAACACATCTGTGGTGTAAGTCTGAAAAAGAAATCATGTCTTCTGTCTCTAGCTGGATCCTGAAGTCCATCTCCTTTGTTTGCCATTCAGCTTCTTCTGAGATCAGCATTTAGGGTCTTCTTTCCAACATTTCCCAAACATAAGTCCCTCAATGTAGTATTCTTTATTCCCAGCTAAAACTGCCCTTAAGTCAAAGATGACTGACAGAAATAAAATAAATGAACAAAGGTAGAAAACAAGCTCTGTGCAAACCTAGAAGTCCCCTTCCCCCCACAAAAATCTTACTAACCGAAGGTTAGTAATGGAATGGGGTCTGAATTAAGCAAAATTATCCCCCCTCCCATGCCCTCTGTAAAAAGCGCCTAGCCATTATCCTGTCAGACTTTCTTTTCTTGTCAGGCTCTAGGATTTATGTTTGCCAAGATAAGCCATTTTAATTTAGCAGAAAAACGTAGTTTTTCTCATTTCCCCAAGGGAAACAAAACCAAAGCTCTTCTACAGTTGTAAACTTATTATTACTTTATTCCTGTCAATGGCTCTAAAATAGTAAGATTAATACTGTTAAAATTATTCCAAGCATTCATAGACAATTTGTAATGAAAATTTCCCTTGATTGCTTCTAAGTGATTTGTTTTGTGCTTTCTGCAGACATTTGAGACATTTTAGTACAACAGAATGAATGTCCTGTAGTTGCATGTGCTGAAACAGAGTAGCTTAAGCAGCTATTGTTGAATATTTATGAAGAGAATTTTCAAATGAGTAGTGGTAAGTTTTACACAAAACATGCTTCTAAGAATTTAAAGTAGTCAAGGAACATAGCAGTTTTAAGTACTGAAATAATCAATACAAACATTAATATTTTCAGTTAAGAGTTAGTGAGCAACTGATATCAAACCCAAGGTTTTGCTGAACATCTGATCATTTCAAACACAGTGGAATTTCTTAAATGTTTGAGAGCAAATTCAGTAAAGCCCAAAGAAATACAACATCGTACCATGTGGAAAACTTTCTGTCGGGGGAGAGACAAGAACTGTAAGAACACTGAGATGCTGAATAAAGGCAAATGTCCAAAGGTTGTTTGAAAACACCTCTTGGGCCAGAAGAAGATAACCTGAGCTGTTCCAAAGGACTTTGGAACTGGTTTCATTTAATAATTCTGTTATTAATACTGGTATAATGTTCCAAGGACATGCCACAAAGAAGATCAGATTAGGAAGCATTTATCATTGCATAGTAGGTTCGTTAACAAACCGGCTCACTCTGAGTCCTGATTATCTGAAGAAAAAGGATACAAAAGTCAATGTCGTGTACTTGGAGAATTTCTGTGACAAGCTGTGGGCTCATCAGTTTTAAGCATGTGAAGAAACAAAGAGATGTAACTATTTAAACAGAGAATAATGAAAAGTTACTAATAAAAACTGTCTGTGAAACAAAGCAAATTAAAATCTAGAATATTTCAAAACATATTCCTGCAAAGGAAATACTATTCATCTGCAAAGCAATGGTGAGACCTTATCTGAAGAAAATTTCTGAAGACATATTCCCAGAAGATAAGTTTAGACAAAATTAATTCAGTTGTCTAGGATGGCCTTGAAAATAATGTTTTCTTGGTGGACAATAAAAATGGACAGTTTAGCTAACATGAGAAAGCTAAAAAGTAATTGACTTCCTCAGTCTAGGAAATGAAGGCTGTATTTTCTAAATACACTAAATACAATATACATCAAACACCACTGAGGGAAAAAGAACTGTTTAAAATAAAGTAGAAATAAATAGGCATAAACCGACCGTGAGTAGTTTAGGAAATCATATGATGGCAATCCTGCAGAAATGGGGCTCCAGAGGAACACTCCCAAACAAGTAGTTGGAATAAAAACAAATAAAAGGGCTAACTTAAAATGATGCTCGATGGGCTTATGAAAGGTGTTATCCAGCATGGTTTACAGCAGTATCAGGATGACAGTTATCCATGAGCCAGCAAAAACTGGACCATCTCTCGTGTGAGGAAAGGCTGAGAGACCTGGGTCTGTTTAGCCTGGAGAAGAGAAGACTGAGAGAGGATCTTGTGAAGGCTTATAAATGCCTAAAGGGCAGGTGTCAAGAGAATGGGGCCAGACTCTTCTCAGTGGTGCCCAGCGACAGGACAAGGGGCAACAGGCACAAACTGGAACACAGGAAGTTCCATCTCAATATGAGGAAAAACTCCTTCACTCCGAGCTGCCAGAGCACTGGAACAGGCTGCCCAGAGAGGTTGTGGAGTCTCCTTCTCTGGAGATATTCAAAACCTGCCTGGACGTGATCCTGTGCAACCTGTTGCAGGTGATCCTGCTCTAGCAGGAGGGTTGGACTAGATGATCTCCAGAGGTCCCTTCCAATCCCTACGAATCTGTGATTCTGTGACAGTCAACAGCCAGGAACTCCCAGTGTACTGACATAAATTCCCTTGTTTTTTTTCTTTCATGTGCTTTTGTGTTAAACGCAGAAGACATATTCAAATCTACATATATTTTTTTTCCAATTCACCTTTCAAAATGGATGTTTGTAAAACAGATATTTGCAGAAGGATAATAAAATCTGCATACGTCTTCATTTTATGAGCTTAATGTTTCATTTTTAGTTGCCGTGTTCATTTTATATCAAAGTAAATATGGGCACCACTGCCTTTCAGAACTACAACAGTCTGGTGTTTCATTATTTCTAATTAGGGAGTTTCTTTACTTTCATGGCTGTCCATAACTTGTATTAATGTTAATGGGAATTCTGTTTGTGCACTGATCTGAGAACAGACCCCTCAGATATCATGTAAATAGCTTTACAGTTGACTGGCCATTACTGACCAACTGAGCAAACTGATATCCTCATGCAGTACTTATCAGAAGTTGTAGCTAGACTAGAAAAAGTATTTTATGAGTTCTGAAGGTCAGGGTAAGGGGAAATAAATAGTTTAAATTAGGATAAAGTCACCACAAAGGCATTAGTTCAGTTCATCCTAAGCTAATGATCACACTTCGTCTTCCCAAAGCTGTCACATGACATTTTACCCACCCAAAGTTAACACAGAAACTGATATTCAAAAATAATTTAGCTGTCTTCTGTAGACTAGTTAACCTGGCTCCATCCATAACCAAGGAGGAAAAACACAGGGAATAAACCTCCTCTTGGAAAAATTTGTCTCCTTTTCTAGCAACTGAATGATCAGTACAGGATGCCTTTCTTTTAATGACTAAAATCATGACCTGAATCACACCCAGAGCTTGAGACACTTTAGGGCAATCCTTGAATTACAAACTAGTGCTCTCTTTTGTAGAATATGTCTGAAAAATTGTCAAGAAGTCTCATTATCCTTTTTCTGATGTAAATTATAAAAAATGCACATAAAATTACATTTCTGATTAAACAGATAATTTCTGAAATAGCAAATGTTGGTTGGAAGACAGATGATTAATGGAGGAATACAGTATCTAAACCTGAAAGAATCCTTTTAAGAAACTCTTGTTATTCTAAAGGCAGGTGGTTTACGTAGTATTAGCATAATTATTTATAGCTATGGTACTAGAAATCAGTAATTACAATGGAAATAATCCAGATTTCCCTGCAGTAGCCTCACATGATTTCTCAGTAATAAACTACTATGTTTCTTTTTCCAGGAAGAGTGGAAGCAGTCCCAAAGCAGTAAATAATGTTCTTTTCTATTAGTGTTATTATTTTGCAGATAGGACACAGCAGCAAACTGAGCAGCAGTTGTGTGAATGCTGTTTAAGAAAAAAAACAACAAACCTCTAGGCTTGTGATCTGACTGCCCTATAAGCCTGCAAGCCTGAATGCACACGTAAGGCTTATAGTGAAATGTGAGCCTATAAAATACATGGAGGAAAACAAACTTTGCTGACCTAGAATGTAAGAAATACAATCTATCCCTTGCATGGCTGTTCAAATTATAAAGACATCCAATGGCAAACCTCTGATGTGGTCCAGATACTGGAGCTGAATTTTCAACTTTATCCTTTGTCTGTGTTAAAAGTAATAAATAAGCAATTAAAAAAGGAACAATAGATTAACAGAGAGAAAAAAGGTTACACGGTAATTTGTTTTCTTTCCTGAAAAGCATAACTACTTGCATATATGATATACAAATTAATTCATTTCTCATTCTAATGTAATGGGCCCTACTGTTTTGTGATTCATTTGCTTCTCACACCTTTCCTTTTTGACTGTGAGAAAGCTAAAACCATACAGCTTCATTAAATAAGACCATTACAATAAAAGCTCAAGTACTCTAAGTCATGTTAAGAGTCCCAAAATAAACAGAATGATCATATGAAAACAACCCCAATAGGAGTTGAACTGATATCAGAGTTTTAGTAAAATGGGGATAAAAACATACTCATGATATGAACACATCTAACTTCAAAAAAAATTGGCTGTGGAGATGCATTTTGGAGCACAGAGTGACCTCTAACTATAAGTACTTTTCTTCCCCTCACTGAATTTGAATGCCTTAAAGTTCATACTGAGAGGAACCTGATGCATATGTCTATTTGCATATATATACAAGACATAGATATTGTTAGGATTTTATCTCCTGAGTGCAATTCAACGGGATTTACTTCCATGTGCATATGAGTTCCTTTCTCTCTCTTGTTCTCTTTCTTTTAGTCACACAAAGAAATGAAGCCCCAGTGAACCTAGTCACCAGGTGGCTTTTGCTTTACTTAGTACCAACAGCTACAGAACTGTTATTTGGTTTGGGTTTTCTCAAATGCTGGACTTGTTAACACTCATCAAACACAGGAAAAACAAAACAGCATATTTAATGTCTCTCTCAGTGTGAAAGGGATGTGCAAAGAACCAGCATGTTTCTAACTAGGCAGTAACAGGTACAGTGCACAACATATTTACAGCACCTGAAAAATCTGAAAAAGAGAGCACTCCAGCTGAAATATAATCTTTTCACTGCGTCTTTTGGTGCATAATTGTCAATATGCTAGTGGGAAGAAGTAGTATTACCCAACTGGGATCCATTTACAATGAGGTAACCAAATAATGCATGTATACAAAAGATGTAGAGCTTGTTTTTGGAGAAAAGAATACCATTCCACTGCCACCAAAGCAGAGTGGTGCATACAATTAGTAAAACTTTTCTTAGTTGCAAAATTAGTGTCAAATTGCTAAGGCCATAAACTACATCAGCATAAGTCACTCTCATTAATTTGATGGGTGAAGGTAGGATTTTCAAACAGGAAAATTCTAGGTTTTATTTTAATCAGCTAAATAATGAGATGAGGGTAGAGTTGCTTAACCAGGCCAAGGGAAGAAGAAAGCAGAATCATCTTAAAACACCAATCCTGGATTTAATAGCCTACAACAAAACACTAAGCAGGTCAGCTTCATGGTTCAGCAATTCCTAAAAGCCCTGTCTACTTCTCAACAGCTTATCAGCGGCCAGTGTGTAAGATCTCCCAATGAGATCTGATTTACAGCACTAAAGGGTTTTGCTGCAAAAATGAAGGGCAAGAATGGTACACTGTTTTCTGTACATTCTGTCTGTGCACACGTATATTAAAAAGACCCCAAACCCTCAGAAACTAATTCAGCCCTTACGATAAGGATCTCTTGTATTTTTCATTGACATAAACAGGTCACAACGCATGGAAAACCTTGAGTAGGACTCAGCAGCAATCTGGTTTGTTTTTTCTGGGTCAAAGTCAGAGTTTATCTTGTTAAGCTATCTAATTGAACACAGCCCATGTGATACAACAGGACTAAGTGCATTAAATGAAGAGGCAGTGGGAAGGGGGGGGTGCGTTTATTTCTGTGTGGTTGTGGAAGGGTACAGCTTCCTGGAAATACTTAAATTACCTTTGAAATAGCTATTTTTGTGGCTGGAGAAAAAAGATGCCCAACTTTTATAATACTTTTTCTGTACAGACACATACACTGCCCAAAGCTAGTTTAGTATGTTGTGATTGTGAGGTGGTATTTCACCTTAAGCAAAATGAACATGTCCTGGTCTCCATTTGCCTGGGGTAAATCAGAAATAATTCTGTTATTGTCAGATGAACAACAGCAAATTTACATTGAGGTAACCAAGATCACAATCAGACACCAAATGTCAAGTGAGTTAAAGCCACAAACAGCATGATTTAAACCACAGTTGCACAAAGCAGGCCCTATGCAGATCGCACTAAAGTGAATTATATATAATAACACTTACAGTTTCCTAGTACTATTAGATTTGCCTTTTTACATAAATGCTTAAGTTATGATAAAAAACAGAGCTGTGTCAGTTCTTTTCAGTCTCAGCACATTTGCTATTAGCATAAGAAATGCTGCTTATGGCAGAGGCAGCCGTGCTTGAAATTTCTGAATTAATGGATTTGATTTCCTCTTGAGACAAACCATCAGCCTTGCAGTAATGGAAATAGATATAGTTGGTAAAACAAATAAAAAGCTGGCATGCAGATAAAATGGGTTTCAGTTTAAAATAGTAATGTTGTAATTGAAGTGAACAATTACAGGGTTGCTCCTAGGCACAAAAGAAATACCATGAAAATGAAGTAATGTTTTTGTTAAGTATAGTCATTTCATGAAAATGTAGAGCTGCAGATGTCATCGTCTGGAAAAAGGAAAACTATAGTTATTCTCCTTAGCTGAGATGCTCTGATAACATTTTGCTAATTTTAATAATAATTACTAATGTTAAACCTAAATTTCACATGGAGGGATGGGAAAGAGAGAGGGAGAGTAAAAGCTTTACAACTGGTACTAAGCCAAAAAGGCTTGCTTGCCTTTCAAGGGATTTTGGTTATCAAGGGTTGGAAGCTTGCAGTAGGAATTTTTGGAGGGCAAGGGGAGGGAAATAATTTTCTGTTGGTAGAAGAAAGCTCTCTTGTCTGCATCCTTTGTCAGGGCTATAACATTGGAAAGCCTGGGCGGGAAGGGAGGAATGCTGGCCATGCCGGGTAATCACCAATGGGAAACTACGAGGTGGGGAAACAGGGGAGGAACACGCTCAGCATTCAGATCTCTTCACTAAAGACATTTTCTCTAACTGGGTCGTGCTTCTGACTGGCTTTTAGCTATATACACTGCTGGGGAGAAGCAGGGACTTTCAGCATATGAGAGCCTTTCATGTTAACGTGTAAAAGTAAAAGTAATGAAGCACACCGAGTGCCACCAATGTAAGTGTCACCTCAAATCTGAGAGTGCATTCATTAACTCCACTGCAACAAAATGCTCTACTGTGTCCTATATTTCCTCCTGCTTTGTCTGCATGACAGAAAGTGTTCTCATCGCAATTCTTTGTAGAGATCTATTAATTAACAGATCACTATTAGTGACTTGACAGTCAGCAAAGTAGACAGCTCTTCTTGTAACAGGTAAGCCACAGGACGCTACCTGGCACAGCAAATGCTGTCCACTCATTAAATTTCTATCACCAAGAGTTTTCATTCACACCACTTCGCTGCACAGTGCAAGGCATGGCCGATGGCTCCACAGCTTTGCAGCTGATGCACGGTTAATATGTTTCATAGCTGTACTGGCTTTGCTGTTCCAGAAGCAAATTTTTAAGCATTTTTGGTCTCCTGCCCTATTAGTGGGGATAACTGTGGTGAGGTGTAAGGCGCTGGTGGGCAGGCACCGACCAGTGTCTGGCAGGCAGCCTTCTGCAGGTCTGGGTCACTTGCCAAGCACTGCAGCCGCGTCTTCTCCAGGAGCCTTTCGTAAGGTTTGTTATCATTCATTACTTAATTATACCAACTTCCAGTGTCCTGCGTGGTATTTCACACACCCAGGCAAAGCTCCTACATATAAATGAATTTTCTACTGTAACTACTGTATCAGTCATGTCTATACTGCAAGATATAATAGCAGCCTATTTACATATGTCACTCTAAAGTGCTCACACTGGAATTTTACTGCTTTCTTCACACTCTTGCACTTACATAAATACACCCACGCAGTACAGGTGGATTTGTGAATCGTCAAGTGTGTCTCTTCCATTAGGAGACATTTTTTGAAACAAATTAATGCCAAATGCATTGTGGTTTAAATGTGTTTATTACTTTATTTGGTGTTTTAAAAGCTCTTCTGAAATGTTTTAAACAGGGTGATGTGCATCCTTGGAATTCAATATACACTTAATCTGGGGAGGAAATAAATGTCTGACATAAAGATTTAAATCTTTATTTTCCTCCCTTGACATGGTGGCTGGTGACACGTAAATGTACTTTTTTTTCCCTTTGACAGAGTAATAAAAATCTCATTATCTCTGAATAGGCAGCAATTTCGTTATCTAATCTTTTTACCAAAAGGTTAGTTAATTAATCAGAAACAAATCCTGATTATTATTTCAATAGAATTAGAAAGACAAATCACCAGAGTACGGCTAAATAGGGCAGGCCTGTGGTTTAACCTGCCTCATTTACATCCAAGTACAATGATTATCAGGAGCTCGCAGTGAGCAAACAGCCCCGAGAACATAAGCCAGCAGATGGTTTTTTCTCGTCGCTAGCCTTTCCTCTCCTCTAATGCCTCTGATCCCATTACCTCACTGAATCCGTTACCAGGGTAACTGTTAAATTGCTGTGAAAGGCATGGTAATAAAGTAACCTGTCACACTGGCAATAAAAGCAGTAGAATTTTCCTGTTCACTGAACTTTTCAGCTCATCAATACTCACTTTATGGAGAAATTCACCACTACACACAGGTCAGCTGCAGGAATTGTTCCGTGAGGCTTTTGAAAAGCAAACCAAAGTTCATGTAAACATGGGAAAGGTATAATTAAAGATTGGATTCAGAAATGCACACAGAGTTAATGCTTTACTATTTACTGTAGAAGGTTAGTAGGAGATTAGAGATATTTAGGTTGCTGCTTTTTTTTTAAACACACTCTATAAATAACCTTTATTACAGGCAGGAAGGTGATTAATGCAAAATCATTTTGATAGTGTTTAAAACCATAACCTCCATTGCATCAGGCTGCTTACCTTTAGCAGCTATATTCTGACCTATTTGCTAAAGTGGATTTTGTTATCACAGAATAATCTGATGCCAGAAGGATTCATTTAGAAGTGTTTTCCAGCATTTGTCTACATCCCATTGTTTCACAGACTTCTGAAGCAAGTTTTATGTCATTACTAGTTTTTTTGCAATATGTGGCCGTTTCCATTAATAAAAACTTACTGAATGTAATCCTAGAGAGAAAAAAAGCATACAGTTACTATGCCAGTCCTCCCATCTGAAAACATTTTTCCTGTTTTTCTAATGTAACATATCCTACTGCAATTTTGATCCAAAAAAAGACGAGCAATATTTCTTTTTTTCTTTTTTTCTTTTTTTTTTTTTTCCTTTTCCCTAGAAATACATGATAAGAGGTTTTTCCATAAGGCATATGCACTGTTTGCCACTGAGCAGAGCTGAATTTGAAAATATTATGTGGAAAAAGCCTCCTGACTTCAATTAGGCTCACAAGAAACTGTAAGAACATGAATGGAAAAGAGAGTGCATATCTAATCCTTGTTATTAGCCATTTGCAGACTCTACACTTTCAGCTTCATTTGGTAATGCCATTAATTATACAGCAGTAACCTTGGAATATATTGGAGTTTGCTTGTTGAGATAACTTCTCTCCTAGTCTCCTTTTTTAAAACTTGCAGACACTTACAGCTTGTTATGAAAAATTGAAAGCATTTCCTTGACGGACAGCAAGCATGAACTACAGTGCCTATTCCAGCTGCAGGCCATAAAAGAGAGGTGTTTAAGCAGGAGCCATGTTATATAGTCCTGAGAGTATGGATTTAAAGTAAGGCTTGTTGTAGACAAATCTTTGCGTACACTGTCTTCAACTTTTAGATAACCACATTCAAGACAATACTCTCTGTCAGACTGCTGTGGTAGGGGCTGATTTTACCCTCCAGAATGGAGCCATGTTTGCTGCTTTGCTAAAACTTCTCAGAACCCTAGGAGCTGTTTGGGGAACAAAGGACTGAATGATTATGTCCTGTTAGGTATTTCCACTGCACTCAGTGACCTTTTTTACAATGTCAAATTTTAGTTTCTTGCATAGGCCAGGGTTCTTTCGAATGCTGGAAAGCTTCAGGGGAAGTTTGTATGAAGAACAAGCCAGTTGCACACAAAACTGTAAACTCACAGTCTTTGGCAGAGATACATTTATTAACCCACGTAAAATAAAATACTTTATCTGATCTCTAACCTAGAATTGAACTGGACCATTCCTGAGATTTAGGAAACTCTAAATCTCTCTGATACCTGGTGCGTATAGCACCTCCAGATAAAAGAGGATATATGTCTTCAAATAAGCCAAAATTCTTGCTCTTTCCAGGTGACTAGTAGAGGAAGCAATGTTCCCATGAGATCTGCAGACCATTTTGCAGATATAAGAAGTCCTGGTAAGATACTCTGGGCAGAGTCTTCACTCCATACTCTTTCATGTTGCAATAGGGGAAATGTCAGGGAGGGTGATATGTACTTAGTTTCAACAAAAGAATTGAGTTTTTAATAGCTGCCATTGTTTTAATTTAAAATTTACTTTAAACTGTGTGCATACTGGATTGTTCACGATTACACTTTGGCAGAATGCAAACATAAATGAGATGTCGACATGGATAAATTCCTTCCTTTGAAAATGTGTATGAATATTCATGAGCAACATTTGTTAGCTCATTTTCCCAGCTCTGGTTCAAATGCACAGAGCTGGGTTTCTGTGCTCTACATGAGCCTGTATGGGAATATGGGAAAGCCTTTCTGTTGCACAGATTCTGGTGGTGTAAAGAGGCACAGTTTTTGACGGCTCTCTACTCCAATTTGATTTCACCATGCCTGTAGCTGCAATTACATATTCAAAAACCATCAAGAGTTCACACTGGGCTGAATTACAGCTGGCTTCATTTGTATTGGTACACCTTGGGTTTGCCTCACTGAAAACTAAGTTATGGCATAAGAAAGAAAAAAAAAAAAAAGAAAAAAAATCAGAAGAGAATTAAAGCTGCTGTCTTTGAAAGAGAAAGAAAGGGGGGTAATTGTGTCCCTCTTTACACCAGATGCTGTGTCTTTATTATTGTCCTCCTCAATAGCACGTTGTGACTAGACGGGCTATACAGCGTGTAGCCCTTTTCTTCTCAGATTAAATTCATCCCTGTGCAATGGAGCATCACACAGCCTCAGCACCACGCAAACCCCACACGCAGCTCTGCTTTCAGCCCTTGCGTGCTGCACAGGCCTTGCACGGGCATTACACAGGTGTGGATTGTACCTTTCAGCTTTAATTCGAAAAGACAAGTGGCTGTGAAAATACCACAGGCTTGGATCCACCAGGCACTGCTGGGAATTTTCCAGTCTCACTGACTGAAGTTAGTTTCTGGATGCCATGGTTAGCCATCAAATTAGAAAATTTTGTTATGCAAAAATAGCCAAATTTCCTGCTTCTGGTGAGGTCTGGATACCCCACGTTCTTCCTTTCATCCCACTTCTAGCTTAGTGACAAATTAAGGCCTCAGACCCATCAGAACCAAAATTCCCACCCCTTCTCCTCCAATTTTGATGTCTATTTTGGCGCTTTTTTATCTGTTTGGAACAGGAATATTTTCCTTACTCCGTTTCTTTCTCTGAACATTTCTCACTGTCATAGCTGCCAGTAATCAAGTTCAAGGGAGAAAAAGGAACATAGAAACAAATTTGAAACATATTGAACTACTCTTTCATTGCATACTTGTGGGCCAAAGTCTATTGAGAATCAGATCCAGGGAGGAAAAAAATCCCAACACTGCCACAGATTTCAATGGAGTTCTATTGATTTGCATCAGTCAAGTAACCAAACTGCAGTTATTTATCTTGATGGAGTGAAAGAATTGGGAAGGACATCTGTCTCTCAGGGTTACTGTATAGCTTATTTGATCTTACCTAGATGTACGATTGATCCTGCTAGCTTATATTTTATGCATCTCTTATCCTGTGACAGTGGAATAGGGTAAAAGTGCATCTTCTTTTGTTTTCTTTTTTAACATTTTATACCATGCTCCCCATATTGTCCTTTTTTCATCTACAAATTAAAAATTTACAGCTTTTGCATCCAGCATAGGCAATTATGTATGAACATCAATCCAATCACTTACCCTGAAATAAAGGTTTATGATGCAAGCCGTTTTTTGTAGTCCTTCACATTGCCAGAGACTGAGGTGGGGATGGGAGGGGGGGACAACAAAAACCCACATCAGCCCTGTATTTTTGATGTCGCTGCTGTTTTGTGCTGTGACTTCATGCTCCCTGAAGAAACAAGATGCATCAAGCAGTGCCTAAAACACATCCTCTTCAAACATTGGGAATGATTATTTCAGCAAGTTTTAGCTTTCAGCATCAACATATGTAGTGGCAGCTGTGCAGTAGCGCTTTGAGACCATGGGTACTTTGGAACCCAGTAAGAAAACTGTGACTCGAATGTAAAGAGCAGGAAAAAAGAATTTTCCCTCATTCAAAATTATGCTGAGGCTTCAGAAGCTTAAAGGACTAACAAAGCAGTTTACTTCACCCACTTGGATCCAATAATCTGTCCTCCAAAAATTTTAATAGATTTTTCGAAATATATGTGAAAAAATATGACCAGTAAAAATCTTCCACAATTTTAACTGACTGATTTGCATCAAAGTGTCACACCAAAAGAACGTGTCTTTGATCCCTGGCTAACCTCTTTTCCTCTTCAGCTCTTCCATTCATAATTATCTGTATTATTTTGCTTTCTATATGTTATCAACAGAAAATTCATGGTCACAGTCTGAAGATCAAAGATGAAGTTTAATCTTCAGATTGTGCTGCTCATGCTCATAAATCACTCAAGCGCCACTCCTGCTCTCCATGACAGCAGCAGAATCCTTGATTCAATTATAGGTTACAGTCAATGGGGATCACGCTTTAATCTGTGTACAAACAAAAGGATAAAACAGAAACATATCCCCATTCTAAGGATGATACTTTATTACAGTGCAACATCAGGCACCACTGCAATAATACAGGCTGCTTTCGGAAAATGGATGAGATTAAATTGTCTGCTAGGTTATACCTGCCTGTTATGTGCAGACTGGCACACATATTGCTTTGCTTCTCTGTCATTTATCTGGCTCACAAAGACTCTGATCCACTACACGTTGCGTGATTGCACAAATTTCAGTGAGTCTGAAGGATTCCCAGCATTATGCAGGATTAGACCATTATTCTAAACATGATAGGATTTTTCAAATACTGCTCGGATATGAGATATTATTCAGGGGAGTAATTCTATTGAAATAATCAACATTTTTGCTCAAGAATTAGCATGTTCTCATATCAGGATGTCTGGAATCAGTTTCCATGTTTGCCTGTACCTTTTTAACATCCAGTGTTAAGTGCTTCTTCCGAGGTTGATTTAAAGGAAAGGTAACTTTGTAGACAGCTGGCCAGTCCATGGTAATCACAGCCTTCCACCACACTAGAGCAGGACTCCCTTATGAATCATGTTGGCATTCCCCAAGCTCCATTATTATTATTCCAGTTTTGGAGAACACTTAAACACATGCTTAATTTCAAGACACATGTTTCAAATATCATGGGATTTCACCATTCACTTAAATACTTTCACAAATTGATTGACTGAATGGTGAGGGAAGGACAGCAGCATAGAGAAAGACTATTTCTGGGAGTAACAACACCTCTTCCCTGGATAAATCCTGCATTTTTAGCCCACCCATCTTGCTCTCTCCTCCTTCCTGCTTTCCACCCTTCCATGTGCGGTGGTCTGAGCTCTCTGACAGCATTTGGGTGATGGCAGGCATGGGGTCAGAAGTATCTCCGTGCCTCCTTCCCTTTCCACTTGCTTCAGCCAGCTTCTGCTCCTGCCCCTTCCACTACTGACTGCAGCATCTTGGCCTGTTCACAGGGATTTTCCTGTCAAAAAAGCTTGGTTCATTTCACTGCACCAGAGAAAAGTATATTTACATTGTTGCACCTTTTTCTTTCTTTTTTTTTTTTTTTTTAATTTTAAAAATGCTTAAGTTCACTGTACCAAGTGACGCAAAATGACTTGGCATAACTGTGTGGTACAATGAAAATTAGAACAAGCTCTTTTGGGAAGGAGGGCAAAGTGTCTTGGCACCACATGAGAGCAAACAGCAGTTCATTCAATGCTCATATCATCTATAAACCACCAGTAACCCATTTGTCAACTACTGGAATCACTTTAACACACCTCGATTAAAAATTGTATTACTTTGATATCTAATGTGATTAAGGTTCTAAGCTTGTATTTTATTAAATCTCTGTAGCTCCTTCTTGTCATTTCCTTTGAACAGCAGTTATAAAAAAGAAAGGAAATTTAAACAGATTAATTTAAAATATACTGGAATGAGTTATCAGAGACGAAATAGGGAATATGCCCTGAATAATGTTTTACCTTTCACAAGCTGCACTTCCAAAGAAGTTCCTATGCTTCTCTCAAATTACAGACATTTCACACACCAGGGTAAGGTTGATCAGAAAGGCATGTGAAAAAATGAACGGTTTGCTTCCCACTGGTATAGTTAGAGCGTGCTTTGAGGGCTTCCTTACAGTAGGCACCATTTAAAAGCCAGTATTTGTCAACAGGTACCACACAGTTACCAGAGTTGTTTCTTTTGCAAAGCTCTGGTGCTTCAAAGGCAGCTTGGTGACACCTCTTGGCAAATACTGACTTTTAAGTGGCCACCAGTATAATTACTGCATTCATAGAAGTGAGAGATGAACAGTGCTGACTGAAAAGGAGCCAGGTATCGTATCGCGTGGGCTAGTGCCATGCCTGCTTTCCCACACCGCGCTGCCAACGCCGCTCAGTCCTGAGCAGCGGGGCGCCTGCTATCCCAGCCCTGCACCGCTCCTGAGCTGGAGCTGTCAATTTTACCCACTTTACAGTGGGTTTTATAATGAGATGGTTTTGAAAGGACAAGGATGAGAGGTCAGCAAGCATGTTTCCATGTTAACATAAAAGTGAAACTCATCTAATCCGTTCTCATTGTTCTGTACACGTTTTTCTCTGGTCTGATGGAGATCAAGAAATTAGGATGCTCACAAAGATGGCACGAATCTCGGTGGATATAGGTCAAACTATGCGTGTCATAAAGCAACTTGCTTTACAATAGCATCCGTTTGTCAGGTGTATTCTGTTCTCAAGAGCAGGATTTAATTCACTTTATGAGCTAAAATTCACATATGTGCTAAAATTCATATATAGGAGGGATTTTGTTATATGACTTAAAATTTTACTCTGACATTCATCAAAAATAGTTGCATTGGAAAGACCCCTATTTAATTTGCAAAGACAAGTTCTGGATGCCAGATTCAACGTTATTCATGCATTAATGTTATCCTTGTGTGTTCGTCATCTGTTGTGAATGTTTCTACAATCCACAGGAAAAGGACACACTTTTTTTAATGAAGAGTGCCCTCTTTGCTAAGGGACTTAATTAAAGCTACATAGACCAGCTGAATTTCAGCACTTCAGTCTTTCACCATGCTGCAAATGTAGCATGATACAGCCTGCCGTCATACTAATGTTCAATATGTGAATAGTTGTTCATCTGAATAGTTTCATTGAAATCAATGGGCCTCTCACATGAGTAAGGTCTTACAAGGCTGGAATATATTTATATTCATATTGAAACCATGACTTCCATGTTCACTGCAACTTAGTTTGCCTTATTAATCTGCTGGCATCATCCCTCAGTTTCACTGAGCCATATCCAGAGCAGGGAAATGAAGCACTTTCTGTAATTTTTGAGGACTCCAAACAGGCACTTAAAAGCAAATAGTGAAAGTCTGCTGAACCAAAGACAATTATCTGAGAAGCAAACTCATTGTTTCATCTATAAGTCATTATTTCTGTGGCAGCAGAGAAAATGAAAACTAAAATATTTATGCCTCCTTATACCACACATTTCAGTATACTCCTACTTGCCTTACTGCATGTTACACCTTCCCACATTTAGCAAGGCAAACCTCCATAAAAAAAACAGTGCTTATTCAGGATTGCTGGTGTATAAGTTTAAGGATAATGAGCACAGGTTTCCTTTCTGCACTGACTGTATTGTTCATTCACATTGGGCTGCCTTTGACAGGTGCTCATCATGGGGAAGGCGTGGGATTGTGTTCTAAATGGTCACTTTTTCCTATGATTTATCCAAGGTGCTACCTGAAGTACAATTTTGCCCCATGGATCTACATTCAATGGATAGGTATGAACATACAACACATGTTAACCTGTTTTGTCTGTGCCAAGTATGTATTGCCTGTGCATGAGGGCACATACTACTGTGAAAGTTGGAGCCATAATCCTTGGATGTATGCTGCCATCAGACTCTTATGTTCATTTATATGAACATTATACAGCCAAATAGAGCCAACTGGGAATTGTCCTAGCATGAGGCCAATCCGTGCTCAGTCAAAAGGCACCATGACAGCCAGTGTGCCACCACCTTTGAGACCATCAACAGTAAAGAGAAAATATGGCCACCATACAGTCCAATTAACCTAAGCATCATCTTTTCAAATCTTTGGCTGTGGCACTCTTGTTTTCCTCAGAGAAAAAAGAAAATTGTCAGAATCCTCTTTTTCTGCACAATTTCAGTATCACTTTGAGATTCCTGGACAGAGCAGCAGAAAGATGATGGGAGACAATTTTGTCTTAGGTTTGTGTGGTCTGCTTGTCCTGGTTAATTGTAGCTTCATCTATTTTTCTTTCAAAAACAAGGAGAAAAATTAAAGAGACAAGGCAGTAAAAAGAAGAGAGAAATAGCTTACATAAGCAAAATAAGACAAGAGATACGGAAGTAGTGATACTTAGATTAGCAGATGAATTTGTAAAAAAACAGGACTGATTAGGTAAACATACACACACAGTTATTTTGTTGTTATGTTATCATTTCAATGCTATAATAATAATTTAATTTTATGATTATATTTCATGCCATTATTATTATTATTAAAATTTGTAAATTTGAAAAAAAATCACCCCGCAACTCTCCAAAAATAAACAAGGTGTCTATTCCAGCAGTGACTGCCACCAATTATGCCAAATTACTAGGATACAAGACTAAAATTAGGCAAAAAAAGAGGACAGATTAAAAATAATCTAAAGTCTAAAAATCACTGGGAAAAAACCCCAGAGTATAGACAATCAGGAGAGGGAATTTTATAGATGTTTTTAAGCTTGGCTTAAAATGGTTACTTTGACAACATGTTTGAAAAAATGATATACTATGTTTCTGCTATTTTGTTGACAAAGAACTAAAAGTTAATCCCATAGTACCTGAATTTGATCTCTGTGGAAAGTCCAAGAGCAAAGATTTTGTACAGCAGGCTCATGTCTCCCTCCACATTTTGCTGCTCTGGGAAAATAATAGTAAAAAAAAGCTCCTTGTAGCAGCAATACAGGAATCATGCTGGGTCATGAAACTAATTATGTTTTGTGATGGTGGAAATACTCCATTTCTGTGTGAAGGGGCACTGCTGCATGATAGATGAATGTTGGAAAGGCAGTACATTGTGTTCTTTCATCTCTGTCACTGCATATTTATTCTGACTGCTCCTAAATTATTCATTTTCTTTAAGCAATCAATATTAATAATCTGATTTGCTCCTTGGCATTTTTAGTCACACTTCTGTTTAACTGACTGTAAATAAAGGTCACTTGGAGGCTTCCTGCTGCTGTTCTGAAGGTCCTTGCCTAATTAATTCCCAACACTTTTTTTTCCCTGTGACTCTGATTAGCAGTTGCAATCAAGTTCAGCAATTAGCTGCCTCTTTGCGCAGTGATTTACTCACTCCACCACCCTGTATAAAGCTACATTTGGTCTCTACTCTACAAAGGCATAAGGAGGAATTTAAAGTCATTTGTTTTGTGTTTCCTGACCATGCAGAACAGATCAAGCAGATGTTACTGCTTGCACATAACCTTTGACCATCTACATCATACCTACTAATCATCCCCGATCCCCCCAACAGACATCATAAATGTAATGAACAGCCTCACCAACAACCCACTTGTGATATGCTTAATTTCAGCCTCTTGTATTAACAAACAGACACAGCTCATCAAATCATTCTTAGTTATTTAAAAGCTTCTATGGTTTAGCTTTCATGAAATTACTTTTTAAACAGGGGTCTACTTCACATTAATGCATTTGTCTTAGTCTGCTTGGGGTCTAGGGACACGCTCCAGATTTAAACACCTTTGAATAATCTCAGTGAATTCTTTTTTTTCTTTAATTCTTAGAACCATGGAAAGTTTTTGAAAATTTCAGCACTGTGATGATTATTAAGAGAGATTCCAGTCAGGAGGGATATTTAATTTGTAGTTGAAAGTGCAAAGAGGAGGCAATCTCCTCCAGGTACTCTTCAGCAATACGTATTTGAGAAGCAAGGAACAAGAGATAAAGAATTACAGTAAACATAACAGAAATATTGTGAGCATTTCTTACAGGCCTCCCCAATTTGTCTCAGTGTTCTCCATTCTTATTATAACAACTTGGGTAACAATTTCCAGGCAATATTGTTTAAAGAATTATTTCTTTTAAAAAAAAAAAAAAGTTTCAGGCTTGTTTATAAATTCATTGATTTAAATGCTTTTAATTCAAACAGTGATTCCATATGGATAATTAATTCAGAAAGAACTGTTTCCTTTGTCTGAGCAGAAAACTAAAATATGTGCACAAGAGAAATCCTTCTTTAGCTGAAGTCTGTTTCAATGCGTTCACAGTTGTTCAATAAATCTACGGGCAGATTTTTAAAAGGTGATAGAATTGCACCTGTGAGAAAGTCTGTCATGTCAGTACTGTTTTCTGTTAGTGTTATTATTATTTTGTGCATCCCAGTCCTTAACAAGTAAGCAAACAGTAGGACTGACAAACATCACCAGAATGGAATGAATGTCTCTGAATACATCTTTAAGACATATCCAGACTCTAGAGGAAGAAAATGATAGGTCTAAATTCCCACATATTTAGTATAAGGATTTAAACTGTTACCTACCTTTCACTACTCACTACAAAAATGTCATCAAATTTCATTTTGGCCCTTGGAGATCTTGGAGCTTAGGGGAGTTTTGTATTGGTGGGTTTAAGTGCCCTGAAAAAGATGTGGATCAGAACTTAATCTAGTTACTCTATACTTACAATTTACTAAGCACATAGAAGCAGTTCCTTAAACCACAGCTCATTTCTACCGCTGGCACCTGCAAAGCCCTCTTCTGACAGCAGCAAGCCAAAGCATGCATGCCCTGAACAAGCAAATTTTCTTTTTCCTTTCTGTTCTGGCAAGTGTGTTCATTTAATCTCACAGGGGATCTGACAGCTTTCCCCAGCTCCTAAAGCAATTCTTTAGCACTCATTCAAAATTGCTGTAAGCAAAAGGCAGCAAAGCTGACTGGTGTTTGCATGCAGATATGGGCAACCGGGGCACTAAGCACAGTCAGTCTGTTTCCTCAATGCGTAGTGCACAAAATCAAGGCTAAAAGCAACAGTTAAGTCATTCTTGGACTTATTACTTAATGAACATAAATACACAAAATAGGCCATTTTTTGGCATGATGACATCGTTGTGAATCATAATATAAAACATCCGGTGCTTTGAAATATAGGCACGTACACACAGTGAAGCACTAGTAGCTGCAGTGGTTAGGGCTGTAAAACTCGCACACTCAAAACAAATCAGTCATTTCTAAGGTGGCAACTTTTCACATTTGGTCTCATCCCAAAAGTGAGCATCTTGGAGCAGTTTAAGAAAATTCCCTTCAGCTGTTTGAGAATTATGACAGTAAAATGTATTATTCTTAAGAAAAAAAAAAAATCACAAAATTTTCCTGAGGAAATAAATAATGAAATCTATTAATGATGACTATGTGCCTAAGGGAATATGAAAGGAACCCAAAGCTATTGTTACAGAGTCACAAATGTTTGAAGACCTCCTGTGGTGAATTACTCTTCAGTCAAAAATATATGTGATGTACCCGGCTTTCCTTGACCAGCTCTTTCCTGTAGTTGTTCTGAAGTTACATGTGCAGAGAACATGATAACTAGTTCTTGCTTGTTTAGTGTCTGTTGCATGAGATCACATATCTTTACTGTTTTCTCTATAGGACATAAAACATCCATCAGATCTGGAGCAAAGCACTCACAGTAGAGAAACATGCTGTCTATGTTGCCTTGGAAAAAAGATTTAGTTCCTCACATTTGTGTAAGAGCATTTATAATTACTCATTGGGGAGGTATTATTTATGAAAGCCTTCCTGAATGTAATGCCTTGCAAACATGTAAAAGATTAAATAGGTATTTGTTGCCTTGTGCTTGGAGGAACAAAGCAAGCTGTAAGGGAAAACTTTTTTCCTCCTGGCTCAGGTTTTGCTTCCTTCCTCTGAGTCCACTGTGCGCAGCAGTGGCTGAGGCTGAGGAAGCAGAGGAAAAGCAGAAGTGATGGGTGGTCTGGAAGACACTGTCTGCACCATATCCTTTCTTCATAAACATAGCAGTTATGCAGTAGGATTGCTCACTGGAATAACACTTGAAATCTTTATTCTCTGTTGGGAGTTCACATCCCATCGAGACATGAATTGACCCTTACTTTCATTCTCCATGTGACTTGAGAATAGTTTTATACTGTTTATTGTGATTTTTTCCGCAGTGTATTCCACAACAGAAATTTATACCTGTGCTTTGACACTGTATGCAGTTTATGGAACAGATGGTGCAAGAGCAGCAATCTACCTGCATTTGCTAAACATTCGTCCTTTCTGTTAAATCATTGAGGCAGTTGACTGTTGTACTCTACAGAAGCAATGGCAGTTCTGTGATAGTTTGTACATTAGTCATGTTTGGAATGAGAGACCTTAAATATTGCATTTGAACATGCTATATGGGAGATGTTGTCTCCCAGGATACTGATTTAATCCAATGATAGTGAATAGTAATAACTGTTGCTTAACTGAAAGAGTATTACCATGAATTTATCTAGCAACAAATAGACTAACAGTGATTAAGCTGGTACTTTTAGCATGGATGATCTTTTAATAAATAAATTACAAAGTGAAGGTGAAAGAGAATTTTTTTGTTGTTGTTAAAAAGGTTCTAGATTATTTTGTTGTGGCAATGTTCATCAAGGGCAGTTGAGTTCATCTACTGCCCTGATACCTACCTTGAAAATGAAGTTAAGCAGCTGCAATTATATTATTTTCAAATGGTAAATCTTCAAAGGCCATGTATACTGTGTAACTTATTCTGATTTTCTCCCTCTCTTGAACCAATTTTTTCCTGTAAAAATGCTTTGAGAATTAAGTGCAAAAAGAACATGTGTTCATGCAACATTAAGTTTACATGGTAACCTACTCAAATGTCAAGAAATGTCAAAACTAAGGATGAATACAGAATTATAAGACTGTCCTCCTCCGTGTGTGGATCACAAAGAACAATGTAAGTTATATGCCAGGCAAATACACTGTGAAACTAATCTGAATTAATGTTCCTCCTACCCTGGGGTATATACAATATTTGATTAAAGAGACAAGGAATATAAAACTACTTTGGCCCTAACAAACAAAAAGAGAAAGCTTGACCTCTCAGGGCATTCCACTGAGAGAATACAGATGATTATGGCCTATAATCTTTGCTTCTGTCTGTTGCTACTGATGAAGTAATTGTAGTTGTAGGCAAAGTAGAGTTTGTAATTTCTTGCATCCTTGTAGTGGTTTAGCCCCAGCCAGCAGCTCAGCCCCATGCAGCTGCTCGCTCACGCCGCCCTAGAGGGACAGGGGAGAGAATCGAAGAGTGAAAGTGGGAAAACTCCTGGGTTGAGATAGAGACAGTTTAACAGGTAAAGCAAAAGCCGCACGCACAAGCAAAGCAAGACAAGGAATTCATTCCCCACTTCCCATGGGCGGGCGGGTGTTCAGCCATCTCCAGGAAAACAGGGCTCCAGCACACCTAACGGTGACTTGGGAAGAAAAACGCCATCACTCCGAACGTCCCCCCCTTCCTTCTACTTCCCCCAGCTTTACATGCTGAGCATGACATCATATGGCATGGGATATCCCTGTGGGCAGTTGGGGTCAGCTGTCCCGGCTGTGTCCCCTCCCAACTCCTTGTGCACCCCCACCCTCCTTGCTGGTGGGGTGGTGTGAGGAGCAGAAAAGGCCTTGGCTCTGTGTAAGCACTGCTGAGCAGTAACAAAAACATCTCTGTGTTATCAACACTGTTTTCAGCACAAATCCAAAACACAGCCCCATACTAGCTACTATGAAGAAAATTAACTTTATCCCAGCCAAAACCAGCACAATCCTTCTCCTTCCTGTACAAGAAATTCTCAGGACATGCATTAATTCATTATCTGTGATCCCTTCCCCTCCATCCTGTCATAGGGAAGGAGTCTGAACTGCACTGGAAATCTGATTAGTTGCGAATTTGGGGATCACAAAGAAATGTCCCTTTCTAAGGAGAAGCATAGTAAGGGTACCTAATTGGTTCTTTTCCTTTCTTAGAAAAACTTGAAAGCTTTGTTATATCTTAATGAGGAACAAGAATGAATTCTTTAATTTTACAGATGGCATTGTAATTTATAGTCACTGTACAGTGTGGGTGAAGAGTTCAAAGGACCCATCTCCTAACAGTGGATGACCCAGGAGATGTCTCTTCAGGTCTATTAGCTGGCAAGAAAGTGACATCTTAAGTCTTCACAGTTTGAAATATTTGAACAACAGTCCACACAATATCTCATTATTTCCCAACCCCTCTGACATTTGGCTCAGGATGGAGCAGTGATTTGTCTTCCACTGATACTGCATATGAGCAGATATTCAAAATAATGATAGTAAGAAAATCAACATCATATAATAGTTCTGCTAATGTGAATGCAGAAAAAAATATATCTGACCCTGTGTATCTAATCTATTTGAAGAAAAAAAAAAATGAAGAGGGGGTGCAATAAACACGTTTGGGAATGGCAGGAATATTGACTCTTGGTAAAGGTAGCAGGGATGCAAACTTTGTCATGAAAAGTCTATTCCTTTATTATTCTTGTGTATACATGGATCAAGTAAAAGACATAATAATATTCTGTGGAAGAATCTTGTGGAACTGCTGCACTGTAACTGTGATAAAACACATGGTTCTGAGTACAGTTAAAGCCTTCATAGATGGTCTTACAGTACCAGGGCACTCTAAGAAATTGTACGATGTATTAGTGCAAAAGTTACAGGAAAGTGGTTTCTCCTGGAGAACGTACGAAGCTAAACCTGTTCATAACAGTTTCAATTGATTTCATTGATTTTGGAATAAATGCAGATGAGGAAATACACATTCACAGAATCACAGAATTACAGAATAGTTGAGTTTAGAAGGGACCTCTGGAGGTCATCTGGTCCATCCCCCATGCTCAAGTGGGTCACCTAGAGCTAGTTGCCTGGGATCATGTCCAGACAGCTGATGATTATCTCCAAGGATGGAGACTCCACCAGCTCCCTGGGCAACCTGCACCAGTGCTCAGTCACCTTCACATTGAAAAAGTGTTTCTGATGTTCAGATGGAGCCTTCTGTGTTTCAGTTCATTGCTTCTGGTCCTATCACAGGGCACCACTGAAAAGATCCTGGCCCCACTGTCTTGGCACCCTCCCTTCAAGTATGTACATACATCGATGAGATCCCTTTGAACCCTTTTTTCTCAGGCTGAACAGTCACAGCTCTCAGCTTTTCCTCACAGCAGGGATGCTCCAGTCCCTTCATCATCTTCGTGTCCCTTTTCTGGACTCTTTCCA